>NW_024524489.1:7384-446697 GCF_017590135.1 Pyrgilauda ruficollis
CCCAAAATCCTCTACCACTTGTGGCAACCCACGGCACACTCCCTGCATGTGTTATCTTTATGTTAACACTGTTTACAAGCGCTCTGAATGAACCCAAATCCAACGGAGAAAGTTCCTCTTTGCTCACATTTCAATACAAGGGTGGAACTACCACCTTGGAAAGAACTTTCCTCTACCAGTGGGAGATGCAAAAGAAAAAAGCCAGCCTGTGAATGCCGGCCACACCACAGCACGCAAAGCTGCTGCTGCTGCTGCTTTTAATGGGTTAGGCTGAGGGCTTCTCTCTTGTTCCTTTGCTCTGCTACTGTGAAGGACTGTGAGAGATCTTTGAGCTAGCTACAGATATGTAAGATTTAATAAACAAGTATTCTTTATCCCATTTCTGTTAGGAGTTTGTCCTAACTGATGCCTCCTTCTTCCTCTTCCTCCTGAGGTCTAGACCACAGTTAGATCTTTTTTTTTTTTTTCCTTTTTCCCCCCTTTTAGCCCCTGAAGCATTTCACAACACGATGGGGAAAGACCCAGTAGTAATTAGAGTGACTGAACACTGGAAATGTAGAAAATGTAGCGGCAGTGCACAAGCTGCCAGGCGTCACCCATCTGACCTGCACAGAAGAGGAAAGCTTATTTTTCAAAACTTGCCATCATGCCACACAAAACAGTGAATCCTTCCAAATCTGGAAGGGATAGCCGGGCATGATGCCCCGGGTCGTGTCTTACATAAAACGTTATTTTTCTCCTGCACAATGCTCTATATCCTACTTTTATAGATATTCACTAAGCTACCTTAAATCATAACAGACAGGCCTCTGTATGATTGCGCTTAACTCTTGCCGACCTCAGGGCATCTTCGCATTCCTCAGGCTTCAGAAACCACTGAAACTCCCATGTTTTCCTGGCTGCCTGCTTGCAGCTGTCCTCCTCTCACCAACTGGGTCACCTGCCAGGCTTTCAGGTGCACAGGGCACAGCAGCCTCCAAGGGCAGTTTGAGAGGTGATTAAATGCCTGGGGGAAAAAAAGCTGAGCGATACCTAGCTCTGAAAGTGCGAGAATCATTAGCCCTGGAGATGTGAAGCTCACCTGGTCCATGTTGAGCACGCTCTCTGGTGACTTTACCTGAGTGCTCACCTGGAGGGATCCATTTCCATGTGCTGGGCTTGGTCCATCTCTGTCCCTGCTGTGAGAAGGTGTTCTGGGGTGATACCACTGCCTGCGTGGCAAAGGCTTGCACCCACTCTGCCATCAGCAGGGGCAGCCTCTGAGGCCACACCAGCCTGGTAGAGAGTGAGTGAGCCATTCTGAGAGTTTAAACATCACCACTGATGCCTGAACTTGAGTCCCAAATTTCACCAGAGCAGTTCTTCCCAAATTTTCTGCTAACAGCTGTACAGTGCAGCTCCTCTGCTGTTTCCCAGCTGCAGATGTGTCCATCCCAGGGAGCCTCGAGAGAGGGACCCTGGGGAGTCCTCTGTGCTGACTTGAGGGGACCAAAAGGTCTGATCTTGAATTTAAGGCCTGTTCTACCCAGGGCCAGGATTCAAGCTGATTGTGCAGTCTAATAACTCCCCCTCAGAGGCTTTGAATCCCTTTCCTTCCCTCGTTTTGTGAGATTTATCCTAAAGAAACCAGGTTACAATTGTCCCTCCTCTCCTTAAAGCTTGGTGGAGTAGGTTCAGATGGGCTGGTTACTGTAAGCTTTTCACTGATGCAAGCTACAATTTGCCAGAAAACCTTTACAGGACAAAACTTCTATCCCAAAAGTAATTTCTACTCACTCTGAACTTTAGAGATGTTTGATGGCAAAAGTCAAAGCAAAACTAAAACATGCAGACTGATGCACAACTACTAGGGTCAGCAAAGTGGGACACGGATATTAGAACAGTCAACCTTTAATCAGCAATTTTATGTTTCTTATGGCAGAAGGAAATAAAGAAACATACAGCCACTTAGGCCAAGTGAAACCAATAGAGAGTAATTAAACTGGCATTTATCCACACAAATAGCCAGTACAGAAATATCAGTGTATTTTTTTTTCCTCAACATCTATCTGATAAAGACCTTTTGGCTATAGTATTGACATTTTTGTGACTATTAAGTCATTGGAGACTCATCCATGGTAAAATAAAATAAAACCCCTAGTTTTAAGCACCAAATTCTCTTTGTCAAAGCAAGTGTTTTGCTGCTGTGTACTTGGGCATACTAGGCCGCTTATTATCATTCAGAAAAATAAAATAAGCTTTCCCAGTACAAAAACCCTCTCCAGCAGCAAAGGATATGCTGGCACTAGTGTAATTACAGAGGTCAGGAATCAGGTAACACCACCAACATTGCTTTATCAACTGAAAAAAAAAAAAAAAACCAGTTAAGTAAATGCCTTAAAACAGTTAAACCTGTGGAGGTTAATGCATTGTTGGGGTTGAGTTTGCTTTGTTTGTGTGGTAAATTTCTTTGCCAGGTACAGCATGAGCACAGCAAACCATGATGTTTGTCTGGAATTCATGAACATTCAGTTATAAGCACTTTTAAGCACCAGACTGAGTTGGACACAGCACGTGATAGTATAATTTGTTGGAATAAGCTTGTCCACTGGAAAAAAACATTTTGAAAGATTTTAGATGTTTGGGTAAAGAGCTGGCAAAGTCTGCAATCCACTTCCCATCATGAGGTAACCTATCATCAAACATTGGCTCCCAAAACAAAATCTGGCAGATCTGAAGTTTACCACATTATGTCTCCCAATCTGCTTTCGTAGACTTTCCCTTCCTCAGTCTCTGAGGCTGTGCTGTGTTTTCCGTGCAATGCTGAAAAAACAGAACGCTTTGCCAGTGCACTCCTTACTTTTGGTTATTTTTAAATCTCCACAAAAGCTCCCGCTTTCTTCTGTAGCCAATGCCTCTTGTTTGTGGAAGCAGTTCCAATTTATTTTCTATAAGGAAAAAAAAATCTGCAGACTGAAAGCGCTGCAAGTATCCACATTGTTCTCCTGCATTGTTTTCCTTATAAAAAAGGAATTCTTTGGAACTGCAGAGGCATTGAGTCACCTCCACTCACTCTTTTTTAACCCCTCCCAGCTCTCAAACAGTGGCTTTCAAACAGTGACCTTTCCTTTTCGTGAAGGCCAGCTTGTTATTTTGGGTTGGATTTCCCTGCCGATTGTTCTGCGTTTCCTCCTGCGTTGCTCCGTGGCGAAGCCGCTGCCGCCGTTCCTGCTCCCAGTGGGATAACCAGGGTGACCACCACCCTGTGCTCCTTCCCCCAGCCCTGCTGCTCGGGAGGGCTTGGGTGCAACCACAGGGAGAACCAGACCCCTGGCAGCCTTTCCCATCTTCACATGGATGGCCCAAAAGCATCAGCTTCTGATAACAGCCAAAAATGATAAAATCCTGGCAACAGTGGCCATTTGTATGTGGTGGTATAACCATCATTCAGATGCTCAGAAATGCAACAGCAGCTTTCTAGAACTGCTCTCAAAGGACTTCACCCATGGGTGTCGTAGGAAGACACACATAAAAGCCTGACCTTTCCTAGTGAAACAGCTGATCCTCTTCTCTGCACGGGAATAAAGAGCTCGTTTATATTCTGTGAAAGTCATCCCTGTATATAGTCTTTCTTGTAACAAGCTTTTCCTTAATATTGCGAACTTCTTGGAAGGACATGCAGAACCTATCCCTTTTCTCATAGTACCTCTGCAGGACCTGAACTAGTTTGGATCACTACAAAATGCTAAACCCACAAGCAAAAAGCATGAGACACAAGTAGGATTCAGGGTGACCCCTGAAATCAGTCAAAACCTCTAATATAATCTTTAAACAGAATCTTGGCTACCTGAAGCAGAGAGGTGCAAAGTCCACCCACTCCAGGGTTTTTTTTTTGAAACAACCAAGATGTAAAATACAGATTCACTGGGCTGAAGGATCTCATCTTCATTTCTAGACGCTGACACTGAGCCTGGCAACAAGTCCTATCAAAAATAAACTGGGACATCTCAAATACACTCAGCAGAAAAAAATGTACATCTTGATTCCTTGAGGACTGCTGCAGGCCTAGGAATCTGGAGCTCTGAGCAGACAGGCTTTGTTTTAGGAGCAACATCTTCTGCTGCATTCATAAGAAAATGTTCTCAGAAATTCTAGCTCATCAGGAGTTTGAAAGCTGCTCATTTTGGCCTGATTTTGGGATGCAACCCGAGTGCGAAGAGATGAGGTTTCTTGGTATCTCGTGAACATGAAGTGCTGCTTTTCAGCCAAAGCCCGTCTAGACCCTGCACTCAACTTGCATGTACAAGGCACAGAGACAATAAGTGGAGTTTTCTAAATACTAACTTAATTTTCAGTTATAAAGTTGTTTATATTTCAGAATTCAAAATGAGACAATTTTGGGTATTCCTTTACCCAAAATACTTGTAAAAGTTTTTACTTCTGTTTCTTTCCAGTAATAGTTTCTATCTGCCACTGACTGCATGGAAAACCTCAGTGTCAAAATTTTAAGAAATATTTATCTATTTTTACATCTATTTAGTAATTTAACAAACTTCAGATAAAGGATTAAAAAAAGATGATTCTAATATAATCTTTTGTCTTGTACTTATTTCATTGAGAGGTGTGACAGGAAGCTGAGATCCTATGCTAGCCAAATTCTTAATGCATTACACTAACAATATAGGTAAAGCCTTGAATAATTGGAAAAAAAATAAAAAAAGTGGTAACAAAAAGGAGAAAATGACCCTCCCACTGAACCCTTCAACACTGGCAAATAGCTACTGTGTTCAGAAAACAGAGTGTGAGGCAGAAGGAAGGTGACGAAAAGGAGAAAACATCTAAAATTTCAAAATGTTTCCTGAAGATTGAAACAAGATGAAAATTTAAACTTAAGGAAAACATTTTGATGCAGCAAATACTTTTCATGCAAAAGTCTCTATTTTGCACGATAAATGTTTAAGACACAAATGTTGGCCATCTGTAACAGCAACAGTGAGTGAGGCAGCAAGATGGAAAAGGTGTCATGGCAAATTGCCTTGCCTCCCTCTAGAGTGCTGCACTGCAATGTGCTGGCCCTGGTTCCAGAAGCAGCAATGCCATATTTGTGTTGTGAGAAATGCAAGGTGCTCAGGCCTGGGAAAAGACCTCTTCTTGCGTCCACACTGCCTGTTCCAGAACTGCTTCAATACCACACTTCTCACTGCATCCAGAGTGAAACATTTCCTCATCTCTATTTCTGCTTATAGATAAATCACTTTTTCCTCCTTGTGAGTAATTTGGGCTACAAATGCAGCAATGAATATGCTACCTAGAAGGAAAAAGGGAAATAAATATGTATAAGTGGCTCTCCTGCTATTTGTGTGGGCCTGTGTGTGCCTGAGCACAGGCAAACATAAATAACACACATATCTTATGCCTACAGAATATTTCTGTGTGTTCAATGGCTCACTTCCAGTGCAACTACAAACACCTGTGCTCATTATAGGAAAATGTGTGGTTCTTACCTGAAAACTCTCTGAAATCTCTAAAATCATAAAGGCACCTGCCTCACAGAAAACACCTCCCCTGAGCTCCTTTTATCAAGCAGTGTTTATACTTGGAGTGTATGTGACACTGTTCACCTGAGACACTATTATCCAAAAGTCCTCCAAAGCTTATTCCAAACTATCTGAAAAAAAAAATATTAACATCCTTCTTCAATCACTCTTTTAACCAGTTCTTAACTCATCTCCTCATCCACACATCGATCCCTCTCCCCAGTACACTTCTATTCATCCCACTAATGAGAGGCAGATTGATTTCTGCCGTTTCACCTTTGGCTGCCTTATTGATGCACGGCTTGTTCAGAGGGAGAACAGTCAGCCTGTGGTGGCAGTGACAGTGAAGCTCAGTCAGACGATACTGATGCTCTGGGTTGAAAGGAAGTTGGGGCTCTTCTGATTTACACAATTCCGGTATCTTTCACGTTAATGATGAGGACTTTTTGAGAGCTAAAGCTAAATTCTAAACTGATCAGAGCTTCCCGGCAGCAGTCGTCTTTGTTTTAAAATGAATGACTGTCTTTACAGAATCTGAGATTATCTGCTAAGTGATTACATACCTACACACAAGGCAAAAGATTTGCACCTTCCCTGCACCCCCCTCCCGCCAGTGTCAGTGTTATTGTTATGTGCCCAGCCACCTCTGTGGGCCCACTCCAGACATGAGCTGTGAGAAATGCAGCTGTTGAATAACTGGGAGAGTTAAGGAAGTGATGTGGGTGGCACATCTTTCCAGCAGTTCAAAGACTGTTCAAACAGTTCTGCTTCTTCTGCCTGTCTCTCTCTCTCTTTTTTCCACATTTAGGCTTTAGTGTCTCTTTTCCCAGGGGTACATGTTAAAGGAAGTTCAACAGATCATCAGGGATACATATCCCATTTCCATGTTATTCCAGCCTTACTTGAAAAGATGATGTATTTGATAGCTTTTAGCTAGGCTCTATCATTCCAAATTTCCCCTTTTTTCCACTTTGCACTTATGATTTGTGATGGGCAAGTCTCAAAAGATTAGAAACTTGGCTTGGATAAGCAACCCTACGTTTAAAGTTTGCATTTCAGTTTTTAGCGACTGGGGTCACTGCAGCAAGCCTCAGATTACTGGGATTTGAATGACCAGAGACTTTGGCATACTTTAGGAAGAGGAATAAGCTGATAGCTGTATTTCCAGCTAACATAGTTACCTTGTCCCAAAATTAAGCAGACCAAGGGGATTTATTGTTTTTCAGTCACATTAGGGGAAATGAGAGCTGAAGGCATCAGAGGCTTGTTTGACTTTGGAGATGGACTCAAATGCTGTATCCCATGTCAAGGGTTTACCCTTTGGATCCTCTGGCCAGAAAAGGGGCAGGGGTAGAGATGAAAGCTGTGAATGCTTGTACAGGTGATGTTCTTTCAGAACATAAAATGTGTGTACTCCTCAAATGCACCATTGACTGCAAGGCACCTATATTTTCCTCTGGGCTGCAGAGTGCACTCTTAGCTCACCCACTCTGGAAGACTCTGTTATTGCTACTGTGAAAACCTTAACTGTTCTTCACTGACATTTGGCACCACTTTGAAATCAACTTTCCATAGAGACAGATTGACTACAAAATTGGCCTTGACTGTATTTTCTCACTGAGAATGCAGACAGGAGATGGAAATCAAAGTTTAATCCTGTTGCCTGCAGTAGCAAAGCACAAAACAATGCCTATCTGGGATGTAGCATCTCTCTTTTTATTTATCTGTTGTATGTCTGTGTCTGAGACAAGTATGTTCTTGATTTGTTTCCAAACAGAAGAGCCTCACAGAAAATACCTCTGATGAACAAAACAAAAGTATCTACTTTTTTTTCCAAGGTTTTACATCAGCTAAAAAAGCAATCTGGCTACAGACGACAGAAGGGCCTGACTAAAACTGGGTGGAGGATTGATGGAATTTTGCTTTGTCAAAAAAGTTCTCATCAGGGACCTCTGAGGGTTATAAACCGGAGACAAAGCAGTTCACAAGTTTTTTACCTCAGTTTTCGCAGACCTGAAGAAGTCTAGCTGTAAGCATTTTGGGGCAGGAGCTGGGTAAACATGACTGATATTGGCCACAGGTATCTGAAATGGCAACACAAAGCCAACAATTTCTCCAGTGCTGGTAAAATGGGTGCTCAGCTCTTTGGAAGGTCTGGCCTGACAGAGTGGTACAATGAAAAAACAAAATGGTTTCCTCAAATGGGTGGTACAAGGCTTGGGAAATGAATGTTTGTTCAGCCCCTGGTCTGAAAAGGTGCTGTAAAAGTTCAAAGTATTATTGTTATGGCATACTTACTCAGCAAGGCAGGGAATATCAAAGGCTTTCTTCTCCCAGCTGGCTCGGCCTTATCTCAAGGAACTCTTGGTGGGTGGTGATGGCTCTCAGGGACTGGTGATGACAGAGGAGTGAAGGCACTCACTTTCCTTGCAGAGCTGCTCTGGGCACCCTCCTGGTCCTGCCAAGGCTCCAGTTCCTCTGTGGTGCTTTTTGGTGAGCGCACATACCATTCCCAGAGAAAAGCCTGGAATGAAAACACAGAGCTCTGACACCTGGCTAATGGAGGCACTCAGGCAAGGGCTTTCACTCATGACTGGTACATTGGGAAGTAATTGATACAAATTGCTTCAGACATTCAAGGCTGCTGGTCCACCTTCCCACAGGCTATTTTTAGGCCCAATTAGGCAGATGAAGTGACACCAGAATTAATTTGGGTACACTCAAATGTTTGGTTTTTTGTCTTTTGGGGTTTTTTAATGCTTTTCTCTAGATATATGGCAAATTTCTGAACTACAAAGAGCAAATAAAGGGATTTTTTTCTTTTCCCTCTCCTCTACTACATGATGTTCAAGCACTGAAAGACTTGCTCACTGCAAAACCACTTAGGGCTGATTGCTGTGGAATTTCCTCTCAACACCTTAAATCCAAAGCAAATAACAGATTATGAAGTAACACATATTCTTGGCATTGGGCTGCACGAGAGCTCCTCCGGGTCTGTCGCAAAGCAAAGGCTACCAACCCACTCATCAGAAGATAAAATACAATTAACTAATTCATTATATAGATATTTTGGGTGGGGAAAAATGAATTGGCTTATCTCTGTTATTGTTATCATCATTATTATTATTAGCTGCTGTTTGCTAAGATGGAGTTTTTCAAAGTCTTCTTTCACATTAAGGAGCCCAAATTCCCATGTTAAATCCCACCCTAAATTTTATGGTGATATCTTTTGCAAGCTACTGGGGAATACAGTTAGGGAGGGAAGTATAACTGGTGAGATAATATTCATGGCTGTTATTACCAGAATTTATGGACAAGCTATTCCTGTGCTATTTTAATATAATTCATGCATTTGGGCTAAGGGGAGATCCATAAGTGTTCTCCAGCAAAGCCCCAGCCTGTGCAATGATAAGGAGCTACTGTAACTACCATGGAAAAGGTAAAACCTGACTGCTGGCCTCTGCAGTTATTGCTCTTTCACAAACCCTTCCAAAACCTGAAGCTCCCCAGTGCCCTGGAACAGGCAAGCCATGAGCTGCCCTAGGCTTGCAGGCCAGTGATCAGCTGGGTGAAATGCTGGCGCTGCCCAAGCCCCCGGGAGCTCTGCCCCTGAATTTGGCAGGGCAGTTCTCTGCCTTTGCAGGCCGAGCTGTTGAGGAGCTCTGCCTCCCAAGCTCATTCCCGTGGCTCAGCGTGTGAGCGCGCGTTGGCTGTGCGAGGTGACGGCTCCTGTGCAGTGCTCAGCCTGCAGGATGTGCCGCCAACGCCACTGGCTTTGTTCCCCATGGGAAGAGAGGTGGGGAAGCTGGGTTTTGGTCTTTGCAACAGGCAGGGCTCGCAGGATCAGCTGCCGCAGCAGCAGTGATGTGAGTGCCCTGATTTTGCCTGTGCCCTCGGTAACCCCAGGCTGATACAGATGGAAGGAAGGTGGTCATGAAATGGCACCTGATTGTGAGACACAACCATCCCAGCCCCGAGGAAACCAGGACTCCACTCTCTGCTGTAAAACACAGCACTAGGTCAGAGCATTCCAAGTGGAATTGAGTGACAGGCTTCCCTTGCTCTTACGTCACAGTACCAACTTTTCACTGTCATGTCATAATTAAGCACAAGAGTTTGAGTCTGACTGCAGTTTACCTTCACATAAACCCTAAACTAAACTTTAATAAGTATCTGATGCTTAGGAAAAAACCCTTTAATACATCAGCAGAAACAAATGGCTTTTTATGTTATTTTACAATATCACACATACCTCTCCCCTAATTTCTTTCTGAAGGCAACACATATATAATTTTGAGTCTCAAGTTTTTTTTTTTCTCACCTGTATCTCCTAAGCATAATCTCAGCACTAGGATGGTTGGTAGCAGAGGAGTAATTAATACTTTCCAATAATAAATTATAAATCTGGGGCAGAAAAACTTCTAAATATTGAACTGCTCCAAGATGCATTTATTTTAGACAATCCAGGCTGTAACCTTACCTCAAAATACTGAGTCATAAAAACTACTTACATGAACAAAAGTCCCAATCCATTGAAAAAGTCCTTTTAAGTGTAGTTTTTAAACCTAAAGTCTTCATAAAGTGCTTGCCCTTTTTCCTCCCTTAAAGGGGTTCATAGCTCCTGTAAATTCCTGCCTCATCACCCACTTCCCTGGCTCACATCTAAGCACCATATTCACCTTTTTATCTCCACCTGCTTTGCAGTGAATCTTACCATGGTATCTCTTTAAGCAGTACCAGCTGATGGTGCTGAGACCCACTTGCAGAAAGATCTTCAGTCTGTAAAAAGCTAAAAACCAGAACAAAACACAATATGTGTTAATAATACATTTTCAGAGACTTGTAGGAAACATTAGCAACTGGTCTCTACCAAGACAATGAGCTACAAGGAAAATACTGAGCTTCCAAAATGGCAAAAATTATATTCTCACAGGCACAACATCAAGGGAGATTTGTCTTCTGTCCTTGCCTGTAGCACAGATAATGGATTCTTCAAATCCCTGTCTCTCAGCAGCTTCATAGCAGGACATCCCTGCGAGATCACTAAAAGCTGAATCTCACAGAGAAAAGTCATTTCTCCACAGTCTTTCAAGAAGTCTTTGTAAAAAAGGACAATGCAGCAGAGGAGGGAAAGGAAAACTGCTGTAAATATTTGAAAGGGTCAAAATTAAAAGAAAGTCGGAGTTTATTTACAATATCTTTGTGTTGGCACTAGGTATTCATGCATGAAAATGTTCCTGAATTTTCTAACAGAAATTACTCCAAAGGAGTAAATGCTTTGCTTCAGTCTCATTTTGTCATGCCCATGAACATACCAGAGCTGAAAGGTACCTGGCTGAATTTGGGTAAAAATAGATGGGATTTTGAAAAGCAGGAAGAAATGCCTGGGAAAAGTCACCTACATATGGTCTTAATCATGCCAATGGATAACCCCCACATTACCCTTTAAAAGGTCATCTGATAAACATCAACATTGGGCTTTTCTCACAAACCCAACACCTAAAATTGCTTCAGGCTACTGTAATACGGCATGAGAAGTTAAATTAGAAGCATATATTTGGTAATAGCACCTCTGAGAGGGAGTCTTCAAAAGCCTGTGCCCCCATTAAAGGATTAGAAGTCCAGCACACATATCAGCAACTGCTCTCCATCCAAAGAGAAACAGAACAGGAGACAGAAATCAGCATTTTGTTCTGATTAGCTTCTTTGATTGATGTAATGTCTTAATTACTTTTTTTTTTTTCTTTTACATTGCTGCAAGCCTGCCACTGAGGAAAGTACTATAAAGAATATCACTATGAAGTAAAGATTTCAAGCTCTCCCTTATCTCTTGTGGGTCTGGTAGTGATCTTTCCAGAATATTTGCTGGTGAGACACACAGAATAAAGCAGACTCCAAGCAGCTGGTAGTCTTGGGTCCATTTTTTTTCAGGGGTACTCAATATCCAAGTTACAGACTTGGAGGTAAAATCATTCAAGAATAAGAATGGGGTCATTAAGTACTTCTGGAAATGTGTGAATTCCGTATGAAACAATGGAAGATATATTAAAAAAGAAGCAGGGATAATTAGTCAGTACATTCAGAAGAACTTCCTTGTTGTTTGGGCATTTTCCCTTCTGGAAGCAAATCCATTCAATTTTCCCTGAGTGCCAACATTTTGAGGTTATCTGCCCCAAAGGCAAATAGATCAGATTGTCCAAGAAATAAGGATGAAGGCAAAGGGCACACCCTAAGGACTGAAGACTGGCTGAGAAATTGGAGAGTTTAAGGGAAAAGAAATTCTCTGTCTCAAGGTCACTGATGATTTTAGGATATATTTACATGGAGAAGAACACTCCTAACCACAGTTTTTTATACTTTTGGTGTTTTTCTCTTGCTTCTGACTCAAAGTTCAGGGCATCTCTCCACTTTCCAAGTAGAGTTCTGAGCTGTGCTTCAGCACTTGTGGGTTTTAAGAAAGGATAAATGGAAGTAAAATTTTGCTCCGATCTTGCAGCCAGTCAGAAAATCCTCTGCACATGGGTTTTCATGGAATTTCCTATTTATTTCATCCCAAATTCATCCTTTTAGTTCACAAAACAGGAAATAAAATTTCCTCATTGCTGGCTGTACAATTCTTGCCCAAGAACTGGTGATCAGGCTCTGCTCCTTTTTCCATATTTCAGGATTTGTGGGAGGTACAGCCTTAATTTCTGAATCTGTTAGAGGTGAGCAAGGCATGACAGAAATGGCCTTGCCTTCAAACAGACACAGTGACTTTGAACTCCTAAATTTTCTCTCTCTGAAGCCCTAAGTTATCCTTGTGGGTTTTCTCTCCTGGATTCATGAGAGCAGTAGAGTAGCTCAATTGAATTTTCTTTCCCACCTCCCACTGAAGAGGGACATTTCTGAGCCCATTTTTCCCAGTATTTCTGTGCTTAACAGGTCCCACCTCTAGGGACTCCTATCTTAAGAGCATACAAACAGGAGCAGGCTGCTGCAGCAGGAATCCAGAAGCTAGAGCTGTCAAACCAAGCCTTATTAGATACCAAAGGGGCTAATAAAAGAATGGGTGTTTGTTGTATTTCTGTCAGGGATGGTTGCTGAAAACCCTGGAGAGAAGGATCTGAGACACCTCAGCCCCCAAGTTCCGATGGATGTATTTCTAGTTGATCAATCTCTCTGTCTTTGTGCCTGAGCTACTTCCCACTTCAGGCCTCTGACAGCTGGACAAAGCAGGGTTTGAGCTGTGCCTTGCTCTAAGTAAGTGTGGAGAGATGTTTTCAGTCTGACCTTGCCAAATCAGGCTCAGGCTTGGGGCGTTTGCTGAGGTCTGGGGAAGATTTTCCCACTCAATCGCAAGTGGCAAAACCGAACTCTATCCACAGCAATGTGCTGGAGTACTGAAGTGACAAATGTTTGGGGAGACAGGAATCTACCTTATGATCTGCAGAGCCTTTAGCTTCATAAAGCAGAGGAAAATACTTATATATGTTGATTTGGTGGTGGTGGGGATTATTAAAAGCTAATTATAACTTGAGAAACAGAAGGAATATATTTAACAACACAGTTCATTATTATCCTTCTATATTAAAGAGATAAGATTTGGCAGGAGGAAATGGGCTTTGTTTGGCTTTTTGTTCTCAAGTTCTCATAGTTTCTTAAAGACCATCAGATAATGAGATGTAGAAGCACACATACAGATATAACATGGTGCAGTAATAAACAGAATATAATACCAGACAGCAAAAGCAAATCTTCCACATTTAAACACTTTTGTGCATTTTTCCTCTCTACTTTTTTCTCCTTGTCTTAAAACAATACAAAACTCCAATTCAAATAATGGCAAACTCCCTTCAGGATTTCACCCAGGATTTCCATACTGTACAACAATAGTTCCCCTCCCTCACTTGTTACCCTGCTCTCTGTTTCTTCCCTCTAGTCAGAATTGTTGCTGTGCTAAATAATTAAAATGTCACTGGCCTTTTCCTGATCACTTTTTACACCTAGGACTGTTATATGTCATAGATTGCCCTGAGTACTTTTACTGTCCTGAGAAAATATTTTGTATGAGTGTGTCATATGTTAACGATAAATACAGTGGCTGATACTTCATGGAGTCAATAATGGGCCTTTTAAGATATTGCAGAGAATTTCTGTTCTGCTTTTAAATAGCAACTCTTCCATAATTATAATGATGAAGATAACAACAACAGCAACAATAGTAATATTCTCAGTCCTCTGCCAAGTGTACCAACTGGTGTCAGAGATGGAGAGAGATGAATTCATCATATTCATGTCCTCCTTTCTCCACAGGAGTAGAAAAGGTGTGATAACAATCATGCTTCCAGACTTGCTCTTGAACACTTTTCAGCTGGCAATAGCTCATATTTGGGACTAGAATAGGGGAAACAGCCAGGCACCTTAGCTAGTACTGCTCAGTACCAGTCTGGCTCCACATTTCTGCATTTCCTGGTAATGCATGATCAGGCACGATTGCAAAGGGGAGCCTGGAATGAGTAAGAGAAAAATGAGATGTCAAATCTTATATTTAGAGGACTTAGAAAAGCATGTAAATAAGTTACAGCATTGATATCCTGACAGATTGCTCAGCCAGGGGGGTGGAAATGGAAAATGAAAATCTATTGAATAAATAAATTAATTTTTAAATCTATAAGTGGTTTTAGTAGACTAATATCCTCTTACACCAGATTATCCTACAGAAGTCAGTTCCCAAACTCCCTCCCAGCGTATTAAACAGTGACATGTTCAAACAGAACAGTGCAAGGGAAAAGCCAAAGGAACCCTTGCTGGTTGAGCACGCTCATAAATGTGTTTCCACCAGCTCCTGTGCGCAGCCTTTCCCAGCACAATCCTCTGCTGGTCCCCAGAGAACTGGATATTGTACTGACATCAGAAACCCACTGCCCCACACAGGGCTTCTTCGCCAGATTTCTGTTAAGGGAGCAAGAAACAGCAGCCCTTTTTGGGACTTTTCTCTGCAGCAGATAACTGATACCAACCTTCAGTAGGTGGAATGTGGGCTCAGAAGGTGCAGGTTCCAAGTCCAGGCCTGTTGCTGACCTCCTGAACAACATCAGACAGGTCAATTCATGCCTCTATGTAATGCACGTAATGATACTGAACTCCTCTGTGAATTGCTTTGAGTCTCACTGGGAGAAAAATTCTGTAACCCCCCCAAAATATTTCATGAATAATGAATTGCAGGGATGATAGTACATTAAATGTGTAACAAAAAGCCATTTAAAAGCTCAGCGCACGGCAAGTTAACAAAACATGGGTGAACTGGAGGCTCAGTTCTCATAATTCTCCCTCTCATCTAATAAAATGGCTTTTTAAAGTCTGGACAAGTGAAAATGGACTTACTAATTGCATCTCGCTCATTTTTAGATGGAAAGATTAATCACAGGAGCCAGGTGGGGTTTTTTTTGGCTCTTGACTCATTTTGTCTAAGTGGTCAAGGACATTAGTAGGATTTATTAGTGGGAATCACTCAGCAATACCAGTTCTGTCTCAATCAGATAAAAAAAAAATTAATTTTTTTCTCTTTCTGGGCTTGATCCTTTTGCAGGTTCAACTCTTTCAAATGTGGATCAGGTTGATCCTAAATCTACTACGCCATGTTTAACTCTAGAGCCACTTTTCCTACCTGATGACTTAAGACTTGGGAGTGGGTCTGTCTGCCTACTCAAACCCGAGGTGGGAGAGAAGGTGACTGCTGTGGTGGGATTCTCCACAGCGCTGAGCTATTCCAATAAACACGCAAAGCCTGAGTGCTGTGCTCCGCGGCTTTGTGTGCGATTTGGCTCTGTGGAGGGTGCCTTTCAGCGTGCTTTTACATGTGGTTTGGCCATGCTGAGGCTGTTTCACAGCTTGCTTTTGCATGTGGTTTGGCTGCAGCCAGGCTGATTTACTGAGAGCCTTTACATGGAGCTTGGCTGTGTTATACTGAGGTCTACATGTTTGGGAGTTTACTACTCCTGCACTAAGACAGTGCAGGTCTGAATTCTGGAGCACAATTTAGATAAAGTGAGAAGTCAAACCCAGCCTGGCACTGCTCCCTGCAGCACCATAACAAAAATCCTCAAGCACTGTAATGCCCCAGCTTCCTGCACCACAACCAAAGCACTGCTGCCCTGGCTCCTGAAGTCGAATATTTTCTGTTTTAGATGCAGGGGATTAGATGTAAATCCTTCCCTCCATTTCAGAGCTGGGATCCAAGTGGCTTCCAGCTACGTCAGCTGCTCCACCTTGGTGTGGGTTGAATGAACAGTCAATAATATATTACATAAAGACTGAGAATTATTAAACCTTTTCATAACCAGCAATCTATAACCAATATTTCTCCAGGCAGTTTCAAAGTGGCAAAACTCCCCAAAATCGTTATTCCCGACCCACACAAAACACGCTGGCAAACTTTAATGAGTAACTCTGAGGTATAAACATGGAAGTGTTATTTTGATGCAAAGATTCAGGCACGACTTTTGTCTAACATTAGCTCCTTTTGAAACATTTGTCCACAGATGTTCTTTACAAACTGTAATAACTTTTGTCTGTGTAGTATTAATCAAGATAATTCCTTTCAGAGAAAGAGGATTACTCACTAATTTTTCAGTCTAGCTCTTCTCTCCCCTTTATGTCTCTGGTTTTCATTGCCTGGATCAAAATTCCCATTACCTGCAATTTTCTTGTTTTATGCTTCCAATGCAAGATGGAACTAAAACCTTCCAGGCTTCCTATCACATAGCTGCCAGTACTGTTCTAATTTTGATTTTCCTTCCTTTTATGTGCAGTGACTTAGATTTACATGGACACAGGTTTTATATCAATTGTCTCATAACTTGTCTTTACTTTTGCCTGTCAGGTCTCAGAGGAGATAAGACTGGGAAGGAAAGTAAAGGGGGAATTACAGTTATAGTGAATTCAGTTCCAAGAATTCTCCTAGCGAGAGAGATCTAATTTCCAGATGCTATTACAGGATTTAGCAACTTAACAGGGCATTAGGTGTCACTTAAAACTTTTAAGCTCATACCAGGGACTGAGCTGCAAAAAGAGTCCAACAAGTAGAATACTGTAATAAAGTAGAGCAAATGCTACTGAATGAACAAGTTTTCTAGAAACAAACATGCTCAGCAGATGAATTAGAAAAGGCAGCACAAATCCTTTCACCTTTGGTCAGTTCTTGAAGCAGTAATCTGAGTGAGTCATTGGAAGAAACAAATATTTTCTCAGTGAAAATGTGAAGGAATCACTCTTAATTTTTTGACATAGAGAGAGCATTTGATATTAAAAATTTTTAAATGCTTATCTGCACTTGCTTTTTGTAAATTTTGCCTTTTGGTGAAAATGTTCTGCATCCAGTGCAACTGCTGTGACCTGGATGAGAGCAGCATCTTCCATGGAAGTTGAGTGACTGAGCACAGCATCATCTGGATGTCACTGCATTTTACCTTTTGTATTTTCCCTCAGCTCAGAAAGCTTGGTAGAACCTCCCTTTCCTGAGTTCAGAGTGGATTTGCAGAATTTCTTCTCCCAGACTGGAAGAAAGATGAAAAAAAAAAAAATGTTGAGAGGAATGTCTTAATTTGTTGTCGTTTGCTTGGGTTTACTTTGTTTTTCAGGTGGGGTTTTTGTGGATTTTGTTTTTTTAAAACTTTGTTTCTGAATTCCATGCAATAAAGTTTTTGATGATCTAAATGTATCTCTTTTGGTTTCAGAACTCAGAATTTTTTTTTTTTAGTTAGCATTTATAGAACAATTAAAAATTTCAGTTTCGTTTTCACAATCAGGTACAAAAATTCATAATCAAAAGTACTTTCATTGAAGTAATGATATGCTTTTAGTAGAAGAGATGCACTTCAGATCACTTTCCAAAATTATTTTTTTCTCGTTAGAATTCATGACTTGCCGTGTGATGAGGGGACACTGGAATTTAACAGCTTGAACCATGTTTCATTTATCTTTGTGATCGAGCTGTAAACAGCCCACATGGAGACACCCGGGCCATCACGTGGACTCGTAAAACACAGCAAATAACACTGGTGAGGAAACCTGCCCAGTCCTCTCAGACCAAATTCCTGCTTATCTTCCTCTGAAGATAAGAGTCAAATTAAGCTGCTTCTTCTGCTAAAAAATGGCACCATGGGAGGCACAAAGGCTCAATATTCCCTGGGGGCTCCAGCTATGAGTTAGTGCTTTCCAAACCCTTCCATGTGTTGGCTGAAATGAAGCCAGGGTTTCTTCACCACTGTTATCATATCAGTTTAAATCAGAGTCCAGCATCTGTAGTACAAGGATTTGTTTTCAAATTAACCACATATTGCATCTCTTTGATTGGAAATTTTTACTGCCATTCGTTTATTGGTTCCTCAGGAGATGGATTTGGAAGTTTAAAGAGTTCAAAATCAAGAGTTTCAGCGTTCTCTCCCAAAACCTAGAACTTCTCATTGTTAGGTTTGTCTCCCAGCTAAGAAAAGATAGAAGCCCTTTTAATT
This sequence comes from Pyrgilauda ruficollis, assembly GCF_017590135.1. NCBI lineage: Eukaryota > Metazoa > Chordata > Aves > Passeriformes > Passeridae > Pyrgilauda > Pyrgilauda ruficollis. The sequence goes on from NW_024524489.1 coordinate 25,395, forward strand.
TATTTTGGGAAATAAATTTCCCTCAAGAACATCATTCTGATCTACATTCGCAGGAGAACTGCTGGTAGCAAGCTTGGGATACAGCAGAAGAGCTGCCTAAAACAGAAGCAAAGTTTCTTTAGGTTTGAACTTTTTGTGGGTTCTGGTCTTCTCTCTGTAGCTTTTCAGAGATAATGAATGAAAAATTGGCGCCTTGTCCTCAGAGGTGACACGACCTCACCTGCATTTACCAATACTTGGCACCTGTAGGCTCCCACGGAGCAGAAGACATTTCCAAGACCAGTGGGACAGGACCATACGTCTATCCCAGTATTTCTGTTACTATTAGCACCAGACAGCAGGAGGATGGACCAGGCACAGGGTATTGCTTTACAAAAGTCCTGCAGGTACAAAGCAGCAACAGCTTTTCCCCTGCGAAATTAGTGCTGAGCTTTGCTCTCCCAAGGCTGGTTCCTATCATTCCCAATGACCTGTGCTGGAGCAGCAGATTTTGTGACAGAGACAGTTGGAGCTGCCTGAATTATTTCTTTGAATTATTTTTTTAAATGATTCCTTCTCCCAGCCCTTCCTCCCATCCTAACACCACCTGTGGAGTCTCGTTGGCAGCTGTTGGGAATGCTGCACACATCGATGGCCAACATTCCTGCTGGGGGTGGAAACAGGCAGTTGTGCAAGGAGGGCCTGGCAGGTTGTGCTGTTTCCTATACCACCTGTGAGCAGACACCTCACTGCTCAGGCAGTCCTGAGACACAGAGCTGTTTCCAGACATCTCAAAGGAAGGTAAGATGAAGAAAGTTCTCAGAATATTGTAATGCAGAACATCATTCTTCTCCTTTTACTAGGCATTCTAATTTTTGCTCCTTCTCCTTCTGAAAACAGACTAAAGGGGAGCTGAATGACAACTGAAAAACTGCCTCTTCCATTTGGGTGTGTCAGGAAAGACCTCAGGCTGGGATCAGGGCTCTGCCATGCCGTGTCTTTGCTAGCAAAGAATGCAGGGAACAAGGGTACCACAGGCAATGCTGAATCTTTCAACAAGAAAAGGAAAAAGAAGATGAGAATGAAGAGCAAATTCAGCCTTGGGAGAATGGACATCCCTAATCCCTGACAGAAATAAATGAGGATAATGCCTTTTCCATGCACTGCTGTGAGACACGGGCTGAACTGGCTGCCACAGCATTTCTCCAGCAGCCACTGCTCCACAAATAACAAACCCCATCCAGGCAGGATGAGCTACTTATGGAAACTTACCAGAAGCACAAAAAGACTATGTTTTCTTCTCCTTCTACCCAGTCAACCCTCCTGCTGGACACAACAGCTCTGCACACCCACACACAAATATGTGCTACTGCTAATAGAATGTATCATTGAATTCCAATAACCAAACATCAGAAGAGCAGCTCACCATGAACTGGTGTTTTGCACTGACCACTCAAAATGCAATAAAGGATACTGAATCCCAGAAGTTCAGGGGGAAAAAACCCCAAAGGTACCATGTCAGGAGATGAACTCAAAGTTTAAGAGCTTTTCCTATTATTTTTCTACTCGTTAATGAGTAGATTCAGTCTGTATAGAAATTACTTCTTTCCTAAGTGCTAAACTCTGCACTGGACCCTGCTGTTGATAGAGGACTTTGAAGAAATCTGTCTTCTCTCCCTGTTCCTTTGCCTACAGAACATAAATTTGGTCCCAAGACTAATTCTCATGTTGAAAAGAAGTTCTCACATTTCTCAGCATTGTTTGAGAGTGAAGAACGCACTGAGAAGGGCTGCCCCTGACTTCAGGGTGAGGTTCCTAAATTATAATCAGGAGAAGAAAGACTTTGCCACTAAATAATGTAAAGTGTAAGTAATGAAATAGAGGAAGGAATCAAGGTAGGAGAGCCAATTCTTGGAGATTCCATAATAATAATAATAATAATAATAATTTATTCATTACTGGAGATAAGTCACACTGAAGGTGTTTGTAGATGTGAATTTTGACTAATATTTCTAAAAACTCTTCACCATCCTCATTTTAATTGTATTGAAGAAAAAGGGATGCAGGAACCACAGAGCTGTAAGGACTGAGGAGGATCCAAGCAGTTACATGCATAAATGCCAAAAAAAAGTCTTCTAATCTAGAGAGAGTTACAGATTCTGCTCTTTCCCCTGCTACTTCTGGCCTCATGGACAGTACAAATTAGCAGTTAATGGAATTGTTACTGCAGCACCTGGAGAACATGCAGTGTGCCACTGGAGAGAATTTCCAAATGAAATTATGTACTTTGGCTCTATAACCAAAGAAATTTCACAGGCTTCAGGCCCTCCTGTAATGCACAAGAAAACCCCACTTACTGAATTTTCTTGCAAACCACCCTATTTCTGGAACTGGGATGTTATTTAGCTGAGCAATTACAGAATGATATTAGAGTTCCTCAGATAAAAATCAGCTAGAATAAAATTCTTTACTAGTGGTATTTTCCTCCTTCTCTAGGTTTTCTCTTTTCTTGTGATTTTTAACAGCAGTCAGTACTCATGAAAAAGTTTTTCATCAGCACTTAAGCCTCAGTGCTGAAACAATCTGCAGAGAAAAAACCCCACACATGCAGAAACACTGGGGCCTGCCTAACCCAGCTGGAAAACTCCTGAGGCAAAGGAAAGAGGGAATCTAAATGAAAAATCTGCCTGTGGCACTATATCCCATTGGAAAATTCAGGTTTCACATCTGCCTTGGTTGGCTTATAAATAAAACAATAAAAACAATTCAACAGTTTGCCATCCTAGTTTTACCCAGTTGCTTGCGTGAGAAATTTAGCAGCATTAATAGAGAGTTTTTTTGACTGCTGAAGAAAACATCTTTCCCATGACTTACGCTGGTGTACACTCAAATAAGAACTCTGAACATAAGAACTCTTTGTCCATGTCTGAGACAAAGAGAAAAATCTAAGTGCTTTAAATCAAAGCACAGGATTGCCATGCTTTGATTTAAAATTCATATATAAATGGATTTTTAATTTATGAAAGCCCTAGACAAGATGCAGCATGACCCTCTGCAGAATTGCTCCTAGGCCTCAGTGGTGAGCTCCTGATTACAATGGTTCCCGTGTTGCATCCAATTTCAGTGCAATTTTGAGTGTGGCCTTCCAACAAAAATCATCATCTCAGCAAGATTTGAGACTACTCTTAATTTTGGGCCCATCAGACTTATGGGGACTAGTTAACATTGGCACCAGATGGATTTGGGTCAGGGAAACCTTAGGAAAAGCCAAAGCCTACATTCACAGAAAGGTGAAAGGAGAACCTTTTTCTCTTTCCCACTTTTCTTCACTTTATAACCTTCTCTAGATTCATAGGCAGAAGTGTGTAAGTTGTATATTCTTTTGTCTTGCCAAAATCTGTTAAGAGAAGTCTACTGTGTATGTAAATATCCTATCTTTTAAGACATACTATTCAAAATTTCCAGGAGGTAAAGAAAGGAAAAGAAAAAGGTTGCTTTTCACAAGCGAGGACTAGAAGACATAAAATTAATTGCCAGTATTAAGTAGAGGTGAGTCCACATAAGTATGATGGGCCCAACCTTAGGGGTAGGTCACAATTCTTACATTTAGGGTTAAAAGGCTGCATTGATAAGCAACTCCAAATATATGTAGTTAGGAGGTAAATTACAGAAACAATCATTGGAATTACTAGTTCCTGGGCCAGGACAGAGTCCAGGCTGTCAAAAAGATTCATGATACAGCCCAGTCTGGGTTTTACAGGCCCAAAGTGGGTCTATTAATTTGGATCCAGAGCCAACAGTCGAGGCCAGGATATGTAGGTGGCCTGTTCTGATGGAAACATTTTCCCCACTGCTGCCACATTAACAATCTGTTCTTGAGTCAGACAGAAATATCCCACCCTCCCTGACCCATCCAGGCTCCTGGACAGAATTGTCCTTGGCATATTCCTTGCTGCCCACCCTCCCTGATTTCCTCCATGTTATCCTGTGGAATTCTCAAGAACCCTGTGAAATTAAGGCTAGGACTCAACGGGAGACAATTTTGCTGACTATAGTGAGCTTTTACAGCCCCAGAAACAAGTCAGGTTAATGTTTTTTTTTCTTTCTCCCTCCCTGGACATGAGCCACTCCAGAGCTTGTATCTGAATATTTGGTTCTCATGCATATTTATTTACTTAGGAGTGGCATTCCTATTTTTATAGCTTTGAGTTTTTAATTTTCTTGTTAGCAGCATTAACAAGGTTCATGGCATATAAAGTGAGCTATGGCATTTAAAAAATGTTGGTCTAATGTAACACCAGCCTTTTTTTATATACATGTTCAATGGCAAACTCCTACTGACAGGCAGAATGCATTTCTATGTCTGGGCAAGTTTATAGATGGTGTTCCCACCTCTGGGCCACAAGGTCACAAATTTGTTTCTGATTCTATTAAAGAAACACTCAGCAATGGTTAAGTCTGTGTGCTTCTTTTCTTTCTTTCTTTTTTTTTTTTTTTTTTTTTTTTTTTTTTTTTTTTTAATGAGGGGAACTGTTTTATAAGATCCACAATCTTAAAGATACTCCAAGGAATCTGTTGACTGCTGGGCTTTTCACCCCTGTGCCCTGAGCAAACAGCACTGACTGCAGATTTGAGAAGCTTTGTCTGTTAGCAGCCAGATGACAGATTTTGGAGAAATCTTGCATGACTGAAAAAAGAACAGGCATGATCCCTGTCATCTCTCTGTGTGTCTGACATAGTTTCAGTGGGGTTTCATGGGATTTACCTCTGCAGCCAGACGATGTGCAGAAATTACAGATTCACAGTACCTGTTGCCTGCTCCTTTTTCCTCAGCAGATCCTCTGTGTGACTCTGAGCATGTCCCCAAAAGGCCTTGCTGCCTGGCCCTGCACATGTGTGGGATGGAGGGAACAACATTCCTCCCTTTCCTCCCTCCACTTCTTTGCAAGGTTTTAGAGGCAAGGCAGGGAGACATGAATAGCCTTTGCACCACATACATGAATAAGGATACTTACTGAACTCATGGCAAGGACAAGCAGAAAGGTGAATCAGAGATGTCTGCTGTGCCCTAGGATACAACAGCCCTATTTTTTCTTGGAGTTAGTTTAGGTATGTTCTCCTTTATGCCGAGTGGTGGCTCCAGCTGCAGCTTCCTCAGCGTAAGTGTTTACTGCCTCACACCCAGCTTCGTTCAACAAGAGAGGAGGCACAATCCAGCCTGGCCTGAGCCATTAAATCCCTTCATGCTGGAACACATGCTCTAGGCTTTGTGGCTACAAACATACAGAGCCTTGGCTTGAGAAATGAGCAGGGGCCAGCAGCAAGACTGAGCTGACGGGGTGAAACTAAGAGCGAGGGAGAGAGAATGCTGGTGAGTTTGGAGGAGGGAGAATAAACTCAAATGTCTGCTGAAAGAATTCCAGCATCCATTACTGTCCAGAAGGCAGTCACAAAAAAGCAGAAGGGCAAGAACTACAGCCTTTTCTGTGGGATGCTTTGGCTTATTGTGGTTAGGAGGATCAAGGCTAGGTATCACATGCCTCCACTGAAGGGAGATGCCCTGGAATAAAGCAAGGAACAGGAATTTCTAGGCTAGGGAAAAGGCTGTCCATGTTGAAACTGAGCACAGGAAAGAGAATTTGGCTGCAGAGTCTGACTGCAGGACTTCTAGCTACATGAGAGACTCCAGGTCTATTATTTCTCTAATTTCCTTATGCCCCCAAGGAACCTTTGCTGGAAATTTGCTTCCATTTATGGGAGGACTGAAAGAATGAGGGCCAGACTGTGACTGAGCATCTGGCAATCAGAAATAGGGTTCAAAGGAGAGGAAACTGCTCAAGCAGGATCTGACAGTGCTATTCTGCACTGAAAATTGACCCCCGCAAGTGACAAGCTGCTACTGCTGGTCATTCCACGTGGATATTTCTGCAAAGTGACAGTTCAGGAAACTCTCTGCAGCCTGGCTCCAGTAAGCTGACCTTGCTCTCTGAAAATTGTCATCACCACAGACTCTTGTGGCCTAGCAAACTCCTAACTGGTATTTTGTGCAGTATCACCTGCTTCAGATTCTCTCCTCCATGACAAAGATGGATCTGGCTACCAACAACAACCACAAAACCACCACTGAACATCTTTGCTCAGAGGAGACATTTCTTCCTAACAAGTACTTTCATTTTTCTATGCTGTTTTTGGTCACTTGAAATATAATTGTTTATGATCACCATGAAAAACTTTACTAAAACAGGTTTCAAATCCTGCTTCTCTTGAGAAAGGCAAGATTTCTTTGGCTTTGGAGAAATCTGCAATCTTCTTAAGCTTTTAAAGAATCCTGACAGAAATTCCCTTAAAATAAAGATGTACAGGTAGGGAGCAGGTATGTACCTCTCACAAAGCACAGACAGTTCTCCACTAGAGCAAACAATCTACTTCAATTCCTGTGATCTCTATCAATTTGGTTCCTGTTGCAAACAACTGGGACAGTTTACAGCATCAATTCTGTGAGAAAAGAGAAGCTGGTTTAATGTGTTTGTAATTTGGTCAGAAAAGAATCCAAAATAGCCGGGGTGGCTTGTCCTTGAGAGACAGGATTAATAAGCAAGCAGTGACCAACTACTCTGCCCCACATTTAGGCTTTCTACCTTATTAAATAATACAGACATTTTGATTGATCCAGAAATGCTGGTGAAACTGATTCAGGTAACGGAGAGCATGTGACTTTTTTTAGGTTTGGTTGGCATCATGACACTGAGAAAGAAGTTGATCACAGTTTTCTATGTACAAAAACAGATGTTTACCTTTCATGTTTATCCCCACCTACAAGAGATAATTTTCCATAAATACTCTGTACCATTAGGTACGTATAACAAAAATGTTCTTCATATGTGAGCACAGTGCTAAAACAACGAAGTACAGTGACAAACACTGTTACTCATTACTCCCAGCAGCATTCCCTGCAAAGCACAGTTTATCTGACAGTGCTGGAAGACTTAAGGCTTGCTTCTGGGAGGGAAGGATGAGCATCAGGGCTGCTGTGCACATCTGGCTTGGGTTGGCTCCATCATCTCCCACAGCACACACTGCAAACCCCACAGAAGCGGCTGTTCTGCAGCACAGTAGCAGACCTGGAGTGTGCACTGGACTAGATCCTCAAGGGGTATAAATCAGAGGAACTGCACTGCAATCAGCCCATCTGCTGCTCTTTGTGTCACCTCTGCTGTGGGAATACCACGGAGCACAATCACCCTCCAAAGCTTTCTTAGAGACAGCCACAAACATGCCACATACCTCTGGCCCTTCCAGTAGCTACCCCCTGTGCTCTCAGGGATTCTTGTCCCTTCCCTCTGCCCTTTCTTCCCTCCCTTCTTCCCCCTAAAACTGGCATCACTCAGCATTTTGGCCAGGAGACTGATTCTCCAAACTGAAAACATCAAAGCATATCTCTGGTTAGATCTCATCCCAACCCTCTGAGTCTGTTGACTTGGAAAGTGAATAACTAATAAGGCAGCATGCCATTGTTTTCTGTTTATGATAATGGAAGTAAATTGTTGGCTCCAACTCAGGCACTGATTGTTCCTTTGATATCACTGCCAGGAAGCAAAATAAAATGGATTTTTTAAAATCACCTTTCACAGAGTGCCACAGGCATTTGAAAGATGAGCCTTTTTCCATGTCAAAGGCTCTACCAGAAGTGCCAAATACAGAAGAAAAAGTTCAAATCCTTCACTATTCAGAAAAAAAAGAAAAACAAGAGCACAAGAGAGAGTGTGAGAACAGGATTGCCTGGGTAGCAGGATGGCCTGGGTGGGCTGGCAAGCCACAGATGTCCTGAGAGTGCTCATGAGGGAGCAGCAGAGCTGCCTCCATGGTGAGGAGCACTTCCTGAAGAATATAGAACATATCCTTTGCATTTTACCCCCCAATAAAAAAAGCACAGGTAGGCTGGATGAATTATTCTTGTCTGCCTGGCAGCTTTTAAATTAATAAGAGACTTTAGGAACCAAAAAGGCAGAGGAGTGCATTGCCCCAGAACTTGAACCACTCATAAATCTTGCTCATATGTTTCCTCTGTGGTTTGGGGGTTTTCTTAAGCTATAGGAAGCAGCAATTTCATTGCACCTCCAATCCTTCAGAGTGTTTTGATGCTTTCCCCATGGAATTTTAGGGGCAGGCTCTCAGGCATTTGAATTTTTCTCAGGGTGCTACCACTCCTACCTAACATGTCAGGCATTGGCACCACTGTGACACACACGGGAGGAGGTTCCTCCTCAGAGTTTGGAGCTGGATGCAGATCTTACACGATCAGAGCATGGTGCTGTTTGGTCTTCATGACAAGCTGCAGTTTGATTTGGCTCGGAGCGGAGGATGGAGTAGAGAGCCAGATTCAGATCTCAGGCCAAACGTGGATTTTGTGTTACAGCTACCAAACTTCATCATAGTTTGGCAAAGTTGTGCTCTCACTTGCTCACATTATGTGGAGAACACCTGTGATCTGCTGGAAAGGAGGTTGCTCGTGCTGTGAGAAGCTCCCACTAGGAAAGCCAGGCTATGAGAGCCTGCTTTGGCTGGCCCCGGCTGCTGCAGGTGGACTGGGAGTGCAGAGTCACTGGGACATGCTCAGAGGAAAAACTGTGGTGTAAAGAGAAGCTGTCAGGAGCAGAGCGCAGCTTTGGGCCTTTCCTCGGTGCCATGATTCTCTGAACCTTTTCATTTCTAGCATGGGACTCAGATGCACCACAGCAGCAGCACGACCTGAGAGCAGACCAGGAGAAATAAGAACTATATCACTTCCTACAAAAGTCTGCTTTTGAAATAATCCCCCACACTGCCTCCAGCCAGCGTTACTGGATATCATTTTTGGAAGAACATGCTAGAGGACCCTTTTTTCCAAAGTACAAACCAATACCACAAGTTAAATGGCAAAAGATCTGTGTGACAAACAGTGTGGCCTGCTAAATATTAAGGCTTTTTGACATGGATTTTAGGCCCATGCTTGGCTCAAAGTGCATCCTTATTCTGCAAAGCATTTAAGCAAATGATTACCTTCAAGGATGTAGCGCAGAATGGGGCAATTTAAGTGGGACTTTATGAAGTCCTTATGACATAGGTGCTGTTCTGAACATAAAGGTTTGAAGGGCTCCCACCAAAGCACCCTGGAATAAAGTAAAGACTTGCGATTGGCTTCAGCAAATATTCAACCAGGTCCTTATTTTTATACTTATTACTGGCTTATAACAGGATATTTAGAAAGAAAAAAGAAGGAACTTTTTTCCTCCAGATAATACCATCTACTCTATTTCTGAAAATTAAGGGTGTGATTACTGACCCATAAGTACTTTATGATCACGCTTTGGTTTGAACTTTTATGAGTGTATGTAGGTTTACTAACTCTAGCACTGCCCAGTAATTTATTTCCCAGGTGGGCTACGAAAGTCATATGGAAGAAGGAAAACAGTGTCTAAGGGCTTGCTGTGCAAAGGGGTGATTGTGCTAGCTGGATTTGTGCATGGATGTTTTTGGAAACATTTTCAGAGGAGAAACTAGGTTTTCTAATAAAATAAAACCTTTTCCTTTAACCCAGAAGCAGTGCTTCAAATTCTTACTTATTTCATTGAAAGATTGATGATTGCTATCTGCTGCTCTTTTGAGGACAGAAACTGGGTTCAAAGGCAGCAAGAAGCTATTCAGACCCCAAAAGCTGCTGTGACAGAAGTGTGAAGAAGCTCTGAATGTCTTTGCAAATCTGTCACCCTTCTTTCCCCAGAAGACAATGAACCTCAGGGGTTTTGCACAAACTTTCATGCACTGAACAGCGTGACCCAGAGTTGTGGTACCCCCAGGGCAGCACAAAAGTTTCAGGTGCCAAAAGACAGACTCTCTGTGCTCAGTGACTGCCCCTTTGCTGGTGAGAAAAGCTGAGTCAATGATGCTCACCTGAGGCAGCTGCAGATGCTGTGGCACCCTGTAGGTTGACTCCTTAGAGCTGTTTGAATCCCAGAGCACCGTAGTTTGGCTGACCGTAGCTGGCACACCTGCAAATCACTTGCTGAACATTGATCTTCCTTGGCTGAAGAGACAGAAATTAAACATCAGATCTGAAAATGCAGTCAGCATCGATGTCCTGGCACACGAACTACTAGGGATATTTACAGGTCCCTGGAGACCAAGGAAGTATTACACTGTGCCATGCAAACCCAATATTAAATGAAATTTCTGCTTCTGCAGCTGATGTGGCCTCTACTCATTCCACCCATCAAGTTCCTGGGAATACTTCAATGCAAAGAAAAATCTACTTTGTTCTCTTAAAAAATCTCTCTTTGGCAATATCTATGAAACTTCAGGAAAGTGATTCCCAAGAAATCACCTCCTGGACACAGCACAGTTCAGATCGCTGCGACACTCATGCTAAAGTTGTCTTGGTTTAACTTGAAAGCAGCACCTCCCTGAGGACTCCTCAGTTCTGGAATGAGTGATGTGTTTCTGTGTTCTGTGAGAGCCTGGATTATTTTTAATCTTCTGGACATATTACAAGGATCAATTTATAGTCTCACAGAGACGGTAAGGACAAGAGTTTGAGGTCGGACAAAATTGGGGTTGGATGTTGTTGATTAGTGACTAGTATTATTTCTGATTTTTCAAGGCAACTTTGACTTCCTTGCATTGCTTCATTTCAGAAAAAAAAAGTGGTGGGAACTGGCTCAGATGCATGGACTACAATGCAGCCATGTTCTCTTAGCCCACCAGAGAGTTTGATCCATATATCACAAGCTGTGCAAGTCCTCACAGCTCTGGACAAGGTACTGTGCACTAAAAAAATATAGAAGATAATAACAGCAAAGCTTTCTTTTACTCTCTCTGCCACCATTTTATATATACCATAATGAATTATGCCAATGACTTTGTTCCCAAATTACTTCAACATGGAAGAGCACCTTGCTTTGTAATTTTGAGACATACAGCTTGATAGCATTTCCAATATTATGCAAGGCTTCAGACGAAAATAACAAGGACAGAGTTTGAGCAAAACTACAGTATGTGCTTCCCATAATATTCAGCAATGTATATTTTAAAATTCTCTATTCATTCATGTTGCAGACCCAGCAGTTCAAACATGTACATGGAATACTGCACAGACATGCAGACTGAATCTGTATATGCTTCAGAAGTCATAAGAAACAGTGAGCAGAATTTTTTCCAGTTCTACTTAAATCTCACTTGAACCTTAATTAGTAAATTCCAATTCCTGACACTTAGAGGGACCCCAGTACAATTGTTCCCTTAATTTTGGCAGATGAAAAGCAAGAATCACAGAGTTTTGTGTTATTTCCAACTAAAAGAGCCAAATTGCATAGGTTTGCCCAAAGTTTCACAAACACTTCTGCAAGAAAGCATGGCAGGGCACTTTTACAAAATGCTGGTAATGCCCAGGGTTCCACACTCCTGAATTTAAAGCTTTGCCCCTTTTTTTTTTTTTTTTTTTTTTTAATTTAAACTACCACCTTGATTGTTTTCATATCTTTGTAAGCATGGCCAGGACTTTTTAGACTGGATCACTTTCCAGGAATTACAACAAAGAATTTCAACTTCTGGAGTAGAGAAAGGGCTTTTCCTTTGGGAAATGTCATTCCTGGAAATGCCATTCACCAGTGCTTCTTCCTGGCAGGTCCTGAGGAATCAGCCACAGGAATGGCTGAGATGAGGTGACCCTGTCCAGATGGCAGTTTCCTCAGTTGCCATTTCAAACCACATGGGTCCCCTTCAGTCCTTAGGGAGGCCTCAGTGACACAAAGAGACATTTAGAAGCGTGGCACGTCACCAGGTTACGCTTGAATTTCTGTGGGGATTTACTCTCAAGTTCTCCAGCTCCACCTTGCCTGTTTCTGTCCCTGTGGAGATGCCCAAAGTCTGGGGTGGTGGGACAAGGCTGCGCCCTGCTTGGCCTGTGAACCCAGGCACTGTGAGCAGGAGGGGTGGCAGGGTCATTTCCAAAGCTTGCTGCTGATCTGAGCTATGAACCAGAATGGAAATGCTCATGGAGGTGCACCCTGAGTGGGAAGATCTGCTGCCATTATGCAACAGATGCTAAAGGCCTGAGAAACCTATATAAAAAGAATAAAAGTGACACTTTCAAAACCAGGGTCAGAAGCAGGAGCAAAACCAGGATTTGCTCACTTCCTCACCATTGTTTTAGCTAGACTACTGCTACTTCTTGAATTTAATCTTAAATCTTGAAAATTCATAGCCTTTCCTGGACATCTTTTATGCCATGGTTAACAGTCTGTAATGTTAAAGGTTTGACTATTAAAATAAACATCCCAGCTACAGACATCAATGAACTGGTGAAGTTCCTGTTCCCTGAACATCTGCAAAGCTTTCATTTTCCCTCTCCAACAAAACCAAGATGACCTTTTCTTCCCCTTCCCCTGATGCTTCTCTTCCTAAGGCCCATGGGGCTTTCTTGGCCCGTCCTAGCCTCAAATCAGAAGGCAAGATGGATTTTCAATATGAGCTTTATGGTTAGCAGTACCCCCTTCCCACTAAAATACTGAGGATTTCTGTGGTAATTCTACTTCTAGCATTGTCAGAAGTATACAAAAGCCAGGCTTGTTACACGTGAACACAATTTAAAGGGATAAAAATCCAGAAGGGAGTTTTTTTCATAAAGGCAGAGTTTTACTGAGCTATGGTATGGTCCAGAATTGGACTCTCCTATAAACTTGTGTGTCTTCTCTTGTGGAGGTCAGTATGTTCTTCAGACACTGAAAACAACAGCTCTTACTCTCTTACCCCATCTCTAATAGCTCAAATATTGCCAGTGGCATTTCAATTTCCTCAATAACAGCTCTGACAAGAGCACTCAGAGGCTTTACTTCAGCTCAGCCCAGAGATCTTTCTTGAAATAATATTTTACACATTTCACAGACTGGGCATTTCGGTCATCTGTGTCTGCATCAAAGAAGTGCAGACCTCTGTTCATCTAACGAGAGTGAAAACCCCACTACCCCAAGCTGACATGTCACCTGAGAATCTTGCTGGTCTCTTTCAGAAGAATCATTCTTTGCCCAGAGCGTCAGAAAAGTAATCATGGCTTAAGAGTCCAGAAATGATGGCTGGAGCCTAGCCAAAATTAGGCCCTGTAGTCCAGCTGGTCCTGGCTGGGTTCCCAGGGTGGACCCTGGACCTACTTCATGCACTTGCCATGTTTGCAGCAGCTGTGCTCGTGCACTGCCTGCATGGGGGTCCCTTTTCCTTGGCCTCATCTGGGGACAGCCCTGCTCCTGCTGCTCCTTGGCAGCAAGGCTCAGGCATACCCTTGAGAAAGGCTGTTTTGGATTCTGGCTGGAAAAACAATCCTTTTTCCTTCAGTCCTGGCAGTGGTGTTGCTCTCCATTGCTCTGTGTTGCAGGGATGACAGCTCTGTAATTTTCTTATAAGGCAAACATGCTCCATTTTACCCCTGACAGCAGGCAGTCCAGGGCCAGCAAATTACTGGCAAATGCCTCCTATATTCATCTCTTCAAGTGTTTTGGCTTTTCTTTACTTTTAATTTGCCTGGAGGCAGACATTTGAGATAACAGCTGTTATGGTGATATTATCAGTCAATCTGCATGTCAGAGAATGCCAGGAAAATGCCTGTGGAGAGGACCTCTTGGGTTTTTTGGTTTTAACTGCTCTGGGGCAAATCCACTCCTTTGTCAAAGCTCTGCTCAAAACATTAGAAGAGAACATAATGGGACTGGTTTCTACCATCTGATGATGAAGAAATGCCTTTTTCTGCTGATAGAGCACAGGTTCCCTTCCTGCTCGTTGAGGATCTGGAGCAGTCCTTTGACAGACTATGCCACATTTTTTTCTTGCTGCTGAGCAGATCTGCCACCAGCAACATCCCTATGATTCTCTGGTTATTTACTTGCTGCAGAATAACGGGGGAGACCCTAAGAAACCCCTTTAAAAAGGGATCTCTACCCTCCTGTGGAAGACTGCCCAGCTTTCTTGGGTCCAGTTATAGTGTTTGTTGGGGAGGAAAGTTTCTTTGCTTCCTGAGGTGGAAGGCTCAGCGTCAAGAACCATCAACAAATAGGTCTGGAATTCCCTCTGGACAAAGCTGAGCCATCTGCAAGAGAGACAAAAAGATTTTCCCTCAACAAGATTGGTTCTTTAGAGAAGATGCCATGACACCACCAGGAAGGTGTTGTCTTGGGAATTATTGCTCTGCGCTTTTTTTTTTCTTTCCACAGAAATACAAGATGACAACCCAATACTTTGTAGCTTTGGAAACAAACTGGGTTGTGCCCCTATTTGGTGCATTAATGACAATAAGCCAGTTTTTCCTGTTAGTTTGATGAAACCTGACATGCTTTGCACTAGACAAACTTATTCATTATGCTTTGATTGAAAACAATTTGTATCTGAAGATCTTGAACTACTTTACTGACATCAAACCTGTGGAAAGATAAATAGTTACACCTATGAAATGACCATGATTCCAAAGGAGCAATGGAATACAGGCATTTTGTGTGTCTGCAGTCCCAAAGGAACAGAAAATAAACATTTTTGCTTGCATATTTAACTGCTTTCAAAATTTCTAATATCTCTTAATTATCTGGTAACAGCAGACATTCCTCTTTCCATTTCCTTAACATTACAAAAAGCTGTTTTGCTGGAAATTAGGAGCCCAGTTCTACTCTGCACCCCACATCTCCTGACCAACCATGGGCAAAATATTCAGACTAGTGTGGTCTGTTTCCTCGCTTGGAAAATGAGGAGATATCCTAAAAATAGGGTCAAGCATTCCAATATCACAGCAACAGAGCTCACACAGGCATCTGTGCAGTATAAGAAATGCATGTGAAAGAGAAAGGTGACTTGGAAGGCAAGCCTTGAACAGAGATCACAAAGGTTCCATCCAAGCAAACTGTTACCAAGTAAATCATGTGGTTTGTTTCCCAAAGGTAGCTTTCTCAGCTTTGAAACACCTGTTCCCAAGTATTGCCAGGTTATTAAAAGAAGCTGGCATTTTTGTGGGCTTGGAAGATGCACCAAGTGGGTGTGTGAAATTTATTTTCACCCATGGCACTCAGGTGCAGCAGTTTGGAACAGTGTTAAATGACTGCACAGGAGAGCATACTTCATGCTCCAAAAATTTTCATGAGCTCAAAGACAGTATTAGCAGACTTTCTTTTTGGGTCTCCAGAGACATGAAGAACATGCTGCCTGCTCAAACATGGTGGGACCAAAACAGGTAATCTGTACAACAGTAATTTACTAAGCAATGCTTTGCCCATGTGCTTTCATCACTGCTGGTGTGGTAACATAAAGGATTTGTTCAGCATAGGTGAGCTCCTCCTTCCAAATGTCTCCAGGCTTTTGGGAAATTTCAGTTTCTGGAACTGAAGTCTCACAGCAAGTAAGCTTTGAGGGATGGGAATGCAATTGTAAATTTCCTATATCACTGTGGCAAGACAGTTGGGGCTAAATAAACTGGCTGAAAAATGGGTTTTCTTTGATTTCTAGGGAGGTTGACCCAACGAGAAAAAATTTTGCATTTCTTGTGAAAATCTGAGTCGAGGTTTTGTCCATGAGATTTGCATTATCACGCAGATGGACTGCCGAGAGGGGAGGGATATAATTTCCTGCTGTGCATCAAAGGCTGACCATGGCTGAAAACAGAGGTTGGTCTTAAAGAACCAATATCTGACAAAGGCATCACACTCTTGGAGCTGAGCTGCCAGAAACAAAGGTGAGAAGAAATTCAAGGTTTCATTACTTTAAAGCTACTGGTCATTACTTATGGTTTCATTTGGACACTTTCTCTCAGATATTATAGTATCAAACACCCTCCAAGCAATCTTCCACTAAGTTGTGGTTTGCTGGATAACAGACAATGCCTTTCTCTGGACTCATCACCTGGAACTGAGAAAAAAGGAAAAATATAAAAGACAAACAAGGCAATGTCAATTAAGATAAATAATTCAAGAAATAACTGGCTTGGCAGTCATGAATTTCCTTTAGCATTTTCTGTGTAATTCACTTCTGTGAGATACAGCCATGGAAGGTAAGAGGAAATGACCACTGAAATAGAAATTTTCATAGAAAATGTCTCTTTCATACTTTGGGAATTTTTTCTAATCAACATCTTTTGGCACAGTGACAGACAAGTATCCCACACCCAGGGGTTGGAGTGGGAATTCAAACACCCGAGAAGGTTCTTGGACACATACAAGTAGTCTTTGTGGCACCTGTGATCTTCTTCCTGAGGTTTTTGGGCTCTATGGAAAGAAAGAGGGGTCTTACAGAAGGGAATCTGGGAATGACTCTAACTGCCTGGAGAGGAAAGATCCCTTCTCCAGAAAATAATTCTGTGTTTCAAATGCAATCATCTTTAAACAAAATATGGAAAGAGTCTGAGGGAAAAACCAAAACAAGGTGTCTCCTGCACCTCCTTTCCCAGACAGCATCTCTCATCACCCATTATTACCTTCCCCTTTCAGCTCTAATCATTTCTTTCAACACAATGGCACCACTCATGATGGAGCTGGGGAAAAAACCCACCCTAGCCCAGCCCACAGCGTAGTACGAGCTGTGGGTTTGAAGCCCTGAGGCAAGGAAGCTGTGGATCCGGGGCTCCCAGGTCTCCCAGTTGGCTCAGTGTGGGATAACTGCATGAAAAAAACCTGCCTGCCAGGAGGGCTGGCCAGCAGCCTTGCAGGGAAGCAAAGCCCTGTGTTGTAAGACAAATGTGATGGGAATTCAGGTGTCTAAATTCCTGTACGAGAAGAGGAACTTCCCATTTCTCTCCTATCTGATCTATGACATGCGCACACTATTTGTAGGGAGGGAGCAGGAAAAGTACATTTTAAAGGATAAGTAGCTGGATGCTGCTCATCTCCTGCTTGGAATTAGAATGAAGTGCCTTTTCCGCTCCAAACTGTGCTAAGAAACTTGGCAGATTTTAAATAAGCTATTTAGCTCCTCTTTTTGCCCTTTCAATAATTTATTTTCAAACTGGAGCATTTTTCTGCCTGATGTGTGTAGCTGCACTCTTGTTCACAGACACAACTGCATACAGGACTACATGTAAAAGAAATAAACCTGTGAGGCTCTAGGAGGCTGGAAAGGAGACGTGTAGAAAATGGATAGCACTAACTAAGATCTCTCACTATTAGGATGGTAGCCAGAGAAGATTTTGGCCAAGAGAAATAAAGGGCTTACCACTCAATTAAGTCATGGAGCCAGACATGTTGCAGCCTTGTTCTGGGAACCTGAGTGAGGGCCTGGAAGACAAAAGGAGACTAGTGTTGCCCTAAAGAGATCACCATCCCTCCTTGGGTACATCAGAGCACTTTAGCATGAAACAACATCCCAAAGTCCAAGAGCATTCCTGTGGGCCAGGCTGACACCTCGGGTCCTTTGCTGCAAACAGTGCTTCAGATTTCTCTTTGCAGATCTGCTGGGTCCCATTCAGGTCCCTTTTCAAGCTTTGCACAGCTGTGGTGTGGTGGGTCTGCACTGCTCAGAGAGAGCTTCAAGAGCCTGCTGGGTTACCAGGTTACCCCTACAGGGTGACTCTGCTGGTCCTGGGAGCAGGGACAAGCAGCCTCTGGGTACTTTCTTTCCCTTGGAATTGAGCCTGATTGTCTTTTTTATCCACCAGAGGAATAATGAGGCTTCAGGAACAGCTTGGAGGGAAAAGGGGATGTATGTGGGGGTGGTTTACCAGCATGGGATGGGCCCTGCTGCCTTGGCCTGTGCTCCAAGGAGGTTGGCTGGCTGGCACAAGGACTGGGACGTTTCCCTGCTCTTCCTTCTGATGCAAGAAATTCACATAACCTGTAAGCACATGTCTTTCTTGCCAGAGACCATGTCATTCTCTCTTGCTCCATCCAAACCAGCCCATTATTTCTCAGTTCCTCTCTCTGAGGGCTTTGTCTGCAGCGAGTGGCCCACTGCTTGTTTCCGGGGAGCACGGCAGGCAGGAGGGCCGAGCAGGCCTTGGTGTTTACATACCAGGTGCAATGGCCTCGTGCTGCCTGCAGATGTGTTCACATCACTGCAAGCCCAAGGACAGAGCGTGGGGACGAGTGGTACTTCTGAGCTCCTGCTGTTCATGCACACACGTCCAAACTGAGCTAAACTTGTCACAAGCTGCAAACGAGAGGCAAATCAGCCTGGCATGCAAGTCCTACTCTGTCTGGCTGTTCATTCTGTGTGAGGCAGGAACGCCACTGGAGACTGGCAGTGCTTTGGAACAAAATCCACCATCCAGCAAAAAACCTGGATGCACGAGACTTATGAACAGTCACTTGCAAAGATCCACTCACACCAGTGGGAGGGTCATTGCTTGGAATGGATCTGCAAGGCTGATCCTCCAAGATACTACCAAGTGACTTCATATTGACCTCAATAGTAAGCACACTCAAATATTTGAACACTGGGAGGGACAATGTGGCATTTTAAACAACTGCTTTTCTCCGAAAGCATTTGATCTGTGAGGGGTAAAATCGGCACTTAATTGGAACATATGTCTGAAGCAGGCATGATAAAGAAACTATGCAATGCGTATATTTTAATATGAAATAAATCAATATGATAATTTGGGATCAGGTGGGATTCTGCAGCTGGAAGAAAAGAACAAAGGGAGGCCATTAGTTATACTTTTAATACATCAGTTTGTTAATTAGGGATCAGGTGGGATTTTCCAGCATGAGACAGAGGACAAAGAAAGCTCATTAGCTGTGTTTTAAATTGATTGATGTTTTAGTTGGTGTGGGATTCTCCTGGAAATAAATGCAAAATGGAAAATATACCAAACCCCATCACTGGAGAACATACCTAATAAGAAATAAGAAAATTTCCCAACTTACTTAAGGCATCTATATTTTCTAGGCACTCCATAGTACAACACAAGTGAGGTCAGGCTGGAACTCTTGAAAGGTTCAAGGAAACAAAGAGACAAGACCTGTAGTGTATTGAAGGAAATAGAGAGGAAAGGTCATTTCAGATTTGCGGGACTCACCACGGCTGGGAAATTGATTTCAAAACATTGCAGTGTTCAGAACCACCAGACACGTTTGAAGATCTGGGTCCTTGTCCTTTACCTGAACCTGCCACAGGAAGGTATCAGCTACAAAGTGTGATGAGTTCTGCCAGGTTCTCTACAGCAATAAAGTTCACTGGGCACTCAGCTCATTTCCCCTGTGGCATATCCGGACGTGGACAGCATTGTGTTGGTGCAGCATCTGAAAGCAAAACGTTATCCAAGAAAGGGAGGTTAAAAAGGATGGCATTCAAAGGACCAATTGGATAACATTCAGCCTACTTGCTCTTTGATGCTGCAATGGAGGAGAGGAAATCAAAGCCATCAGGACATATTAAGGAATGCCAAACACTACAGGAAGCAAAAGGTTTCATCATAAGCAGTGTCCACTTATTCCCTCCTGTCCTGCATGTTTAAAAGGAGCTTTAGAGGCAGTTTTACTTCTGCAGCTTTCTTCCTGTCTTATTTCAGCTCTGCCCTCCCTAATCTGCACACAGGCAGTGCTGCTTACTGCTGATGGAAAATAACACGTCCTGCGAGGTCTGTGACTTCCTGAGGATGCATCTTCTCTTGCTGCCTGCACAAGATGCACATGAGCATTACCTCCTAGGAAGGCAATGGCTCATCTGTGTCAACAGCACGTCTGCCCGTAGCTAAAAGGAGTGCAGGACTTGCTGCAAATTTAAAAACCATCTCATTTCTAAGGCCACAAGATCAAAAATTCAGATTTTGTCGGGAATTGCCAAAGTGCTGCTCAGTGCCCCAGCAGGCTCCTCATCTGTGATACCCAGGAGCCGTGAGCAGCTTAACTCATGGTGCTGTTTCAACAGACAAATAAAACCAGAGACCCAGCCAGCTGCAGCAAGACATAATAAAGATACTGAGTTTGCATACAATCCTCAAAAATTCCCTCAAAGGATCTTCAGTTTATTTTCTCACCTCAGTGTAAGGCTGAGCTTTAACATAATGGCTGCCAAAGGGGTGACTTAGCCCTCGGCTTAGAGGGGCTGTTGTGATGGATAGTGGATACTATTTCCACAGAAAAACAGGGCCTTGAGTTTTAATCAGCTACATAAACTAATAGAATCTCACTCAAAATATTTTTGGCCCTTCTTTTGTGAGCAGATTCTCTGCAGTAAGTAGAAAAACACATCCTATACATGACTTACAATGCTACTCTTCTTGTAAGAGAAGAGTCATGCCGAGTCCAAGCACAGCAGCATCTTCAGAGGTTCAAAAGCCAGCAGCCAGATTGAGGCTCTGCTGAAACCTGACCCATAAGACAAAGGGCAGTTTTATTTTCCAGATTTTTCAATAAAAACTTCAAAGTTATTTTAAGTCTCAAGAATGTAAATAAAGAGATGGAGATTAATATTTCAAAACTTTTTCTTGAAGCACTAACTTAAAGAGCACTTAATTTCTTCAACTGAAGATCCAGAATCTGTTTTCCAATAATTTTTTTTAAGAAAAAAATTTGGGACTTATTTAAAAATAATTTTCTGTACATAATCTTGAAAAAAAAAAAAAAGAGGAAAAGTGGTGTCCTTGGCCATCAAGATAAGGCCAGTTTCTTGAAAGTTCTGACCAAGATTTAACAAATGTGAGCAGTTCTGTAGTTCCTAGTCAGCCACATTAGCTTGCTCTCCTCCTTCAGGGGAAGTACTATATCCCTGGAAATGGCAGACAGAGTTGCAATTCAGAAGAACCTCAGTCAGCGAGACACTCAAGTACATACTTGAGTGCTATTAGCATAATTGGGACACGAGTATATGATTGAAGTTAAGTATGATTAAAGTTAAATTTCTTTAAGATAAATGGATTAATGCAGATGTTTAGGTAATTTTGAGCAATAAGGACAGCAAGTTCAAGCAATTTGTCCAAATTTGTGAGTGATTCTTACAGGGAGAAGACCATTTCTAATCTCACAAGTCCCAATCTCAACCCCATAAATGCCTAAAAACTTGTTATACCACTCATGTCAGCCTTAAACTCTGCCTATTTTCATATTCCCATGATGGCTTTGGAAACCTCATCAAGGAAACAACAGGGCTCCTTAGGCTCAGCTTGAGGAGAGGACTGGGCTGAATGAGCTGAAAACTTCATTACTAAGAAGTTTGTCAAGGCAATTTCTGGACACTGGCAAGCTGAGACACCAAAGGTGTGTGCCTGGCTCTTCTATAAAGTCAGGGGAGAATCATGGGTTGAGCCTTTGTGCCTCTTGTCCTGCATACACAGAATCCAGTACTGGCTGTAGGCAGCCAGGAGCTCCCACTACAACAACCAAAGCCCCAGAGAAGAGCCCAACCCACCATGGTCCTATTCATTAATTCACAGTAACTTCTTCCTCTTCTTTGCAGTCTGTGATTAGAATTTGAAAATCAAAGCCATTAACCTCCAAAATGCTAAAATGACAGATATTCTGTGAGCAAACAATGGGTCTCACTCCCTTCAGAATCCACCAGAGACAAACACAGCCTGGCCTCCAGCCCAATTTTATCCGAGTCTTCCACTTGATATCCACATTGGTGATGTGAAGCTCTGCTGGATGGCTTCAAATTTGCCTCCAGACTGTTACTAATTGTTCTCCTTTATTCTTTCTGCAGAGCTAGCAGAGACACACCAGCAGTGTGCTGGCAGTAGAAGCTGCCACTTTGGGAAGAGTTCTGATTAAAATATACATTGCTTTGATCAGTGGCTTCCCTGTAGTGTAAGATAAACACCATCAGCAGTTTTGGTTGATGTTCATTCCTGAGGCACATGCTGTGAAGTTACTGCACTACATTAAGCAAAAGTTTAAAAGGAAATTATTGTAGCCAGCTAGGACTTGGAATTATCCTGAGACTAGAAATATTAAAATCTAAACCAAAGCAAACCAGCAGTGCCTGCCCTCCTCTGTCAAGTAGGGTCTTCCACAATGGCAAGTCTAAGAGATTAAGGCTGAGATTATTATAGCTGGACATTCATGTCAGAGGTATGTTTCATAACTAATTTAATGCTTTATATCTTTTCATTCAGCACCAGAAATCTCACAGATTTACACCTCCCTTTGGATGGTGAAGCACGTTTGAATCTCCCAGTTGGAGCCTGGAAGAGCTCTGAAGTGTAGCAATGGTCTTTATGTCAAGATTTTAAATGCTACTTTTCCCTCTTTTTTTCCCTTTTTCTTTTTCTTCTTGCCTTTTTTATTGTGAAGCCAAAGTGATGTCTATTACAGGAAACTAATACTAGTGCATATATGCTTCATGGAAATTGCTGGGGGTTTTTTCTACTACAGCTTTGTACGCAATTTTTAAGTTTTGGAATTTGTTTAAAATCTTCTTCTGCTCGAGGCCTAAATTTCTAGGGAAGAGAATGCAAAAAAGTTACATGATTAAATATGGCAAGAGAATTAAGAGTAGCTTAATGATGCCACTTAGAAGCTCATAAAAGAAACACAGGCATCAGAGGAAAATGTAGGGTTATACTCTGGTTTGTACAATGGAACTGCTAATGACATGTTATTATTTCCTAGAAGAAGGGCAATTTCTCTGCTCGGGGTAGGAACTAGCCCATCTTTCCTTTTGCCATCCCTTACTGGGCCAGATCCTCAGTAAATACAAAAAGGTTGAGCATCCCCAAAGTCAATGAAGCTGCCCCAAATGAGATCCAGGTGATGGATTCTCCCACTCCCTGCTAAAGTGGGGGCAGTGGGTGGGGGCTGCTGTCGAGCATGGCCCAGTGGCACCAACACCTCTGTGCACCCTGCTCTCTCCATTCAAGGGCCTTTTGCAATAAACATGCCATAAAACTTTTACAAGCTAAGTCTCACTCTGCTCTCCAGCTTTTTCTCATTAAGGACACTGCTGCTTCAAGAAGTTGAAAGTGCAACACTTTTCACATCTGCATTCCTTGACGTGTTTTGAAATTATTTTAAAACAATTGGGAGAGGAGGACCGGGTCTGAGGTGGGGGGCAGGGGGCTGAGTGCTTCAAAGAGAAAGTAGATGAGTGTGCAAGCCCCAAATTACATAACTAGCCTCACCAAGGAAATAAATTAATTTGTTTCCCAATGGCTTATTTATATAACCCTTTAATTATAGCAAACTGTATCACCAGTATTATACCATGGGAAAATGTAAAACTGTTAAGCAACCTGCCACTCCGCCCTCCCCAGACCGACAGCACAATCGTTAAGCAATGGCTACATGCTGGAACATCACCTTCTCTTTTGTCTTTCAGAGGTATAGTTCAATAATGTGGCTATGAAAATGTGACCTCAAACCCAACTCCTTTTCTGGGGCTTTTGTGCTCTCCTAAACTCTACCTCTTTTCTGGGTCATAAAAATGTGGCAGCATTTGACCTGTTTGCAGCACAAAAAGGGATATTGTTCAAAAATTTGCTATTTATCCACTCTGCCCCTGAGTCATAATCAGTGTGAGTCCTGTTAACTGCGGGTGCTGCCCAGCCTGTGCTGGCTTCTCAAATGTAGTGAGTTTAGGTGGCTCTGTTGACTTCAATTAAAGCATTTCTAATTGTTCCTAATTCTGCAGGTACCAGCTGAGCCCCTGACTTCTGCCCTACAAAGGGCCAGTGTGTTAAAACAGGTCTCTGCAGCTCTCAGGGCTCCATGAATGCCACCCATTAGGAGTCATTAGAGCTGCCCACGGTGCCAAACAGCATCTCAGCAGTCACAGGGAAGATTTTGCAGGTGAGAAATTACAGAAGTTTCTGAAACTGAAATATTCCAAGCTGCTGTTTCAGTCCACATTCAGTCCACCAGACAAAACTATTTCACAACTGTCTGTGGATGGGGACAGTGCTCTCCCTTCAACTGCGGAGCTGCAAGAAGGGTTTTGTTATAAAGGATGGAAATCCTTCCTCATGTTTTTAAGTTTGGATTGTCTTTTAGTACTTGCATTAGTGGAATCTTTCAGGTACCATGATCTTCTCAGGGAAGGGATAAGCCTTGGTGGCTTAGCAGCACTGTAATATGAACAGCTTTATTTTGGGACAAAGAGAACTCATCTTAATGCTAGATTTACCTACAGAGATGCATATTAATGCCCTATATATGACCAAATTAGAACAGATTAGCAGGGAGGCTTTGGAACCTCCATCAGTCAGACTATCCATCAAGCTAGTTATCCTAGAGATAGGCATCATTCCCACCACGTGTCAATAGGTTCAGCGCAAGGGCTGCGCCTGGTGTTTTGGGAAGGCCTTTGATTAGGAGTCTGTCCAGGCTCTATGCTCATGAATAACTCGATACTCTCTTCAAAGTTTAAAAAAAGCTAAATAGAAAGCACACGCAGGAATTACCCACAAGAAAAACCCTCAATTAACACGCTAAATAACATTTTCTTTGTACTTATATTTAATTTAAAGATGGCATGAAGTGAGTTTTAGCAAACCACTCCTGCACAGAGAGGCGAATCAATGCTCTAATTCCATCTTTTCCACCCTTTGAGGCAGCATTTCACTGGCCATGTCTGTGATGCCTGAGGACGGCCTTTAGACTGAGTTTTGTCTTAAAAACAGATCAAAAGAAAATTTCCCATGTCCTTCAAAAGGCAGGCCCTCTCCTCCCCTTTCTCACAAGCTGCTACAATGAAAAAAGGCTTAGAGTGAGAAACATCATCTCTGATTCTGTATAAATGCTTTGACTCACAATCTCTGCTTTCCAGATGGGAAGAGCAGGTTACCCAGTTCAAGGGAGCTTAATTATTTCAATCTCAGTTCTGAGCTAAGAGTGGGGAAAAATGAGGATTTCAAGAAAAAGTGGAGGTATTATGCAGAAACTAAAATATTGAGACTCAGGCTAGCTGCTAATGTACCAGAGACATTTTATCTCGTGGTTTTATTATGACTGAAGAGAGACAGAAGATTACTTTAAAACTTTAGCTATGGCTGCAATAAATAAATAAATACATTTTCAGCCCTCATGGTGGTAGAATAATGCCATCAAATGTGAGCAGGGTGTATCTACCCCAAAAGCCTGAAAACAGGAAAAAATAACAAGACAGCAGCATTCTTGACCAGCATGCTGTAATTCTGTGATTTATCATTCAGACCTAATTAAGGGCTTGCAACAATGAGATCTATCTGGACCCATACACCTCTTGCTGACATTTCAGATGCTATCCTTACACACAACACAATAACTGTGTTGAGATGTAGAGGATAAGATTGGTCTGGAGGAAGCACAACTGGTTGAAATCCAAAACCCAAATTCCTGAATCTTTACAAAAGTTTAGTTAATATATGTTTATATATTTTTCTCACAAAATATCCTTTCCTGATTTTGGCTGGAGATAGGACAGTAGTTTGACAAAGAGTATTTCCATGTTGTGTTTAGTTCAGCAAAAGCCAAGACCTACAAGAAATCTCTAGGGAAAACAGCCTTTCCTCCTTTCACTGGTTGGTTGTCAATCTTCTCTGGGGTTCCCTGATGATTCTGCGTGGACTTATCAACATAAAGTCTTTCACTGTACTTCAAAGCCTTATTTTAAAACAAATGTTCTCTTTCAGAAATGCAAGATCAGAAAGCTGAGGCGCTCCAAACCTCCCAGGTTACTCTGGACTCAGCTGGCTGGACCTCTGCAGCCCTGTGAGCTGCTCTTTAATGGGAACATCCTACTGGAGAACCCTGGTCCGCATTAGCATTTATTTCTGCACTGTGACTCGGTTGCCTCATTGCATCTTGCAATAGCCAGAACTGAGTGGGAGCTGTGAGTGGACAACTGGCAGGCAGATGGAGCTTCTCTCTCCATCTGCTCTTCTTTTGGGAAATGTAAGGGAAAATATCAGGTAGCCAAAAAAAAAAAAAAGAAAAATCTATCAGAAGACCTGGAGAGACATTATCACCTGGAAAACAAGGACGTGGTCTGGAACTGATTTCCATTCTCCCTAATATTTCTCAGCAGAACAAAACATCTGTGAGCTGCATTGTTGTAGAGAGCCTGTTCTGGAGAAAGGCTGGAATTCACCCCACCAAGACATAACCTTCTCCAGTGGGAATAATACCATCACAAAACACATCAAACCAGAATGGTTCCTGCAACTGTTTGCAGCTCAGGAAATCAATGTCCTGCACTGCTATTTGTAAGCAATATAATTTTATCTCCACTCTGTGCCCACGTTCTGGTAATGCAGCATAGTCATGTTGCTGACAGCGTGTGCAAATGGGGATTTATGGTCCTCTGTGTATGGCTAATGAAGTTAACAGGGAAAAAGAAAACCAAAACCAAATTCTGTATTATAATTATTTGGGTTATGCAGTTGCACAAATAATGCATGAAAAAAAAAAAACCCTAAACTTTTTAACAATAAAAAAAATGGAATCATGTTGACTGAAAATATACAGTTAAATTCTGCAAGAAGAATACTTTCAGTGGAGAAAGCCAAAATTAAATCTCTGTGGGCAAGATTTACCAATAAATAGATTTTTTTTTTAAATTTACAGAGAAAACTTTGGTGTTTTCAGTTACCTCATGAAAAATTAAAAAAAAATGGTAATGAAGGAGCACAGGTTCTTTTCTGTGAACACCTATCTTCAACTGAGAGGTCCATTTCCTGATCATAGCAACTGTCAACAAATTATTTTGAGCAGCCTAGGACACTTTGGCACCATGGGTATAGATGAGGCACCACAGGCAGCTCCTATTCCCTGTGTGGGTTCTTTTTGTAGCCCAGACTCCAAAGGGAGAGCCCATCAGGAGCTACCTGGAAGCTGGTGGGACAGGTAATTACATCTGACGAGGCTGTCCTTGATGCAGCACTTGCTAAAATACTGAAGTTTGGTTTTTTCCCCTGAATCCTCACTGATCCTAGAAGTGTTTACACTGACAGCCCGTTCCTACCAGCTGAGGATCTGGCCTTATTTCAGCCTCCCTGACTTATTTTTTGGCATGTCCCTGCAAGTGGGTTGGGAGCGTGCCAGGGCAGGGGTGAATGGAACAGCATTCCTGGGCTCTTAGTAGTGTTGTCCATTGTCTTGATGTGAATGCATAAAAACCTTCAAAGGCAGAAAGGTGACTCCCCGTCATGTGCAATGCTCCTTGGAGTCCTTTCAAGGCAGAGATGATCAGCATAGTCTGTCCCTGAACTCAGGACACGCTGCTGTCTCCTGTAAACGGGCGACAGAGATTATTGTGGTGAATAGTAACAGTAGATGAGGTACTATCTTCCCCTTTAAATTGAGCCATTCAATTTGTCATGAATGGCTGAGTATTCCTTGCTGGCATTTGGGACTTGGATTTCAGCACTGGGAATAGAGTGAATAGGATCAATGATGAAGCTGAAGTACAAAAAGAAAGAGCAAAAAAGGGCAAAGGACTAAAACCGATAGAGACAAGCAATTACAAGGTGTATTAATGTACACTGGGCTAGGCTGGAAAGAGGGAAGAACTTATTGTTATTCTGAGGGATTTTCTTCCACAGAAGTTAAAGGGGTTGGGAAGTGAATATTTGTTATTTGGGCAAAGCCGAGGCTGCGAAGAATAAAGAGACCTTTTAGAACATGGCAGCTGCCTCTGAGCCCGGAGCGCGGTACTTGATACTCCAGTCTCCCCTCCTAGGGCTTCTGGGCCAGCTTTTGAGAGCTGCAAGCAAGGCATTCAGAGGGAAGACAATGACAAATGTCAAGAAGGAGAGAGGAAACCTGGAGTTTAAAAGACTATTGAGTGACAGGTGGGTTAGATCAAAGGCAGACATTTACCAGGTATTTATAACTGCAAAGCTAATCAGGTTAATCATAGAAAGCAGAGCCCAAGGGCAGATGCCCAGTAAGTCTTAAAGCACACACAAATATATATTTAACGCACACACAAATATATATTTAACACACACATATACAGAAAAAGCACACATATGTATGTATTGTACTTCAAAAGCTACTCCAGTCACTGCCACCCGTTCTCGTTTTTTTTGCAGGGATTTAAAGGAAAAGAAGCTATCTGCAGGCAGAGCATCTGAATGCCTTTTTTCTGCTAGAGTCAGTGAGACATTTTGGAGAGAACACACAAGATGGGGCTCATGTATAAATCACTAGGAAAAAACAGTCAGAATTTGTTTCTTTGTAGAAAGGAAACAAATCCCCCAAAATCTGCTCAGCAAGAATGTCTTTGTTTTCATGGCTTTTAACACAGAGAAAGGAGAATCCTTACTAAAGGATTTTTGAATACAATTTCTTATCTTTCTAATTTGGAGGGCTGGATTTTCCAGGACCTCAGTACCAGTTGCACAACCAAATGAGCATCAGCTTTTCTAAAGGCTGCACGATTTTGCAAACATGGGCTCAACTCTGAGCATTTTGCTTACCAGCCTTTTTCAATCTTATCTCTCTCACCAACGTGCTCTCTCTTGTTATCATTCTTCCACCCATTCCTTTCCTATGCCACACACAGATTTTAAAAAACAAAACCATTTCCTATGGGAGTCTCTCCACACTCATTTTAAGGCCGTTTTTGTTCACCCTCTGTGCTGTGCAGCAGTCCCAGCTGGGTACTGCAGCAAGTACAGCTACAGCAAGAATTAATTGTGTCTAGAATAATTCCTAATACCACAGATATGTCTAATTTTACCAGCAAAAGCAGTCCAATGTCCTGCACTCCCAGATCTAGAAAAGGAGATGTTACATTCAACAAACTACCACCCATAAAATATTAATGAGAGAGCATAGCAATACTAATTGTGTACACATCCAAATCTCTTCTCCCAAAGACTGCCAGTGACAGAATTTTTCGTCCATAAATCAATAACATAAGCACTAAATATTACTACATGCCTGGACTAATTCCTGAAATTACAGGGTCTCTGTCAAGAGTCTTAGGAACATGTACTACAAATAAAGGCAACTTTTGAAAATTATACTAATTATCTGGGAGGCATCAGGTCTATAAGAAAAGATGGCTCTGATCATGGACTATAAACTCCCTAGCCAGCCACCATCAGAAAGCAGTTTTCTCCATATATAGCCACTATATTAATATTTTAATAACATGAATTTTGCTTCTTTTATGCTAAGTCCTGTAGAGATATTAAATACCCACCTCGTGGGCAAAGGATGCTTTTGCTGACAGTGAATTTGTTGCATCCCCACAGCCAAGAGCTGGGATTAGATCCTGGGCTGTGGCGTCCCAGCCTCCATCCTGCCCATGGGGTTGGACATCCTGGAAGGGCAGCCCAGCACAGAGCAGGAGAAGGATGGGGTTAGGTCACAGCCGGAGGGGTGTCCCAGATGCTGCGTGGGCAGGAGCGCATGTGCCAGCACAGAGGTACTGGGCAAGTCCAAACAGCCTCTGCAGAAATGCTGGTCGTGATACTTCCTTTTGCAGAACTGGAAAGAAGGGGAAAGATGGGGGAAGGGCAGAGAAAGACACACACCCGCACACAAACCAAAATTAATTTCTGGTGTTTACAGTGAAATCACAGCAAAGGTCTTGTGGGTTCCCTTATTACCTCGAGCCAAGGACAAGTGAAGGTACCATCTCCTATCTATCATTTTCATGCACCATTTTTCACAGGGGGTTCATCAAGAACACAGATCAGATAATGCGAATACCAAAACCTGAGTATAAGGGTCTGTTTCAAAATCTTTTTCAAATTAATGCAGCTGTGTTTCTACATGTCTTTGCTAAGTGAAGGCCTGTATCATCATTACATTGCAAATGAAACAGGACTTTAAAAGGTTAAAAATGGGCCCAAAACCATAATATGCCATTTTTTTTACCTGGAGCAAGATTCGGCTGACATTCTGAGGTTCAGGTCTAAGATAAAAGTTTGGGTCTGTCAGCAAAAGCATCCCATGAACAGCTGAGCCAATATTCAGCCCCAACAGCTTAAAGACTGTAAATTCATTTGGAGCCAGTCTGGCCCTGCAAGGGTTCTGCCATTTTGGACAGCATCCAAAAAGCAAGCAAAAAGAGGTCCCTGGATTAAAAAAAAAAAAAAATCCCACTGTGGGTTCTAAACAAGTTCAAATCTGGGCAGACATGCTGAAACAAAACCACCCTTCATTTTGGGAGTAGGGAAGATATGAAACTCGAGTTTGGCCCTGTCACTACTTTAGTGATATCTTCTAAAAATGAATTAAGAATTACAGCAAACTCTTACCTTCTCCCAGCAAATAAAAATACTGCTTGGATTATTTTGCAGTAGCTGAAAAGTTAATGTCATTTTAGATAATGAACAGGTTCAATTACAAAAGCTCAACACTATTTTGCCATCGGCTGATCTGCTGGATCACAGAATCTTCCATGTGCAAACTTATTCTCTTCTACTGCACCACCCTGCATGTCATGGGGTGAAGCTCCTGCTTCTGTCAGGACATCAGAGTGTCCTTGAAAAATCAGTGCTCCCTGACCATTTGAATTTCCTTTCACATAATTGTCAAGACTTCTCCCTTCAAGTTATTTTGACTTTTAGTCATTCTTCTGGTCATTTTCAAGTATTTTTACTAATAAGAGACTGAGAGTGTGGCTTATTATCTTCCCTCCTTTATTTTACATTGCTTCTGGAAGGGAAAAAAAAATTTCTGGCTTGAGGCTACAGAGAGGATGAAAAAAAAATCAATCAGGAGCTGAGTAGATTTTGTAATTTTGTTTCCCATCTCAACCACAAGGTAGAATACATAGCACCACCTTCCTGAACATAGTCCCATGTATTATTCTGCTATAAGTTGCCTAATTTCCAAACTTATATGTATTAGCCCCTGCTCATTTGTAGGGAGGTGAAGGGTCACTGAAGCCTCAGGTAATAATTGATATCAACTCCATTTTGTTACTGTTTTTATATGCCACAGTTTTAACCACAGGGCAGAGAACCAAAACTTCCTAATAAAGAGGACTGGAGGGAAAATTTTCTCTGTGCTTGAGTGCACAGGTCAGTCCTTCAAAGAGATGGCACCTCACAAACCTGGTGTAACAGGAACATAGGGAAGGAAGGCGAATTGGGTGTTTCCCTTCTTCCCCCAGTTCCCTCTGCCTTGGAGTTTAACGTTACCTTTGGCCTTATGGCACCTCCTGAAGTCACAGCCAGTGGTGGTTACAGCCTACATCCCCCTGCTCATGATCTTTCACTTCTGCTCACCCAGACAATCAAAATCGATTATGGAATGACTTATGGAACTTCAAATAAAATAACTGAGTTCCCAACCTCTACAAGCTTCCTGTGATGAGCGGGCTCCTCCAGGCTGAAAAGTGAGTCGCTGAAGAGACACAGAACTCCTGTTCCCCTGCGTGCTGTTATTGCCACATCTGCGTGTTTGTTACTGCCTCAGCAGCTGTCCCCTCACAGCATGGATGGAAATGAGGTGGCCCAACGGGTAGGATGCTAATCAGCCTTTCTATTCAGCTGTGCCTCTGTGAACTCTGCAGAGCCCTGCAGCTCAAAGGCATGACTGCATATCAGACAGACATCCCTGATCCAGCTTGCTCAGAGGTGGCCATGCCACCGTGGGTTAGTGGCACTTGGCTGAAAAACCCTGCAGCTCCCAGTGAACCTCTCCCCAAATACCAATTTCTGTGTCACCACTCCCAAGAGAGACAATTTAAAGACGGTGCAGGTGTGGTAATGCCTGCCAAGCTCTTGACTGCAGTGCCAAGCATTGCCAGTGCCCATCTGCTCTGACAGACTCAAAACTCTAAAATTCATGAAATCTTAGCATGACTGAACAGTCTCTTAAGAGGTTTTGACAAAACAGAAGATGCAGATAGCGAGGGAAGAGGAAATTCCTTAATTCTGAGGTATTTCAATCTGGAAGAAACTTCTGGTTTGCTTTAAGGTCAAGACTGTCCCATTCTATAAGCCAAACAAATTCTCAACCCTGTGTGTTACAAAGAGGGGATATTTCACTCAGCCTTGGCTTATCTTGCTCTGCCTTCCCCATAACCATCATCAGCACCACTACAGCTGAATGTTGTTTCAGCAGGAACTGTGGGAGACAAGTGTAAGAGCTGGAGTGATCAGGAATAGAGGGAATGGGAAAGGGAGGAAAAGAAAGAGGAGGAGGAGGGGGATAAACATGTGGGTTGTGGGAATCTGGAGAGCAAGACATATAAATTCAGGGGTGAGCTGTAGCTGTGAGAGAGGCTGGAGGGATGCCATCTGCTCAAGGGCCACCAAACCTTGGAGAATTCTGTTCTCTGAACCAGTGGCAAACACCAACTGCCTGATTTAATTAACTTTTCTGTCATTAGCATGCATCAGCAAGGAACAAGGAACACACACTCCATCATGTGATAGATTCCTGTTGTGTCCATGCTATGCACAAACATAAAGCTGTTGGCTCCCTGAGAGGTAGGACACAGAAGTCCCATCCTACCCACAGGGCTTTGAAAAGTGGGAAAGAGAAAAATCTATTTTTTTATTTGCTTCTTGCTTTTTATTTATTTGCTTTTCATTCTTTCCCAGGCACTTTCTTCCTTCTAGGTCAGCCAGTTTAAATTGGAGCCTGTAGCAAAAGATCCATTTCTCACCAAACAAACTTCTCTACAGGAAAGTTCATGTCTTTAAATATATTTTTGAACAAATTTTCCCTCTCCTCCCCCTGTCTGAATTTGGTTGTTTTATTTGTCAGCTGATAATATGGACAAAATTGTGTCTCTCTCCTACACGGGAAAGTCAGTAAAAGAGCTTCTCAGGAGGGGCTGGAGCAGCTTGGGAATATGTCTACCTTGGCAGGAAACTTCCAGTTCTTTCACTTTTTGAGGCTTAATAAATTCCTGCTCTCTTCAGTAATAATAAAATAAAATTAGTCTCCTGGGGAAGAATCCACTCCAACAGACAGACTGTATTATTTCAGTAATTCTGAGCTTTCATTGGTGGGATGTATAAAAAAATGGGAGGATAAACTCTTCCCAAAAAAAGATAAAAATAAACCCATCCTAAAAATGGGCTTCACCCTTCTCCCCAGTCCTTGTATGGAGTTTCTGTAATGGATCATTAGTGTGTGGATGGGAAGCTGTGCTCAGTTAAGAGTCCTGAGTGTCCTCAAGGCTCTTCAAGTACCAAAGGTAGAGATTTGAAGTGAATACAGTATTCCAGGATTATAGAAGGTGTACATTGGATTTATACCCTCCAAGGATCCTTCATGGTACTTTTTAAACACCTTGTTGTTCCACTGCCACATCTATTTTGCACACATTTCTGTAGGAAACCCAGGATCATATCTCTGCTCTTCCCATATCCCACCGCCCAGGTGAGTTTGGAAGGAAATGGAAGGAGGACATTACACTCTGCACAGACCAAAGATGATTTTTTTATCTAAAAGTCCACATT
The DNA here is from genome assembly GCF_017590135.1 of Pyrgilauda ruficollis. NCBI lineage: Eukaryota > Metazoa > Chordata > Aves > Passeriformes > Passeridae > Pyrgilauda > Pyrgilauda ruficollis. The sequence goes on from NW_024524489.1 coordinate 58,663, forward strand.
GTTCCCAACTTGCACGAGTGAAAAACCTCCAACAGTTGGAAAAAATTCATAGGTTTTTCGTCATAGAAACCCTGACATTTCATAAAGGTCTCTATACTTACAATGTTGTTGAAGTATTTTATGGAATAGGCAATTATTGTTGCTGGGCAAGAAAATGATTCTCTTCACTCACTGACCAACTATAATGAGGTAATCTGAAATACAAACACAGAGTAACTATTTTGAGACAATTAAAAAAAAAAAAAAAAGAAAAAAGGCAGGAAAAATGTTCAGTTCATAACAAATGAAATGTTAGTCAACCTGACGTGGAATACTGCGTTTTAGGATAGCATTTCACAAAGACATTTCAAAATCCAGCTGAAAGAACTGTGTGCAGTTTTCCTGGAAAACAAATTTTACTTATGTATATATTAGTAAGGCTTATGTAAACGTATCAGTAACTCCTTGTATTTAAATGGGGAAAACATGCAGAAAGGGCATGTTACCTTTTCGTGAGTGGAGGGCATGGCAATGCACCTCCTGTTCAGCTGCAGCATCTTGTACAACCCCACTCCCACCAGGCACAGGAGACATCCAGGACATTAAAAATGCACCTTGTAGCTACACTAAATATGACCCTAAACTGCAAAACTGGAAGTATTGCCTCAGAAACTAAGAGGAGGACTAAAGTTTACAAACCGGACAATTTCCCCCTCTCCTGAATTCCAGTATATGAATTTCTGTGAATCAAAATTTGAATTCCATAGTCAAAGGTTAGAAGAACTGGAGGATATTGAAGAGCACTACTTAATATCAGTTTGGCCATTAAACTTCCTAAATATTGCATATTTGTGGATGAACAACTGGTATGTTTAAAAATAATGGAATATATGCTGAGAAGGAGAACAGTTGCCTTAGTAGGTGAAGTCAATATTATGAATATGTCAGTAATGAAAACTGAGGCTAGTGCTCTTAACAATTGTTTCAAATCCAGACAAAATCCTAAAATAATAAAGGAAGCACCGATCTCCACCATAAACACATTTATTATTTCCACATGGTGTTTGTGTGTGTTTGTACAGTATAGGCAACTGAGCTCTCCTTCACAAATTGGAAATGTTTCGCATTCCACAGACACAATGATTGCTCACATAAGAGGCCTCAAGGTTTATTTTCTGACACACTGGAGAATCCAGGAGCCTTGAGAAATTCAGTGTGATCTGTTTAGCAGTCCCTCCTCGGAGCAGGACTACAGGGACATCCCTGCTCCCATCCACGGCCATCAACACCTCCAGGAGGGCTCTGGGGAACACTGGCACAACTGAGAGCTTCAGCTGACCAGAACACAGGCAACCAACGTGTGAAAGCTGCTGGTACTGATCCATGGGATCCAAAAAAGCTGCTGAAGCCCAGGAGTTGACGTCTAATGCCTAATGAAAGAGCTCACATCCAGGTTTTAGCTGCTTTTAGATAATAATACCTCATTGGTTTTACTTCAGCTTGAGCTCCCTAAATCTCATTACTGATCCAGAGAACACTATAAGGAAAAAGTATGGATCAACCCACACCATTAATATGGGATAATGAATGGCTCATTGGTGAGCAGTGCTGCTTTTGGTGATGAAAGACCTAGCTTTTGTTTATAATGAGATGCCTTCAAGATGGCTAAGGGATGGAAAGTAGAACCTGCTCTTTTATGCCCATGCGTATCGCAGCCTCTTGTATTCTTGGATCTGCCTTCACTACATGGCCCCCCATCCCTGGATTTGCTATAAATAATCTACTCAGCTAAATGCTTTGGAATCAGATGCCACACAAGAAGGGCTGTGTAAGAGCAACAAATGTTTTTAAAGTAGATATTTAACCTCAGTCTCGGGAGAAGCAAAGAGCTGTGTGTTGCCATCCCTTCAGACCCTGAAGACAGAATGCACCAGCACAATGTTCTTTTAACTTCTGGAGCCAAATAAAATATTTTTTTGGCTATAAAATTTAGCCTAGCAAATTTCTAAACTCCTAACATTTCTAAATATTTTCTGATGATACAGTCTTTTCTATGTGTGTGTGCAGAGTTGTGAATGCAAAGTAACCAGCCGCCTTTCTGAATGTGTAAATGAACAAAGCAGCTTTGGAGGATTCCCCTGTAACCCTTTTCTCCACCTGCCTCTGGATCCTTTCTCCTTTACTACCTGAACCTCTAGGGCAAATGCCAGTTACCCTTGAGGGAGGAAGGTTTTAATGGAACAGGAAATGAACCATTTAACTACAAGGTCTTAGCACATTTCTTTCAAACATTTAGCCTTCTATTTTTATGATTTAGTTGGGGTTTTTTTCCCAATAACTAATCTTCCTAATTATTTTTATATTTGTTATTTTTTTCTCCTACCACTCATAGTACTCACTTTTAAACACTTACTTAAATTTAAAACCAAGCAGTAAGGTATTTTAGATTTTTGTCTGATTTCAAAGATTGTTTTAACCTTTTTGTCACTGCTCTTGCCCTGCACCTGCTGATCTACCCACATAGCACAATACTTGAACCAGTGGGAACTCAGGACAAGTGACTGATATGTTTAAAGCACCACAGCAGAAAATAGCACCATTTTTTAGTGGGATTTATCCAAATACTGCCTTGCAACAGTAAAATAAAATACTTCCAGTAAGATAGCCATGAGATGCATGCTTTGAAATCACAAGCAAAGGCATCACTCCAGGGCTACTGGCTGTGGTCACACGAATCTCTCAGAGCAGTCAGGGAGCAATAATGTACAGCTTCCATCAAAGTCTCTGTCACATCCTTTCTACATGATCCTGGAAAATTCTGTTCATATTCAATTTTTTTCCAAAAAGATTCAAGTAGAAAATTAATAGAAAATAAGACTTTTGATGACTATTTAGATGTAACTTGTGTCTCAGCAATGCCCTGACCTGCCCGCTGGAAGATGCTACAAGGGACTATCACAGAGGATTAGAACATTTTCCCAAAGAGTGTTTCCAGCATAACAGAGGGGAGGTTTCACTTCCTGCTGGAAAGCTGTTTATTGTTTAGCCACATAGGACTTTGGAGGTAAAGAAACCTGAATTTCATTTGACATTAATCAGCACAACTGATTAATGGCAAGAGAAGGGCACAGTCAGACTGATATTGGTGGTGGTCTGACCCCGAGGGTACAGACCTAGAACTTCAAAACAGTGGTTGATCTGTCCTTGAGTCATTCAGACCTGATGGCCACATTAAAATCTTCCTACACTGATCCTGTTGCTTAAAATTAATAACTGCAGCTTAAAGCAGCCAAGGCAGCCAGTAGAGAATTCTCAATTCTGACATGTTTATCTCCAAAAGTATCTTAATCCAAAACCACTCTCTGAAATCGAGAGATGTGCCTTCCCTAGAAGCAGCAAGCATTTCCCAAAGTTTGTTCAAGAGTTTAACCTAGTCTTACTGAAACCTCCAGGAATTTTCCCATGGATTTCACAGAACCACAGAGTTGCTAGTATTGGAAGGGACCTCTGGAGACCAAGACCAACTCCCCTGCCAACTCAGGGTCACCTAAAGCAGGTAACACAGAAATGTGCCCAGGTGGGTTTTGAATTGTCTCCATTTGAAAAGGGCCAAGCCAAATATTTGAGGGGTGGCACAAGATAGGATGCAGTTTAGAAACCAGATGTCCAGGGAAGTGTGTGGAAGTGGCTTGCATGCTTCACAGAGCAAAACCTAGCCTAGAATTTTCCCCACTTTGCATTAGAGCTGATAGGAATCTTTTCTGTCACTGCAGCTGCCCACACAATAGACCTCTGACCATCAGAAATGGGTGCCAGGGATGAAGCTTGCGAGTGTCAGGGGCTTGCTTCAAAACATTTTTTAAAAAATACAGTTTCAAATCAAGTACTGTTTCCCTAAGATGTATTAGTGAGAGAGGCTGGTGGATATTAACACTGTACTGCCAGGGCACTGGCAGCTTGTAGAAAACAAAACTAGACAGATCTTGGAAAAAGTCCCCTTTCTTGAACAAAGTGCTCTTGGCAGACTGGTGTACCCTGAGACTTAGCACAGAGATGGAAATTCCCTTTTGCATTGACCAAGATTTTGAGGAAAAAAAAGTCCTGATACTCCAGGAGAGAAAGTGTACAGGTACTGTTGTGTGTAAGACCTGTCCTCAGACAGAAATTATGTCATAGTCTTTCACCTTTGCAATTAACTTGAACCAAATTCCTGCTTCAAGATCGATTTTGCACAAGTTGCCACTTGAGATAATTTCTGCACTGGGTGAGCGCACGCAATAATTACAAACAATGAGCAAAGCAGTTGTGAAGAGGCCCAAGTGCAGCCCTGGCAGGTTTGGCAGGTCCATCTCTGGGATTGTGTACTTGCACTGCTGGATAAAAGAGCAGGGGTTGGGAGAATTGCTACAGTGTGTGGTCAGGTGCAAATATGTGTGAGGTTTTACCAGCCTGACTGGAAAATCCTGGGTGACAGGTGTGGTGGGCACGTGTATGACTGCGGGAGTAGATGCACCTGAAGGGACAAGGAGCAATGAGGCTGTAAAATACAAGTATTGAGGTGCTGAGTTAATGCTGGGTGATCGGATTTCATTACCAGGAGCTGGAGTGCTTGGACACTGCTGCTATAAAGGGGTGTTTGTATGAGAGAGCAAGCCATGTTTCCCAATTTCTGCATTTTCGGCACATTACATGCATTATTCTCTCCTGTTCCAACGGTATGAAGTTCAGAATAAAGTTCAGATTCACACTTATCCCAGTTGTATAGCAGATGCACACTCCACTTCTATTTTTATTCTTTGCCACTTATGACTTGATTCTGTTGGTGTGAAATACAGTACAGTGCTGGGGGGAGGGATGGGGGGGGGCAAACAAAGGACAGAACAGAGCCTGGATTTCCAAAGAAGAGAGAGGTTTTGGCGGCCACCTGACATAAGTACTTGCAGCTGACAGCAGCTCAGACATGAGGATCAGCACTGGCAGGGTGGCTCAGCAGCTTTGCATCACTTGGTAGGGCTGCAGTGCTCAAATGATCACCCAATTAGTGCCCCAGTGACAATGTGTGCAAATCCCACAGGCCCTGGCCAGAAGCCTCAGGCAGAGGACAATTAATGTGCCTGCTCAGTTCCAGCACAAAAGAAATATGAACTATTTCTGACCTCTTCTCTCCTGTACTTCTGAGCTGTGAACAGCCAGACAACTTCTGCTGATAACAGTTTATTTTTCACTAAGCAGAGACTCTGCTTCCTGGGCAGCTCAGTGCTATACACAGTGCTAGGTAGAAATAAAAATTACAGAACATAGTCCCTGCTGCAGGATGCTGCTCCTGGGGCAATCTTGGAATGACTACTTGACACTTTAAAACTCATCATCATCATTCAGGGCATTTTTTTCCTCTGAAAGGTGGCTTCCTCTGGACAGCATGTGAAGAGCTGAGGGGTCAAAGCACTAGGCAAAGACTTAGCACTCTGTGTAGGATTTTTATCAGTGGGTAACAGCAGTATCATGCATTTACAGATGTGTAAGCCTAACACAGAACCTGGGCTCACACACACCACCAGGGACCTGCAGAGCCTCGTGAGGTACCTGATTCATCTCTAATGGTGGAGCAGCAGAACAGGGGAGGGGGCTGCTTTCCCTTTTTTCCTTACTTGCATTTAAATATTAGATGGGAAAGAATGACTAAATTCCTTTTCAAAGCAAGAACTAGTAACAGTGCTGAAATAATCATCTGGGCCAGAATTGAGACATTCAGAGACCTACAGAAACTCTTTGCCATCTTTACTACACCCATGAAGCATAACTCCAGCTTGCCAAAACCCTTACTGAAATTCCTTTCTTTGCAATATTCCCAAAATATCAGCATATTCATACTTATTTTAAGCAAGCACAGAAATCTGATTCCAGCAGTAAAATTGTAGAGTTTGTGAGTGTAGGTCAGAGTTAAGTTTGTTCTCACACAGAAGCAGACCCTCACATGAAATTACGGAGCACAAATGTGGACAAAGAAGGCAGAAAACACAGAACAGCTGAAGTCATTAAGAAGGGTCAAGCCAGTGCTCTGGACTTTGGGAGATCTCCTCATCAGTGAGGGCTACACAGCCTGAACTACGCCATGGATGATTTTATGATTATTATGGTAAAGTAGCGGAGACCTCAGCCAGTTTAAAGCTTCCCTCCTTCAAGCTTTACGTTTATAAAATTCTAAGGACTGAAATGCTGAACTGGAATGCATCGTGGCTGCTTTACAAGCCTAACATCAAAAAGGCTTGGCAGAGTCAGGGTCCACTCACTCCCACTGCCCTGCAGAGCCGCTAAGCTCCAGGGGGCTCCTGGACTCCTCGGCTGGACCACACAGCTCTTGCTGCTCACTGTGCCTGCCAGGCTCCAAAAGGCTCCCCAGTCTTGCAGGCATAACAAGAGCACCATTCCCTTCAGAAAGCCCAGGGTAACAACTTCCAACGAGGAAATTCTCACCCAAATAGGGGTACTGAGGCCTGCATTCCCAGGTTACTATTTTGATAGAATTATGGCAGAGGTTATTTCATGTACATGGGGGTCTCACTCTTTCCACAGCAGCAGCAGCACTTGAAATTTGGTTGAAAGTGGTTAAAAGTGATAACATCTTTGTGGTTTGGGGTGGAAAGAAGTCAGTTACTGTGTGTTTATGCACATCTATTTCTATGTGAATGCTGAAGTTCCTGCTGAATTTCCTGAATGAAAAGAATGCCAAAGACTCAGGAAACACTACCTTTTTTTTTTGTATAAGAAAACTCCCATAATTCGATAAGTGTAGATGAGATTTTGGAGGCAAAAAACACAGATTTTTTTTTTTTTCTCCAACAGTTAATCAGCTTCAGAAGGAAATCTTAACTGCTTTGAAAAAATAAGAAGGGAGAAAGGTGAGTTTGGATTGAAGAGTTTGTGGATGTAACTCTGGACACACGTCTCCGTCCCAAATCTTCTGAGGCATCTGTGGGAGATGGGTGTGCAGTGCTGACTGCCCGCCTCCTGTCTTAATTTGATTGAGCAGAGTGCTCACAAAGGGCTAACTGAAGCCTATTATTCAGTTCATCCAGCTCACACCTGATTCTCAGCCGTTACCCTGCTTTAATACAATGAACTACGGTTTTATTGCTCTCCCCTATCTCCTCCCTCCAGCTTGAAAAGCTGCACTTCAACCAATGGCTGATGTCAGCGTGGGAGTAATGACCTTCATTTGGGGCAGCAAGGAAGGACATCTGGACAGGCCAGGGGAAGGGGCAAGGAGTAAATCCGTCAGGATGCGCAGATTACATTGCTATCAGGAGAGTGCTTGGTTTCAGGACAGCTTTTTAGCGTGGAAACATCCAAAATGCTCCTGCCCTCATCTCAGAGTTCTCATCTGAAGGACACAGAAAGGCCAAGAGAACCGGGACTGACAGGAAAGCAGGGGTAGGTGGTGTGTTTTTAAGTGCAGAAAAATCCAAATCCAAACTGTAGATGTTGTAGATGTTCAGGCCAATCCTTAAGGAAGGTGTGGGAGAAAGGAGAAAATCCAGAAATCCAAGCACTAGGAGTGTGACCTTAGGGTAAGGTGGCACCAAGTCCTGTGGTCAGCTCTGCCTTCAGGACAAATCAGTGAAATTTTGGTGCTCTGCCTCCCCTCCCTCCAACACACTGATAACAGCAAACCTTTTTTTAAAAAAAAAAATCCTTCCTGTTATTTGTCTGCCTTGAATTGTGCCAGGTTTTTAGGGGACAAGGACCATTTGTATGTTACTGCCTGGAGCTTTTAGGGCCAGCTGTAAAGGAATTAATAACTGGCAGAGGAAGGGTATTGAAGGGTACATCCCCCTAGTACTGATGTATCATGAAGAATCCCAGCACATTCTCATCTCTGTGTTTGCCAGAAATGAGGATAGAGACTATTTATTTGAAAAAAAAACTGACTTTCTTTTGCAATTCTAAAAAGAAAAAAAAAAATATAAATCACCAAAGAATTCATGACATTGGTATGAACAGGCACTTAAACCTTCCTTGAACTGGGAAGTTGGTTTCATGTCAGGAACAAGTGTGAGTTTTACTTGGGGTTCTGTTCAGCTTTCTGTGGTGGAGGCTTAATGCCAAAAAGCTTTTCACATGGAAGGTGCTACAATTCCAGCCACTGGACAAACCCATCACTTTTATTTGCTAAATTACTTCTGAAGGGAAATTCCATTTTCATGGAGAAACTTAAGCATTTCCACAGCAAAGATGACCTTTCCTGGCAAAAAAATATTTTTCCCTAACCATGCTTGCTGTCTATCTAAAGGCAGAAAAAGAAATTGATTTCTTCGCAAGAACTGGAAAAGAAATAAAGAGGATAGAAGCTTGCTTTTGTTTTTAGTTAACTGAAATAAAAATTAAAATTATTTTGCATTGTTCTAGATTAGAAAGCAACTTTTTATGATCCAGAAAATACTCAGTTTTTGGCTGCTACAAATCAAGCTTTTCACCCACAAAAACCTGAGTATTCCCTTGGTTAAATACCTATGCCTTTAGGCACTTGGATCCCTTCTCCGACGTGTCAGAAATCGATTATCTGGTTATCCTCTAATTTATTAAACCCCATGTCTCGGATTCTGAAAATATTTGGAAGCTGCTGTAATGCGTTTTGCACTGGCCAGTGCGTTTTGCCCGACTCAGCCCAGGCACCTTGGCACCCCGACTCCATGTGCTGAATCCCGTTTAATTAATGTCCAGTGTACCGTGACTGGGCGGAGCGGACGGCTGGCGGCTCATCGCGTGTGACCCTGGGTGACAGACACAATCTGGGATCACGCTAATGTGTGCTTTTTGTCACTTGATTCTGGGGCAGCCAAAAAGTCAGGGCTGCAGCAACCAAATGATCAGCACATACCCACAGGGATAAAGACGGGAGGGAGATGTGTCTGCCACGAGCACGCCTCAGTGCCTGGTGATCCACACTCGGGCTCATGCCAGATGAGAGGCAACGACTTTCCATTTTGCAGAGCACCTTGCACTGCTCTCAGCAGAAGAATCAGTCACCACACAGAGGGGATGTCGGCTGGGCAAAAAGGTCAGGAATCGGGAATTGCAAAGAATTTTGAGGAGCTGAGCGGTACCAGTTCAGAGTGCCATGACACCTTTTATTGAAAAGGTGCCAGCAAGGCAGGCATGGCCTTGGGAGGAGCTCAGGTATCATACAGAGCTAGTGCCTGGTTTTGGAGCTACTCTGAACCTCCCTCTGCCAATATTTCTGGTCAAAACTCACTGAGACACAGAGTCAAACTGATGGAGAAAAGTCTCTGAAGACAGGAAAGACTCGTAAAGCCAAGAAGTAATGAGAGAAGCAAGAGAGGACCTGTGGGATCAGCTGCGGATTGCTCATGTTTGTACGCAGGGAATTGCAAGGGGTTCATAAAAACAGATTGACTTGTTGTTCAGAAATTCTAATAAAGAAAACCTAGAAGCATTAGAAAATCATTCCAGTTGGGTGGACATGGAGAAATTATGGGGGAATCATCTTCCCAAAGGATAGGAAGAATTTGCTAAAAGTCATTTTTCCTTGTCCAAATACAAAACCCAAATTGGACACAAACACTAGCAGACCAGAAATGGAAAACTGAGGTCAATGGGTCACCAATCATCTTTGCACAGATGGAGATATAAAGTTTCATTGTACTTTCCCTGTGTGAGTACAACCCACTGAAGATGGAGAAGCCTTTCTGCAGATTAAGAAATACTAATAGGCACTTCTAGTAATGACTATTAGAAATCGAGAAATAGTAAAAAATATTCTCTTAAATATGTTCATAGCTTATTCTTTTCACTTCTAAGCATATTGTAAAGCTATTGCAAACGTTTCTCTGGCAACTGAAAGAAAGGCCAGTGGGAAAAACAGTGCAATGTCTCACTTAACATAATTGCCAGTGATTGCTCACACCCTAATTTCTCTGGATTGCAGAATTTTTCTCCCCTAACTTTTTAAGTGGGATCATGCTGGAAGCATTCCACGGCTGGTATGGAGCAGCAATCACAAGAGAACCTTACTGAAGGCTCTGATTCAGGTTCCTATCTGCTGCTAATACTCAAACAAATAACAATAAAACAAACAACCCATCACTCAAAAATAAATCTGGGATTGGTGTGCCAAAAATTTTCTTTGTGCAAATTATTTTCAAGTTTCTGTTTTTCTTCCATTTGCTTCATTTAGTCATCTTCTGGGTTAATATCTCATTGCTGCCAGTTGCTGCAAGCTTTAGAACATGGGAAAATGTAGCATGATCATTTTTTAATGGATATAAGCTAATAAAAGTGGGTTGGAAAACCTTAGAAGCATTTCCAGCAGGAGATGAAATTCACTCTATTTCAAAACACTCCATGTTAATGAAATTTTGGTCCGCAGTATGAATTGCAGGGGATTCTGATAATGTTAAAATATCTTAATTTTCATGCTGTGGCATGGAATATCTCATGTTAATCTGAATAAAAACGTTAAACCTTATTTAACACACATATAAAGAAATATGTATGTGTGAAAAGACATAGTCACATTAAAGAACACAGGGTAGGCAATTCTTCGGGGTCCTTAAGTGTGCCCTTTAACTTTCAAAAGCAGGAAGAAAACCAAACATTGAAAGTAATTTTTTTCATCATAGTGCTGTGCCACTCATATAATTGACCCTTTATCACAAGAGAGAGCTTGAAATCTATAGCTGAAGCTGACCTCAAATCGCTGCATATGCTCCAGTAAGTAGACAAACCTTCCAAAGTCTTCCGAGTGACCCTGCCCAGTAATTGTCAAACCTGTAAACTTTGCACACAGCGTTCTGACAATGCCACCAAGCCTGGCTCTGAGGAAGCACCAACCTCTCCTTACTGCTGAGCTCTCATACAACTTGAAAACTGGCTTGAAATGAGTCTTTACCATGTCCCCATCTCTCCTTTTCAGACAGGGCAAGCAAGGAAAGTATTAGAAAATTACACAGGGTTGTGGTTTTTCTTCAAACTTGATTTTCTACCTTCTCACCAGGGCTCCTCTGTCTGACCCAACTCTGAAATCACACTCAGGACAAGACTGGCTCAAGAGCCTTAATTCCATTATAGCTCAGTTTTGCTGGAAAATCACAGTGCACACTTGTTTTCCATTTTCCCTGCTTAGCAGCTGAGCCCCAAACACTTGGTTAAGTGGGATATTAACTCTGTTCCCATCTGGCCACAGGTGTCTGCATCACCTCTCCAGACTTACACATCTCCTGTCTTATCACTGCATCCTTTTCATCAAGCAGCATCTTTGAGCAGATCTATTTTCCCTTTCACATTCAGTATAACCTGACTAATTCCTGGTGACCTACAGGAACTGGGAGATGCAGTTGGGCAGGTGATTTGGGAAAACTGCATGACAGGCTCAGTAATTCTTTTCTGCCTTTATTTTTCCCCATGTTTCTCACAAACAACTGGTGTAAAGTAACAGCTGGGAAGGTAAACTTGACACCTCCTAATCTGCTCCTCCCAGGATATGTTAGAAAAAGTGAGATTTCACATCCAGCAACAGCTGTAGTGTAAGAAAGGCCACTGCTTGAGGAAGAAAAGCTGTCAGCCCCCTTAGGTGTCACATTCAGGAAGGTACTTAAGTCACTCCTGTTCCTCAGTAACAGAAATAACTCCACTGACTTCAGTGGGACAACTCAAGTGCTCCGAGCAAAGCACACATCATTCCAAGCTGGGGCCACATCCAGCACTCTTATCTGTGTGTTCACATGGATAAGCATGGCTCCCGCTCTGCAGGACAGCTGGAACCATTACCCATGGCCGGAGTCTCAGGCCGAGCAAAAAAATGTTTCATTTTTAGTGCTAAAAAGAAGCACTTGGCCTTCAAGTTACTCATGGTGAAATGATAAACAAGCAAAGGTCAAATTTCAGACTGCCAAACTATTACCAGGCCCCCCTCCACAGCAACTCTTCAGGAAAACGCAAAATTGCAGGACTAATGAGTCATCTGTACACGGCACAATTAGCACAACTGCCCATGTAATCACGTTAATTGCACAGAACAAAGCGTGGATGGGAGTACCCGCAGCACTGCGGCCCAGAAATCGGGGCCAATCAGTTACAGATGAGCACACACAGAAACACTCATACAGCTTTCAGATGGGTGGCTCGGGGAAATGGGACTGCAAACCCAGCAGCCACATCCTACCTACACTGGATGTGGCCAGCAAACGCAGGGAGGGTACATAAAACATGCAGGAGTGAAGAGTGGGACATGAAGATGTGATGGAGAGGAGTTACGGAAGGAATGGAAAAGGCACAGTGAAAGAAAACTAAAGTATGCACATTTATGCAAGAAGACAGAGCCACAGCAAAGATCTTTGTGAAGGTAGCAGGCTGGGCTGCCTCAGTTTGCCTGTTTCTCCCCCCAAAAGAAGGGGAAAAAAGGAAACGCAAGAGAGAAAATAAAGAACATATCTACAAACAACAGAGCATGGAGGTAGAGTGAGTCAGGAGAGGAAGAAGAGCAGATAAAGCAGCAGGACTGGAGGAGAGGGCACTCTAAGCTTTGATGGCATATTATTTAATTTAATATATTTAAGCTCCTTTATTGCTCTTTGACTTTGGCAGACATCCTAAATCTCTGCAAGTGTGAGAAAAAGACACATGGCAGCTATTTGGAACTCCTGGGGATTTCACTGTTGCTGGCTACTTAGTGAGTTTTGTAATTAAAGGCAATTTAGAAAAGGTAGAAAGAGAACCTACTGTTCACCCAAAGCCACAGCCCCTCCCAGAGTAAACCGCTAACTCCACAGGAAAACTGATCTTTAATTATTACTGGAGCCAGAGGTCCAAAGACCAGGAGGGAACTCTCAAGATTTTTGTTTTCACAACCAAAGCCATGGAGCTCACCTGGATCCCGCCATGGCCTCCAGCACACTGCAGGCTAAAGAAGATGTTCTAAAGAGGTGTTCCAACCCTGATTTAAAGAATTCACGTGACAGTAACTTGGCAGCAAGTGAGAACTGAGGCAGGACATGCACAAAACCGTCAGCCTCTTCCCTGGGACACGAGGCAGACTCCTTGGCAGGGAACCCCTCCTAGCCCGAGGGGCTCAGCATGTGGGCGAGAACATCATTTGCACGCTGAAACTATGGGGTTTCAGGTCAGGGAGATGTTTCCAGGCTCAGCTAAGAAAGCCTTCTCCAGCTGCAATCCCGGCGAGTTAAACCAACCTTCCTTTAACCTCAGGTACAGTGTTGGTTTATTTACTGTATGGGAAAGGAATCAACCCAAGCTCCCTGGATTCGGCAGATTTGTTTCAATATTTTCTATACTGTTCCACAGTATGTGCCATTGGGCTGCTAATGCGGCCCACACCAAGAGCCACTGTGAATAAAGGATTTAATTACAGTCGAGATGTCCCTGGTATGGCTTTCTGCTGTCCTGCAAACCCTCCTTCTTCACTTATCTCCAGCACAAAGAGGCATCTTTTCCCCGGGAGGGGAGGCAGGGCGGTGTGGTGTGCACAGCGCAAGGATCCCTTTGTTGGCCAGGCTTTGTGTGGGAACGCGCCCTCGGTGAATGACAGCCAGGCCTCAAAATTAGCTTTAGCTTTTGAGAGCTCAGCTTTCCTTCTGAATTACTGCGCTCTGTAACCTCAGAAGCCCGGTATTTCCCTGGACAGGGGACAGGGCGATCCTGTGGGGCAGGACTGGGGCTCTGAGTGCCAGGCATGACCCACAGGTAACTTGCTGATATTTTACAGAGCTCTGACAGGACACCACAACCACCAGGCAACTGCAACTTCGCTCTCAACCACAGACACTATCAACACTTTTGCCTCTGTTGGAGCTGCAGTGTCAGGATTTATTATTTTCGTAAAATTTATTTCCCCACTAGATCCAGCTACTGTAAAGCTCTGGAGGTCTGTGTAAGACAGATGATAATGCTTTCATCAAATCTCAGCCAAAGAAAAGGCCTCCAGGGTGGAATCATGAATGCAATAAAGATGTTTTCGTGACTTCAGTATTTACATAATGTTATATCCAGTGCTATGCCCCAAGTTCCCAGTCAGGAGTGAGGCCATCTGCACAAGGACATGCTGAGGCAGCCATTCCCCCAAAGAGATCACAGGCTGCACTGACAGGGCAGGAGGCTGAACACAGGATGTTTCATTATGCTGCTACAGAGGGGAAACTGAGGCACCCAAGCCATGCAAGGGAGCCGTGGTGCAGCTGATCAGACACTGCAATTCATCTTTTTGCCTCAAGTTCAGGCTCAGAGGGCCACACACACTCCAAAAATATGGAGCAGGTTTGTCATTTATTCTCACACATATTTCTGGTCATGTGATGGTTCCAACTGGGGTAGAGATTGACACTGCTCTTCCATAGTTTGAAACCAGTTTCTAAAGGAAAAAAAATTACATTAATGGTACAAAACACTGGACTGTAAAAGTCATCATCTTTGCTTCTGATTTAATTAATGCTTCCAAAGACCTGCTTCCCATTGGAATGAATCCTAAGCAAAGTGCCCCAAGATTGCTGTGATTGTAAAAACATAAGCATTGGATGAGCTTGGCAGGGAAGAGGTTTCCCAACTTCTCGTGAGCAAGCCTGGCTGTGTTAAAATCCAGTAGATTAGACATAAGGAAGAAATTAATTACTGTGAAGGTGGTGAGACCCCTGACGTAGCCGCAGCGAAAGAAGGCGTGGGCAGAGGAAAAGAAGGAGTGCTCTGCTCAAGGAGGGCTGAGATGCAGTGAGAAAGTTCCTGGCTCAAGCAGGTCCTGGTCAGCAGCCTGGACACCATGGGCAGCTTGGGGAGTTTCTAGCATTCATTTCCATCTCTCAAACACAAAGGTCAAACACAAACCCTGCTACCAAGCTGTGCTTCCAGAAGGCTCTGCTGGTTTACAGGCTCTCTGCCTTGCTGCTAATGATTTCCCCACGCCTTTCAACTCCTGGGCAGCACTGGGCTTTTGAAGGAGAAAACAAATGAGCTCTGCCCACTTTCAAAATGAAAAGTGTATCTCACAACACAAGCAGTTTATTTATTGATACCTTTTAAAATGCTGCAAGCAAAACTAAAAGAAAAGCAAAGACTTCATCAGGAGAGAACCTGTGTTCACCTTACAGCAATTTTTTTGCTGTTTAATTGTAATGAGAAAACCTTCCTGTGCTTTGTAAAAACCTCAAAATGTATTCCTGTTTTCCACTATTTTCAACTCAGGTGGTTTTCTGAGCTTGTTATTTTTCGGTGTGAAAGGCTCCAAAGGCTCTGCCTTGCAAATACTTGTTCAATCTGCTCTTGAATTAAAGTAAACTTTTAGCATCCTTTGGCAAGCAGTTCCCCAGACTGCTGCTCCCTCCAGCACGCCTGGAGGGAGCAGCAGTCTTGGTTTCCAAGCTGAGGAGCACGAGTTTACTCAGCCCTTCCTTATGTGGAAACTGCTCCAAAACATCCATCAGGCTTGCTGCCCTGTTTGCTGTGCTGGGCTCTTGTTGAGTGGAGTGTCCTGGATGTCAGTGCTGGATTTCAGTGGAGCTGAACCGATGTTTTCTGGTTTGGTTTGCTTTCCTGAGTGCAGCCAAACACTGCTGTGCTGATGGAAGCAGCTACTCGAGCCCCAAGGGCTTGTTCCAGAGCAGCACACTTCATGGGCAAAACAAAACTAGGGCTGCATCTCCCTGTGTGTACCACAGGATATTTATCTACACTGAATTTCATCTGCTGGTTTACTGTCCAGCCACAGGCTGCTGTAAGAACTTTCTCTCCTTCTACAGAGCCCTTCCTCGTCCTTACCAACAGGATAACTATTAACAGTGCAGCATTCTCACCTCCAGCACAGACCCTGCAGAGCCTCACTACAGACCTCCTCAATGACTTCACACCCATTCACACCAATCTGCTGCTGCTTCTTTTTCAGCCAGTTATAGACCCATGGCAGCAGCATCCCTTTACTGCTTTGTTTCTCATAAAAACTACATATGAGGAGCATTAGAAAAATCAGTCTGGGAATTCATGCGGAGTACATTACTTGGACCACTCATACATACATTAACCTTTCCAAAAGGTGTCTTAAAAGAGCTCTAACTTCAAATGGAAACATTTTGTCAAATTAAAATACATTCAGATGCTTTTGAAAAGCCAGAGCTGAGTGTTTCTCTGAACAATTTAGTCAAACACTGCTGTCCTGCCTTATTGCAGCTATCCAAGAGCAGATATTGACTAATTACTTTCTGTTTATAGGTGCGTTACTCAACATTTAGCCTCACAATTTATGAGAACACCATTCCCTACACCATCTTCTGCTAAAAACAAACTCTTCCTGCGTAAAACATTGGAGGAACTTGGTGGATGTCAGTCATATCAGCTTTCCTTCCTGAGATATTTGGTAATCTGGCTTATTAGATAACCATCACAAAGATTACATGATCTAGAACACTATTTCCCCTTAGTGATGCACGGCTGATAAATTTACAGGTTCAGGTCGCATCTAGGAAGGAGTTTGAACTGCCACAACTTTATTAGGAAAGGGACATAATATATCTTCATGTGTCAGAGCTGCTGGAAGCTCTATCAGGAGAGAAGAAACTTTACTGGGCCTTTCTTGTCTTCCTGTGAAACACATTTTATGAAGTTCTCAAGTAACTGTGGCATATTTCTCCTGCCATGCTAAAATGCAGATGTTCTCAGTCCAATGATGCCCTCTCTGACTACACCAAATGACTTAAGTGAGACACAGTGCCTGGGTTTGGCTTTCTGCCTGCAAGGTGCAGTCACCTCACAGTGAAGGGCAGGCAGTGCTGGTTTTACCTTCCACTCCTGCTTGCAGACTGTTCCTAATTTGTTGGAGCTCTCAAGGCCACGTGATGAACCTGCACAATTACCTGGTGTCCTGCCCATGACCCTGCCTCTGATGTTACCGCTGTGAAAAGTCCTTTCTGATGCACCAGCTCCTTGTGCCAGGCAGGCCTGTAGGCTGGCAAAACCCACAGCTGAACCAGCCAGAAGCTGTTCTGGGTCTGTGTGGACAGCCTGCATGTTTAAATACATGCAGAGATTGGCCCCAATTCACACGTTCTTCACGGTGGCTCAGAGGAGACTTTGAAACTGCACATCACTGTGAACACAAAACTTTTGTCCATAAGGCCAGACAAGGAATCAGTAACCTCCACACATTAAGGACAGGTGGAGAGGGGGAACGCTGGAGACCAAATTAATTAAAACATGAAAAACCCTCACAGAAATACTAAAGATAGAAGTACATCTCTCTGTTTCTGAGCTGCTACCTGTACTTGATTTGCCATTTGCCATATGCAAATCAAATATGTAGAGAACAGGGAAAACAATATCTTTCTTCCACATGAGCTGAAGTTCAGCCAGATGAGTGGAAAAACAACCCCGTGGCTGCTGTTACAGCCACAACAGCACATTGCTCAAGACAGGTACATTATTCACTAAAGCTGCAGTGGGTCCAAGGATGTAAATTTGTCACAGAGGAATTTGGCTTGTGCAACACCCAAAAGTGCCAGTGGAAATACCCTGGAAAGGCAGATCAGGAATAATTAACTAAGCTCCTCATCTTCAGTGTCCTGGTGGCTACTTGTGCCACAGCCAAAAATTCTTTTTTGTAACTTGAAATTGGCTCTGCTCCTCTCCATTATAATTTGACTAACAGACACATAATTTTCCTTTTCCCTTAGAGTCTCTTTCTCCTGCCCTCTGCTATGACAGAGCCATCAGCAAAGGCAAGTTCAGTTGCCATCCCTATGTCAGAGCCCCTGATGCAGCCTGATTCCACACCCATCTCCTCCCAACTTACAAAATTTTATTCTCAGTACATTTCATCTTACTACACCTTACTATTTTAATGTGAAGAACTTATCAATAAGGTTCTGGAACCCAAGTTAAATTCTGTTAGGGTACCTCTAATACTTGCATTGCTGGGGGCAGTGTGTGTGTGTGCAAGGACGTTCTTAACAGGATTTCTACATTTTCTTCAGCACGTCAGTATTAGTCAGGTGTCACATCTGTGGATCAGAGCAATCAGCTGACAACATTACAGGTTCTGGTAAGCAAGGCTACTACTCAGGTGGATAGATGTAGTTTTGTTCTTTTCAAATTAAAACCTCACTTTGAGTGCCATTAAAACAACATACATTATACTTAATCTGTGCAGGAGTGTTTGAATTCTTGCAGTGCTATAACTGATCACTATGACTCACTGTATTTTACAGATGAGAAAACTTTTCTGTTTCAGAGCTTACACTTAGTCTTGCAATCAGACCTATATTATTAAAGGATGTTTTTTCATTTAAGGAGAAAATAAATTAATTTTAAACTAACTGTCCAAAGCTATCCAGCACTTCTTGCTCTAGATGGCATCAGAATTCAGGAACTGAATCTAGCAACTGTTCACCAACTTGACACCAAGCCATCCCTTTCCATATCTGAACTAATATTAAGGTTATAGCAATAGTCCAAATCCTTTCATGTATGGAAATTAAATATAACAACAAACACCACATGACAATGCCAACAAAACCTATACAAGGAAGAAACTCAGGCTTGGCCACATACATTCACATTAGTCAAATCACAATCCCCATGCAAAGCTTCAGAAGACTTCAGTCAAAGCCCCAAGTTTAAAGATTAACACTGTTAAAGCTTGAAATATGATCCTTACCAAATCTGATGGTACATGGAGGTTGAGAAGAGGTGAGAGTTTGTAACATCAAATGTGTGTTGATCGATGTCACCAAAATTATGCCAAGTGCAAAGGTTTATCACCTGGAATCCAGACCACAAAAATCCTCAGCTTTGTCCAAGTTGTATTAGAGGTTGTCTCTCTTTAATTAGCAAAAGCCTTTTTATTTTCTGATATGCACCTTTGTCAACCCCTGACAACGTTGAAATGTGCAAAAAGAGATGTCAGGGAAGCCAGGGAACAGCTTTAACAAGATCATTACATCCATTTGGTGATATAATGTCATCAGTGCCAGCTTTTGCCTGGTTGTTCTCTTTTTCATCCATTCCAGTTAATAGACTGAGAGGGAATGGATTGAAATGCAGTTTATAAAGTAAAATTGAAAAGTACTTGGTTCAAACTTTTGAAAGAAGCAAAGCAAACTTATATACTTCTAATTTTTATACAGCTCACTAAGTTCTGCTGTTTCAAAATAAAAAATTAAAAGCAAAGTCAGTTATCTTTATTCTCACAACATTCCACTTCCATTGGTGTCTTCTCTTTTCCCCAATTATTTCCCTCCTTTGATATCTTCATCAGTTTCCTGAAGAAGCAGACCAGCACAAATCTCTGAACAAGTGCAACTGTACTGACATGACAGCAAAAAACCCTGAAAGATTTTTACCTATTTTTTTTACTGCTTTCTTCACTCACTAACACGCTGCAGGGCTCAGATTGCTTTGTTGTCCTTTCTCAGATGCAATAAATATAATAATCCACAACTTGTGCCACTGAGAAATGCAGAGACAACGACAATGGAATAGGACCCTAAGTGGAATGATGTTAACTGATTTATTTCCAAAAAGCTTTTTCCTTCTAAACCTGAGCTGAAATGTTTGAGTCAAATCTAGCACAGACTTTAGCTGGACCATGACCTGGCCCACAGTGCCTCGCTATAAACACACACCCATGCAGAGCAAATAAAGCTGAAATACTGCAAAATTATAGTGATAAGCTGAAAGAAATCACTAAATTAACAAAACACGTTTTAAGGGAAGAACGCCATAAAGTTAATTCCCAAATCTTCAAGGCAAAATGAAGGCCTAATTAAGACCTCTGGGCAAGGTTTAGCAGTTAGAGAAAGAAGGCACACATACATTCTCCTCCCTTTAGATAAATCAGCATGCAATTACTGCAAGACCAGCAGACTGGGAAATTAAGAGGAAACCCCCCTGTGTTACAGGCCCCAGCTTGCCTGTTCCCTGTATTCCTGTGATTATCCAGAGTGTTGGCGTCCGCCAAAAATCAGGATGAAATTTTAATGTAATGCAATTTCCTTGTTTTCAAGAAGGAACTTGTGAAAGCAGAGCAACAACCCAGCCCCACTGCACCTTTCCCTTGTGCAGCAACCTGACTGGAAAAGAAATCCAGTGGTCCTGTCAGCCACTGCTAAAATGAGATGCAAAGGTGGCAAGGGCTCACCATTTTATAGCAAAACTCTAAATACAAAACATGTATTTTTGAAGAACATGAAACATAAAATATATATTTTACACCAATACTGTAAAATCAAGTTCTGAACACTGAAACCATCTCACCCATGCTTCAGCTAAATGGAGCTGTTATACTGGGAAATGAAGTGCTTTCAAGGCAGGGAATAGAAATGAATTAAAACTAGTTTGACATAAACCTGCTTAAAGTATCTTTATATCTGTGGGATTTGGGTTATGACACTTTGCTCAAGCGCACATCTTCTAACATATAATCAGCAGACATAAGCAGAAACAGTGGGAGCTTTATTCCCCAAGATGAACAATATTCATCCTGGGAAACGTGTCAGGTTTCTCTGAGCTACTGGCTTACAAAATCCTATAGGGGAAAGAGAACAACAATCTGAGCTCGAAGCCTTACATGCCATTATGTTATTTTGGGGTGCAGGAGAAATGTATTTCAAGTCCCCTGGAATGCTTCCCTTCTCAAGGAGGAATTCTGGAATACTTTCTGCTCTTCCTTTTGAATTAGTGCACCTTCTGCTCCAAATCATTTAGCAAAAGCTCATTTGTGAATACAAACTTAGTTGCAGAGATTTTAATTTCTGGCTTGGGATGAATCTACAATCACTGTTGTTGTCTCTCACCACCATGAGTCACCATCTGGCAGCGAGCTATAGCCCAGGAAACTTCTACAACTTCCCTTTAATTTATTCTTTGGGTTTCTCATCCTCCTTTAGGATGATATTACCAGAAACTGATCCAGATGTCACAGGGAGAGGCAGGAGATAAGTAGCTACGAACTGGCTCAGACAACTCTCTGCAAGGCTTGGATTCCCAACAGTTATTTCAGACACAACTGCAAGCAGCCACAGAAAACTTCAGAGTTCTTTTGGCTGGAGAATAATTAAATGGATAATTTATACAGGTCATGATTCAGCCAAGCATTTAACTACATAGTTAACTTCAAGTGTATATTGAAATCTACTGCAAGTGGTTATTAGCACGTATGTTAAATTAAGTCCTGTTTCAGAATTTTGTGAGATCAGTGTCTGTTGTGTGAAAGAGAAAACACATCTGTGACATAGAAGGCTGCTGGACTGCAAGTCTAAGTCTGTTTTGCCTCTAGTAGGTTTGGGCTGGGATATAATAAACTGCACCAATGCTAAGCTGAAGCATCTTAGAGCTCACATACATAAAAACATTTCTATTAAATATGGTTATAGCAACTGATTTTCCACTAGAAAAAAAAAAAAAAAAGGAGAAAAATTCAAAATTCAAAACAGATTTAAAACTACACATCAACTTCAGTGATTTTTCCGAGCACCTCCACTCTCTGGTGAGGGCAAGTCTCCAATCTGAGAAGCAAGTATGTTTGCAAAGGCCTGGAATTCTTTGAATTCTGGCAACTGAAGTTCAGAGGTGATCTCTTCAGCCAAACAGAAGACTCTCTCATGCTTTTTTTATCTTGGAAAGTACCTTGCACCTCTATAGGTTATTAAGGACTTTGGTGATGGATTTTGGCCTTCTTTAGTGGGTGGAGTGATTTTTTCCTTTCCTCAGAGTGCCCTGCCAGGGTCATGCTGCAGTAAGAAAATGATGGCAGCATTCACAAGCTCCTCCAGGCTCCCCGGCCTTGGGGCACCTCTCCTATAATCCACAGGGCTTTCCTGGTGAGCGCCAGACCCCCACAGCCTTCCCAGAGATCCTTACACACCAACTCCTGAGCAGCTCACACACACCTAACACACTTCTGAGAAATGTGCCAGGGTGTTGTGTCCCACCAACCAGCACAATGTGGGATGGGACACAGGGCCCTGTGCCGGCCAGGTCACTCACAGTCACTGCTCTCACTAGAAAAGGCTCAGCTATAGGAAAATTACTGATTTAGAAAGCACAGACCTGCAACAGCAGGTCAGAGCCAGAGAAGAACCACATGCATTATTTAATCCTTAGCAATCCCAATCCTCTGCAGCTGCTCTGGCATCTCAGCCTGTGAGCTGGGCTAATTGCTCCCTCCCAGTGACTGGGGCTGGCTTTCCCAGGGTGTTCTCAGTGTGATGTATCTCAGACCTATCTGCAGCGACACACTGGGATCATTAAAGATGGATTTCAAACCTGCCCAGAGCTCCTGGCTGTAGCTGCAGTACAACCACCTCTTTTTTCCTGCTTCCCTGGCTCTCCTTTTTTTTTGTGAATGGGCACAGGGATATCACATGATAACATGGGAATGCTCCCCTCCCTTCTCTCTCCTTAGAGTGTTTTAATTAACATTTCTATTATACACACTCATTACCACATTCCTGGCTTTGGCTTTAAACTGGCCATTCTTGTTACAAGCCCTCTAGGACATAGTGGTAAAACTTTACACATCTTATATTGCAGCAATTATTAATCACAGGTACAGTTTAGTGATTGAACTGCAGCAACAGCTACCAGTCTCAGCATAAGACTTAAACAGAAACAAATGACAACACTGGGAATGGTGGGACCTGTGTAGGGCGACACTCTCTTGACCCCATTAGTTTTATAGGACCCTTTGGGGGCTTTATCACAACTGTAGCTATTCCAGAGCCCCACTGTGTCTGGCCAAGTGCTTCTGTGGCAGAGCAGGTGCGTGGGATGCGCTTATTAAGGAGAGCTGCCAAAGCATACACTTTGGTTACTACGTGTCAGGAAATGCCTCTCAAAAAAGCACAAAGCAGATCAGAAAATGTTTCCTGGCAGAGGTGGAGGTGGGCAGCAGGATTGCCCTGTAAAGCCTACAAGGTTAGCACCCGAGATGGAGTTGGGACTCTCAAAAGAAGAGCTGAATTTGGATAAATCCTCGCAGTGGGATGCTTTCAGCCAAGAAGAGAACAAGCAGCCACCGGAAGGAGAGATTGTATCTCCCAGCCGGACCTTGGCTCTCCTGCCCATCTCCTGCATCAACCTGGTACAGCCAGAAAAGCAATCAGGCTTTAAAAAGTACCTTTGTTGGTGCTACTGGGCAGCTTTCCACTGGATCCATTCCCCCTCCAGATCTCCTGCGTGGGTGAAGAAAAGCCTTCTCTGTACTTGGATTAGTCCAAAGGAACTGCAGGAACATATCACTGGCCTAACTATAGGCTCGTGGTGTTTCAGTATTTTCTTCTGATAGCACTTCACGCTTTTTGTGTTTGCCTGGGCTTAGATGGTGATTAGTAGGCATCTTATAAGAATGTAGAACATCTGAAATAGGAAACTGAAAGGGAGGCTTTATATGCAGGCTTAGCCTAATGGGAATAAGATCTTTCTTAGATCCCTCTAATTGCTTTAATAATTAAGAAACTATTTTGCTAAGCTGCATTTTACCTGATTTTAATAAAATCAATCATGTAGAGCCAAGAATTTAAGCATCACTTCAAGCGCTTACAGAGAAGAACACATCCCTCTTAATTTGTGCCCTCAGGAAAAATTAATAAAACGTGTGTGAATATCTAAACTGAGTTTTAAAAGCCTGCTCTGTGTTCATGAATTCCTTCAGTGCTGGCAAAACGAATGACATTGGTCAACAAGTGCCCTAACTGTGCTGGTTCAGGGACTTGTGGCTGTGATGCAGGAAGACCATGTGCTTCACTTGCACCTCGACCATGTACTTCTCTTTAAACTGCTAGATGATCCTGTTCAATTCAAAGGAACTACATTTAGACCTAAAATAAAGCATGCTCTCAAGCAATTTTATTCTGGGGGCCTTTAATTTCCATTGTTTATACAAGCCAATGAATTTTGACTCTAGGTTAAAATTAGCCAGATTTTCACATTCGAGACAATAGGAGACCTCTGATTTGAACGGGTGGAGGTTTGGGAGCTTTGTGTCTCAGAGTCAGCACTTGAGAAATAAGGTTTGAAAACCACCCCTATGTATCTCGAAAGGGAAAAACTCTGGGCTCAGTCAGGCTGCCATGAAAACCCAGGGTGGCTCCACAGAAAAGAAAAACGCCCACTTGACTGATCCCACTGAATTTTGGTTATATTAAGCTTTGGGTTATTACTTTACATTGCCTATCCCCCACTCATTCCCAGGGTCGGTGACAGCCACCAGTGCACTCCAGACCTGGCTCAGTTAGGAAGCCTTTATGGAATGTGAGGTGTTTGCCTGGTGAAAATAAGTAACCAAGCAAAAAGCATCTACTCAGGCCTAAATACAATGCCATTTATTTAACAAGTCTGAAGCAGAAAGGTGTATCCATCCCAAAATACAGAGTTGTCCCAGCCACAATTAAGGAAGTAAAGAATATATATGAGAAGCATGGGGTTGAGGGTCTACTCAGGCCTAAATACAATGCCATTTATTTAACAAGTCTGAAGCAGAAAGGTGTATCCATCTCAAAATACAGAGTTCTCCCAGCCACAATTAAGGTAGTAAAGAATATATATAAGTGGCTCCACAGAAAAGAAAAACGCCCACTTGACTGATCCCACTGAATTTTGGTTATATTAAGCTTTGGGTTATTACTTTACATTGCCTATCCCCCACTCATTCCCAGGGTCGGTGACAGCCACCAGTGCACTCCAGACCTGGCTCAGTTAGGAAGCCTTTATGGAATGTGAGGTGTTTGCCTGGTGAAAATAAGTAACCAAGCAAAAAGCATCTACTCAGGCCTAAATACAATGCCATTTATTTAACAAGTCTGAAGCAGAAAGGTGTATCCATCTCAAAATACAGAGTTCTCCCAGCCACAATTAAGGTAGTAAAGAATATATATAAGAAGCATGGGGTTGAGGGTTTTTTTTTTGTTGTTGTTGTTGTGTTTTTTTTTTTTATTTTTATACTGAAAAAGCATCAATTTTCTAAAAGAACTGTTAAAAAAGTTTCCTCTTCAACCTACTTTTGGAAACACATCCTTTTAGCTGTGTAATAGTTCCAAAAACCCCTCATTCTCTGTGTCCATTTATCCACCTGCCAGAGGTAAAGTAACATTAGAAGTTTTTGGTGGGAAATTAAAAAAAGCTTGAGAAGTGCTGCCACAAATGGTACTGGGAATAAAAACTACATTTTGCCAAGACTGTGAGCTCAGCGTCTGTGTTGTAGCTGAGGGGTTAAACACTGACCTGGCAAGGCAGGAATTGGTGTCCCTTTGGGAAGAGCACCCCACAGGCCTGTCGGAGAAGTGACAGCATCCCGCGTGTCCGCGCTGCGGCTGTCCCTGCAGGGGACACTGCCGGCAGTGTCCGGGGACACCTCCATCGCCGCGCTGTCACTAGATGTCACTGTGCACACGAGCTGCGGGCCGCCAGCCTGGCACCGCGCGGGGCTGATGGCACAGGAGCCGGCCTCGGCTGCTCGGGGCTCTCCTTTCCCCGCCCGGACTCGCCTCCAGCCCAGCTCGCATCTCGGAGCAGAAGCGCGTTGTGCACTTCCATAGCAAATGTTTCCATTGTTGATTTGAGTCAAAAGGGTCTTCCCTTTTGACTGTGAAAACTCCTTCAGTGTGACACTTTGGGGTGTCCCAGCTCAAGCTGGGCCAAGCAGAGGAGCTGGAGGTGCAGAACGGGAGCTCCTGCCACGGCCTGGGCTGGGCTTAAAGGACAGACACCTTTAAAGGCCTGCCACGGCCGGGGCTGGGTTTGAAGGACACCTTTAAAGGCCTGCCACGGCCGGGGCTGGGTTTGAAGGACACCTTTAAAGGCCTGCCACGGCCGGGGCTGGGTTTGAAGGACACCTTTAAAGGCCTGCCACGGCCGGGGCTGGGTTTGAAGGACACCTTTAAAGGCCTGCCACGGCCGGGGCTGGGTTTGAAGGACACCTTTAAAGGCCTGCCACGGCCGGGGCTGGGTTTGAAGGACACCTTTAAAGGCCTGCCACGGCCGGGGCTGGGTTTGAAGGACACCTTTAAAGGCCTGCCACGGCCGGGGCTGGGTTTGAAGGCCCTTTCCCTGAGCTCCCAGCAATCCTCACAGATCCGGGGGGCGCCGAAGGTCCCTCAGGCCTGAAGGGAGAGCCAGCCTGGGACCTGCCTCTCCTTCACCCTTCCTGCTAGCCCTCCAGAAATTATGCATTAATTATGTCCTTATGGATTATCCATAAGAAAAGTTATAGAAACTTCCACATCTACTCTCCATCCATCCACAGAAAAGTAGCTGACAATGTTTTGGCCATAGTTGTCTTTCAAATGTGACTTTTCCCTGAGTATCTTGTGAGATTTTTCACTAAGTCACATAATTTGTGCACCCTCTGATTGGAGGCTGAAGCAATAAGAAAAAAATGAAAATCAAAGTGATTTCAAGACAGCTGCACCAATTTCTCATTAAAAGATACTTAAAAATAGCTGTGTGATTTTAACTTTTTGGCAAACTTCCTCTTGGACGAAATTCATTTACTTAAACATTCACAGATATTAAATTACACGAGTCACAGAAGGAATTAAAGTGAATGCACAGGGATAGATATTAGCTGTTGTAAAGCAACACTACTCCAGAGACTTCTGATTTGCATCAGTTAGGAATTTGGCGAGCAGGTTTTATTTGGTTCAATGTTCATAGAAGATTTCCCATTCAACCAGATTTACTAGACCTTGTTAAAATTCTCTTTAACAATTTTAGATAGGAAGCTCTATAAACCACTAACTCTTTTTCTTTTCTTTTCTTTTTCTTTTTTTTTTTTTTTTTTTTTTTTTTTTTTTTTTTTTGGGTGTAAGAGATGCTACATTTGCAAAGAGATTTTTTTATGATTTTGAGATAGGCTCCAGCATGAGAAAGACACTAAATGGCAAAGGCAGATTAAAGTATCTTGATCGTCAACATCCACTCAGTGTAAGAAGAATAAATGACCATTTTATGGATCCCCATCCTTTGCTCTAAGAGGTACTTACAGTATAATATTGGATTTGGTAAATAACAGAATCAAGACACATGAGGGATAGAAAGACTGTAGCAAAAACAGCATAGAAAATTGCCAGTGATAAAATCTAAATTTGCATTTTGCTTTCACTAAAAAAAAAAAGAAATCCCTGTGCTGTGACTGGAGGAGTGTCTGAGCATTTCCAGCTTCCTGCAAATGCATGTAAATTTACAATGTTGTCCACAAAACCACCACTGCCTGTGATTCTGACATTTGCTTTCAAGAAATATTTATACACAGTTAATCTGAAATATTGACTACTGAGAACACGGACAAGAAGCAGTCACTGCAAAAGGCAGTGATGTAGAAATTCCAACACAATACCGATATTCGTGCCTTACTTGCCTGGCCAGGGAGTACCAGATTGCTGGCTGGCATGAACCAGTGTCATCCTGTTACTTATGTCAGAGGAGAAGTCCTAGTGC
The DNA here is from genome assembly GCF_017590135.1 of Pyrgilauda ruficollis. Lineage (NCBI taxonomy): Eukaryota > Metazoa > Chordata > Aves > Passeriformes > Passeridae > Pyrgilauda > Pyrgilauda ruficollis. Next base: position 86,086 of record NW_024524489.1, read on the forward strand.
TCATCTCTTTTTTCTCTCTAGCTCTAAATGTTCCATAGTTTCTTGTTTTTAAAGAAACATAAATCTCTATAAACTTCTGCTGGAGAGAGAGAAGTCCACTGTGCCCATCAAAGCTGACCCAGACCCCCCCCCCAAACAAACCACTTCACATGCTTTGCAGGTGACTTTCTGCAATGCTCTTCCTGTTTTACATTTCAAAATTAAATAACCTTTGTTCTTCTTAGCAGTCATTTGAATAATCAATTTTATTCTATGGCAGACAAAATCAACATCTGACATATCCTACTCTCTTCCTTCCATACCAGTGTCACCCTGCTGTGATTTAGCTCAGAAAGCAATTCAGTTTTCTCTGCCAGCCCAGCACCTCAGTTCAGCAATAAATTAATTTCACTTTCAGCAGTATGTAAAATTGAATGAGAAGAGTGGAGCAGAATAAATTCTCTAGTAAATTAAATACTGTCTGAGCATTACTAAAAATGTTTCAGAGGCTTTATCTAATATCCAATACATCACTGCAGGTTATCAGTTCAGTTTAACCCCAAAACATTGTCATGTTCATTTTCTAGCTACAGAATTACCAACAGAAATATCAGCACTGGAAAGAAACAAACCTAACAAGCCACTGGCAAAAACACCATCGCTCTTCTGAAGTATTGAAACCCTTAAAAATTTTTCTTCACATGAAAAGTACATTGTAAAATTACAAACTCAGTGATTTCTAAAGAAAGGCTTTGAAAGTAATTTGTGAAGGAGTGAAGAAACCTGACGTGGGAAGAGGCTGCCCTGTGTGTTCTGCTGGCAGAATGCACATCTCAGACCTGTGTGGTGGCAGTACCCACCCAGAGGCGACAGCCAGTTCCACAGCACAACTCATCGCCAGCCTTGGGGAGCTGGCTCTGGCCAGGTGGGTAAAGGATAACTGCAGGAATCAACTGCATCCTGTCACCAAGGCACATCCAGTTCCATGGGATAATGGTCCCACTCAAGGCCTTGGGAGACTTTGAACAGTTCCAAAATGTACACATATCCTCTCACATCCACCTGCAAAGTGCTGGTACAGCAAAGGACAAATCCTAACCTTGTTCCCCTGGGGCACTGCACAGCCCTCCCCAAAGGTGTTACCTTTGGAATTCCCCCCCATAGGAAGGCAGGCCAGGAGGAGACAAGGAGAGAGAACCTCCCCAGGCACCGTGGAGTGACAGGGACTGAGGTGTAACTAACACTGCCAAGAAGGGATTCAGCCACAGGGTGGGGACAGGAAAGATTCAGCTGATGGAACCAGGGAGAAGCCCACACAAAACCTGTGCTGAGGTGTGCACTCCAGGTATGTAGAACTGGAGCCTCGTAACTGAGGCTTATTCTTATTCTTACTGAGCCTCGGAACTGAAATGTGGATTTGGGAGTGCCCTAAAGCAGTGCTCCACTCTGATAGTGTCACCCACACAAGACCTATTTCCTCCAGGGTCATTGGGAAGGCTCTTCTTGGAGCTCACAGGTTGCTTGTTTTCTATGCAGGAAAAGGGTCAAATCCCATTGCTCCTCAAAACCTCAGCAGAGGGGAAGAGAGAGAGCAGGAGTACATGCAGTTTTCTCCCTCTACTGCCTCAGAAGTTTATTTGTTCACCACTCCTCATGATCTCAGGGTGTAATGCTAATCCAAATGATGAACAGATATTGGCTTTTCCCTTGATACTGGGGGGGGTAAGTGCACAAACTGAACCAGGACTTGTATGGAGCCGTAAGAGATTGGAAAAATCTCTTCTATTAACCAACTTTTAAAGGAAGTTTGTTCTCTCCTGCATCAAGACACCTCCTTCAGCATGTTTGCAGATGAGTCATCAAGGCAGTGGCTTGTGTTTAGGCCCCTTGGGAAGGAAATACAAGGCTGCTAGAATCCAGAAATCAAAGAAGAGAGGAATAAGACTTCTGATGTTGCTCTGAGTAGTAGTGACAGTCTCAATGAAGTCAAGATTTGGCCCTACAAATTTATTCTGAGTGGAAAACATCATGACACAGGGATCCCAGGTATTTGTGCATAGTTGGTTGAATTCACATAGCCATGCAGTGACTGATTACTTGTTCAGTAAATCTGTGGGAAGATTTCTCAGCTGGTTTGGGATAAGCCTTCGTCAGACCCAAGGGCAGCTAAGTCTGAATTTGCTTTGCTGGGACATCTTTGGATTTAGTCACCAATGTTACTGGGATCCTGCTGGAGCAGTTTGCCATGTTCCACTGACTAATACTTATACAGCCGTTTTTAAAAAAGTTATTTAAAGCAGGTGCCAGTACAGCCCATTTTTGAGGCCTTTTTCCCATCCAGGCCTGTTGTAGGCGAGGCCAGGGTTCACCTGCCATCAGCACATCAGGAACTCATTCAGCTGCTCCACCACTTTCTTTTATTGTTCTGTGGCTGCCCTGTGGCACATAAAACCTTCTGGAGCACTTGGCCTGAGGCAATTAGTGCAATCCCTGCCCCTCAGGTAGGGAATAAATAAAGACTCTGTCACCACCAAATAAGCTGTGAAACAAAGCTCCAAGGACATTTGCCAGAGCAGGTGACCAAGAAGGCAAAGTTGCTGAGCCATTAATGTACTGTGATGGAAATAAATGTATGATACAACTTGGCTGCCAGCATCCTTAATTACAGGACATGGCATCATTTGATTCACAATGGAATAAATGGTGATATTTATATATTTGGAGGTTTGAATGAGGATTTCCTGATTTCCTGATGAAGTCATTCCTTTATTACAGCATCACCTTTCGTGGCTCTCTACAGCTGAGGTCAAGTCAGCATTTCCATTAAAAATACCAAACCTATTTTCAGGGCTTTATTATTACCCATTTATAGAAGACCTCTGTGCCGGATGAGATTTGGCATACGGGGCCTCAGCCCAGCGTAGAGAGAGGGAGAGCTGGGGATTGTTCTCATTTCTTTGCTGTAAGTATGCAAATAAATACACAAACACTAAGCAGCAGCAAATGATGTCTTTTAAAGACTAATAAATCCTGCAAAAGCCTTTTGTTGTAATCCTTACACAAACTTCTGCTCTGGAGTATATGGGGGGAGAATATTAACAACTATTAAGCACTTCTGTCTGTGAAAGCAACTGCTTCCCATGTGCAGTGACTTCTTTTCCAAGAAAAATTTTACAATTCATTTTACTAACTGAAGACCCTGCATAATTAATAGAACAGGTTTCAGGCAGGGGCTCAGCGCAGTAAACAAATGGAGAACCGTATTCCAACACTGCTGTTGTGCCGAGGGAATGCAGGGAGTTCTCCCAGCAGCAGCAGCAAACCTGTGCAAGGAAGAGCAGGAGTCAGGCCCTGTGCTCCACCTGGGACCCCTTGGACAGGAGGTTGTAATGACTTCAAAGGAGCTGTTGTGCTCTTTCATGAGAATAATCAATGTACAATACAACCTTGTTTATCCAAAGGGCTCAGGTGACACTTAGGACCTCCTGATAAAAGGTACTGGGTATGAGGGAGGGAGAGGTCCAGATGGGCGTGACAAGATCCCCCTCCAGAGAGCAGGAATCACTTCTGCTTGCTGGAAACTGGGAAAATGTGTCCTCCAAACCCTTTGGCCAGCCCTCTCTCTGCAGCAGACACTTCTTGGAACTCAACCTAGTCCTAAAAGAAAGCTCCTGCCCCAGCCCACCATGCAGAGACAGCATGGCCATGGAGGGGTTTATTCCTGACACACAGTGCCAGTGCACAGTGAGTCTTTGTCCAGGACTTCAGGATGATGGGATACTGATCCTGCCATGCCCCAGTGTGCTCAATCACACACACACACACACACGCACATGTTTGATTTCTTCCATTTGGCAGAAGGAGGCTGCAGAAGGAGCCTGCTCTGCCCCATCCTCAGCCTTATCCAAAATGTCACCCTTTTAGAGTCAGGGTCTGTGCCTGCAGGGGCCAGGAAGGGTGGAGGAGCTTGAGCTGTCAGGAGGTTTGGTGGTTCACTACTTAATGTCTTTCTGCTTTCTTTGACCTGCCACTCTTGCGACCAGAGCCCTGGGTCAGAGTGATTCCAATGGTGCCCTCCAAACACCTCCCAAGGGCTTTCTCCCACAAAGCAGGGCACCTGAAAAGAGACCTACTTGGCTGTATTTTCACACCCTCACACTGGAATTTTAGAGTTCCTAATGGCTTGCTCACTGCCTGATCATCCTGTGCACACTGCTGGTCCCTTCCTTGGCTGTGCCATATTCCCCTTGGGACACCAGTGTGGCTCCTCTGGTGTTCCCATTGATTCAAACTGAAGGGAAACCCTGAGCAGCACACTGTTCCTAGCAGATGGCAGGTGGGGTGGAGTGTGGAATGTGGTGTGGCTGTATTAAAGGGGAATCAAGGAGAAGGGATTACAAAGGGTTTACTTACTGACAACCTGAAAGTAAGATTGCCACCTACATTTTAAATTTTGAAACTGTTCTGTTTTCATATTTTGCAGAGCTCATGAAAATGGAAGATGCTGCAACAACTGGGTCTTCCGTGTTATGGTAATGTAGAAGGCATTGTAATTTAAAAATGTTGCTTGGGTTTGTAAAACAAGAAGAAAGTCCCAAGCAAAACACAAACACACATAAACATATGCATCCCAGCAAAATACAAGATATTTCTTCTTTCTTATTTAGGGATGTGAAGGTGGTAGGATGCTGGGACCAAGGAATCAGGTGAAGGAAGGATTGGATGAACTCTGACTTGCCTGCTGTATCGCTGACACTCACAAAGACGAGCTCGCTGGCATTTTGCTCACAGAAGGAGAAGTTTTCTAACATGAGTCTCCCTTTGGCACAAGGGCTGCATCCACCACTTCTACTCCCAGGGCGTGATGAGCTCAGACTTACTGAAAACTGGTCTAATGGAAATGGTGGTTTCAAGCCCTGCACATCAATGGGGACCATTTCAGAATGCCTCCAGGACACGCTGTGCAGTTTTGCTAGGACAAACTGCATGATGATTAACCTCAAAAACATGTCTAATGCAGGCAGAGTCCTGGGTAATTCCTTTCCTTGAAGCACAGTCAGTGCTGCCTGGCTGGGGATGCTGTCTTTTCGTCCAGAACAGCAAAACCAAATGTGAGTAACTGGTGGGTAAAAAGGCTCTTACGTCCACCCAAATCCTACTCCAGTCTTAAGTATCCTACCTGCTGCTTATCCAGAGCCTCATTTTCAGCAGGAGAAGCCAAACCCAGCAGCTACTGCAAAACTGCCTTCAATCAGTGTCTCAGGCTCGTGGGGGAGTGGGACCGCAGCCCTGATCTGCTCAGGTTTGACTCGATGTCCTGTGTTGTTTGAATCACTTCCATGCCAACATCACACACCAGGGATCGCCATCCCTTAGGTCACCACCTGACCCCCAGGAGGATTCTGTGCTCTAAGGCACCGAAATTCTTGATGTTTTCTATGTGCAAGTCTGCTTGTCTAAGTGGGATGGCAGGACTGTAAAACACTGAGTGTCTGTAACTCATGTCTCACGCTCACTAACCTCGACCAGAAGCCAACAATTGCAGCATCCAGTAAAATCCTTGCACTGCACCAAGGTTTGTGAATACAAACCCACGGCTGCAGCCCCCTCTGCCATAAACAAACACACTGCTGAGGAGCATGCAGCCTCTCCAGAGAAGCCTTTGAATGGCACAGGGACAGCCACACTGGGGCAGGGTCCCACCGAGCCCCAGAACTGATCCTGTCTCCAAGCAGAACCAGTAGCCCAGACCTAGGGACAGAGTTTGAGAAACAGGGCAACAACCTGAGCATGCTCTGCATGCAGGCAGAGAAGACCAAAGATGCTGTTTGCTGCTTGCACTTTGGAAACTGCATGTGCTCTTGGTGCAGTGACCTACAGAGTAAGTAATTCCCAAGAAATCACTAAGAGATGGTGTCTCATACAGCTCCACTGAGACTGAAAATAAGAAATAAAACACAGATTCTTTGGGAGAGTTGCCTGTGTATTTCACAGAACATTTTAGATTTCCAAATATTTCCTATTATTTATCATTTTATATATTTGCTCTTTGAATTCCGAGGTAAGGGCCAAGTCTAGGAAGACTAAGAACAGGATCCAACCAAACCAGAAAAGAAAATTAGATTGTCACTTTGCTCACAAAAACACAATTCAAGCCTACAAAAGCAAAAAAAAAGCAGCCTTAGGGCTCAAATGCCATCCTTGCCTCAATGTTCTGCCTTTCAGGGAGTCTCCAAAGCAGGGGTGATTTCGCAGGGCACACACAATGCCCAGGCACCACAGGATAGGTTCAGGAGGGAGTCCCAGCCTTAACTCTGCATGTTGCTCCTCCTGTGGTTTCAGGTCAGACTCTCGAAATCAATACAACCTACTTTTTGTGGTTTAATAAATCACATACTTTAGCTTATGTAATGACTCAGAGTGAGTGATTGTATTCTCTTCTGGCCCAGAGGTGATGTGGTCATATCCCAGCTCTGTAAGGCAATGGAAATCAATGGTTGCTGCTGGATTCATTTCAGGCAGGCTGGGGTGTGTGGAGGTGGTGAGGGGCTGGCTCAGACTTTGAAAGTTTACTAGTTCCAGATGGAGTTGTTTACAAAAAATAAAACATTTTTGAATCAGCTTGTGGTTCAAATCTCCTTCCTGACCTTCCCTTACCAAAACAGAGTAAAAAGCCATGGCCGAGTCCTTCTGCTGACTGACAGCCTGTTACACGTGATCTACTTTTCTCCTTATTTTTAAACATTTTGCGAGTCCAACTACCTGCTGAAGTTTAAACATCCTTAAGAGCTGCACGGGGATGTGAAGTCACATGCTGCTCAGCGCCAAGGTTTGCTCTCCTGTACATCCAGCAGTGAAACCTGAAGCTGCACATATCCTCCTCATTAAAAGGCTTTCCCATTACACAGAACCCTCTCTCATGAAGTGCTTTGGCACCCTGATTGATTAAATCCCTTTGAAATCAGCTCCGTTACACACATCTCTGTTGCTGAGAGCAAGGGGGAGGAGTGGAGGGAGACTTTGCCTGTGCTATAAACTTTTGGGTTTCCTTGCAAAGGAGCAGAAGCAGCAGAGAGTGAGCGAAGGGAACTCGTGAACAAGGCCTGACTCTGCTGGTACAAACGGCAGAGCCACAGTGCTGCTCAATCCTGCTGTGCTCCTGGCACCCCAGGGCTAGCTCTGCCCCTCGGCAGGGTGAGCCTGGAGACCTCATGGACACAGGGAGCAGTGGAGTGAGACTCCTCCAGGCAGGAAGCCCAGCCACAGCTGTGGCACTGCTGTTTTTGTTATTCCAGCACCACCCTGCCATGGTCTCTGCTGCCTTTGGGCGCTGCGGGCAGTGCTGAGAAAGGGATCTGCTCTGACAGAGGCATGGCAGATTTCCCCCGTGATTAACTAGTGTAAGGGACAACAACCCATTGCCACTGCAGCTTTGTTGAAAGCTCTTTCTCCCAGCAAACCTCGAGAACTTGGGACACAGCCATCTACATTTACAGAAGTCACTGGTTTCTCATAAATAAGACCGAAGAGAATTTGTTGCAGGAACAGTGTTTGAAAAAAAAAAGTAACTTAGTTTACAATTTGAAGGGAATTTATTACCTTTTTTTTTTTTTTTTTTTTTAAGGAATAAAATCCATACATCATGTGTCTGGCATTGTCTGTGCTTTGTGGGCAGCTTATAAGAAGCCAGCAAGAATGGCTGGTTTTCCATACAGGGTTGCCCTGCTGTGATCCACAGAACTCTCCCCCTGCCCTCTTCAGAAGGCATCCCTCCCCTTTCAAAATGTGGTGTGCACAATTTCCTCTCACACAACACAATCCAACAGGCCCCACCACATCCATTTTCAGGGGCTAGGATTCCCAACATGTGCAAAGATGCTGCAGAGAAAACTGACTCGGTGGTGTCAAGAGCAAAGGAGCAGCATAGCTGCCCATTGGCATTTTGGGGGGACTGAGGCTTGTACGGCAAATGTGCTGTGCCATGTGGAATACACCAGTGCTTTCTGAGAAACAAAACAACCAACCAACAGCATTTGGAAAAGTCTTCTGAAGAGGAAAGGGAATCAATGTGTTTGCCCCATGTAGTTTGTGTCAGTTTTCCCACTTGTAAACCTGTGACTTTCCTGCCTGAAGACAGAGAGAAATACAGGGTGAAAGGCGTTTCCATTTCCAAATCCCATGTCTCACGAGTCCAGGAAACAGAGACTCCAAGAAATTAAGTTTTAAAGTGAAAATAGCTCTCTTCAACTTCACAGCATACAAAAATACTGCTCAAAGTGCTCAGAGACTCTGCATGAAACAAAAATGAGAACTCATCCTTCTGGAGAATAATGGAAAGAGGGGAAAAAACCCAAACTTCTAAGCTGCCTTTGCTCCAGTGTCCTCTAACCAGCACTTCACATATATCTTTTAGCTATAGCATTTCACACGTCTGATTTTGAAGAGCATTTTCACATTTCCCTTTGAATTGTTATGTTTTTCTTGGTTCTCATTACAGCAACGAGGGGACCCAACAGCCGTCATAATGAAAGGCAGATCAAGGACAACAATAAGAATTGGAACTTCCCACCAAAGCCTGTGAAAAAAGCAATTATGGTTCTAGCAGAGGACGCGGGGGACCAGCAGCCACAGCAGCTGACAGAGCCTGTGCCCACCCCACGTGCTGCTTCCCAGGGCTGCCTCCTGGCTGGGACGTGCCAGCAGTCTGTGGGAGCAGTCCATAAACCATGCCACTGAGCAGATCCAGGCTGAGAAATAAACTGGGAAAGGATGAACCCAGCTTGAGTCACTGGTTGGGTTTAAGGGAAGCCTGTTGGGACAATGCTGAGGGGCTCAGCAGGCCACGTGGGCCCCTGACAGAGAGGGTGCTTGCACCACTGCTCCTGCCCCAGTGGTGGCCTGTGGGGCCGGGGGCCACAGTGACATTTGGGGCAAGGAATGAAGGATCTGCACTGCAAAAGCTCCAAAATTCCCCCAGTGAGAGCAGTAGGAGAATGGCTGAGCTTCTCCCAGCTCTAACCATTGCTTTGCCTCTCCAGTGACTGGAGTGAAGCACTGTGTATGCAGGATGGACCCTCCACTATTCCCACTGCCCTGGGATGAGGCTCTGCTTCCCTACTTGCATCAATTATTCTCCAGCTTCCCTCCCTGCCACCCCCTGGACTCCTCTGTATTTCAACATTCTCTCCCTTAATTTTCCTTTGGAGTTAAAATAAACCTTTTGAAGAGATATTTCCTTTCCAGTGTCATACTACAATGCAGACCAAGTCTGCATTTGATTAGTAAATTCATCCCATGCTGGTGTTTTTGTATCCTCAGTGTCATGCACATTTAATAAAATGCTATTCCACTCTCTGTCCTCACTTTTTTTTTAAAGTGTTTTAAAGTGATAGGAATATTCTTGGTGTAGAAAGGGAAGGAAATTCTGAAGCAGTTAATAACCAGAGCTTTCCAAAAGAGCTAGCAGAAGGGACAGGCAGCAAGCACGTGGGTCACTGAGCACTTCTGTGTCTTCCAGCCATGTTTGAAGGACCTTTGAAAATGTCTGGGGTGCTTCCAACTGCCTCTGAAAACTGGAAGGAGATGTCACTGTCAGTGCCTCCACTCCACGAGCCTTTCTTCCAGCCCAGGGACAGCATTAACCTTGCAGGCTTCTGGCCAAAAGCTGGAAGGGAGCCAGGAGGCAACACTGATAGCAGAGAGGAGCCAGAGGGAAAGCAGAGGAGGGAAATGGAAAGAAAAGTGGCGTAGCCAGCAAGAAGTGGTCAGGACCATGCACCTGGACAATCTGGGCAGAAGACAACAAAAAGAAGTAAAGAAGGTAGGAAATAATTGCCCCAGGGCTGTGTCCATCCCTCTACACTCGTGTCCTTCTGGCACAGACACAGCTTAGTGCAAAACATTGCAGGACCAGCACAAACTGAGACGTGTCCAGATCCTATTTAGAGTAAAATGCTTCACAGCTGTGTTCACAGGTGCGTGATACTGGGGCAGACAGGAACACAAACTTCATGGCCCAAAGGATAAAAGCACTGGGGAAGGTCCTTAGTTAGTCAAATCAGACATTCTGTCAGGATCTGCCAGCATCCTTTCCCCACATTTCCCTCAGCTCCCAGGACCAGCCATGAGCTCAAACCTGAACAATGACATGTTAATCGGATTCATTGCAGCCAGCAATTTTTAAAAAACCGTCCCAGAAGTCACCTCTTCTACAAACACACCCATCTAAAAGGGATATTAGTTGATGCTTTTGCAAAGAAATGCCAAGACAAGGCTGCTTTTGTTGTAAGAAAGATGTCCTGGTGACAGACAGCTGCGGCTCCGTGCCATGCACGGGGCTGGGGCAGGAATTGCCTCGCAGAGAAGCGGCTCAGGCATTGCTATTTTAAATGTTTATCAGCATTCTGGTGACATGAAAGGGGTCCAGGGCGTTTCAGAGAGGATAACCGGGAATAAATGCTGACCCAGCATTGTAGCTGGCACTTGCTGGAAGGCAGCCCTGCTAGAAGGAAAAGCAAGGAGAGGAAAGCTCACAGAAGTGCTGTGGAGACAGCTTACGTGAAGGAACTGAAAATGAGCAGAAGGGTTGATAAAAGGCATGGAGGTTTTACACAATAGCATATTCTCCTATAAACCACCTAATTCTTCTACTTGGTATTCATCACTGTCAGGAGCCTTTATAGCAGTGAATGAAGGCTTTATGCTTAGCCTCATTATCAGCTCAATGATAGAGGGCAAGCCATGCACATGAAGTTCAGTACCAGAGATATGTTGTTAAAATGCTGCAATTTGTCAGCATTTAGATAAACAAATGAGGGGCAGAGCGAGTGTGTGAAGCGACCTCTGCGCCATTCACGGGATATTTTGCCACTTGTTCTGAAAAAACGTATTCAAGCTGCTCTAGATTTGCTTGGGTGGAATGAGAAAATATTGATTTAAAAAAAAAAAACAACAACTTTGAGCAGGGCAGGGGTTTACTCTCACTTTGTTTTAAGCTGTTTCTCTCTCTGTAACCCTGTTCTTTGTTTACTATTGTGCCTCCCATAGACCCTGACATTCCAGTAAGGCTTCTTGGGCTTGATCCTGAGCAACTGGACTCGCCAGCACATTCCTGATGCCTTATTTGCCAGGACAGGCTGTGTGGCCTGTCATTCTGAGGTGTGAAGAGTTCACGAAGAACTAATAAGCCATGTGAATTGATAACACGTCAGTGATGCAAACTGAAGGAATGTGCTCTTCCCTACTTCAGCTAGTAAATAGGGAACTGCAGCAAAAACAAAGAAAAAAAAATCTCTTTCAAGATTTTGCATCCTCATCCTTCCCCATTGAGCAAGTTGATCTCTGAGTGTTTATTTGCTGTAGTATTTCCTCTGAGGCTTACGTTTGCCTGATTCTGTCAGTTCATTCTCCCAGAGCTCGAGTGAAACACGCATGAGAAGCAGACAATGCTGCTCTGCAGAGGACTCCATCTCTCAGTCTCTTACAGAGCTTTTAATGATGCTGTGAAAGCCAGACACCCGAGAAATCAAATCAAATGTATTGTAACACTTTCTGAAAAGCAAGATTATGCTACAATGGGGTTTCAATCACCTCCGGGAGAATGTTTGTCTGAAATCAGGCCTTTCTCAGATTGTACACAGCTGTTGAGCTGCCTAATGCTTTCACAGTTTTCCAGTGTTGAAGGAAAACCTTGGTGGCATGGGATCACCATCAATCTCAATACCTCATACAAAGTGGAGTCACTAAAGTCTCATTTGCAGCCCCTTTTCTTTTTTGGCCTATACACAAACTTTTCTGCTCATTTGAAGAGAATTATGTGGGCTTAATTAAGTGTAGTAACTTATTGGTAGCACAGTGCCCAATCAAAGAAATGTGCAGATGTGATGTGAAATGATGGGGCGATGCTGTTGTGAAGAATACAAATCAGGGTGACGGCTATTATTTGTACCCAAAAGAAGTTATTTGGGACTCAATTATCCCATTCATAGTAATTGTGGTGCACCAGATGGTTACAATGCAGAAGAGTTTTCCATGACCATAACATTTCTTCTGAGCATCTTTTCTTCTTCTCTAATTCACCATACGACGATTAGTTTCTTATTGGGTGTTTATTGAAATGAGGGGGGCTAAGGAACAGATTTAGTGCATCAAGGAACAAAAGGGAGGGGAGACCCATGAATCAAAATAAGAGACTGCAGCTTGCTCTGTTGTTTTTCAGAGGCCTTGAAATAGTCGCCTTGCAGCTTATCTGCAATGACCTTCCCTCCCCTCCTTTCTCTTGCCTCCTTCTCTCCCCACGTCCAGGAGATGTAAAGGTTTTCAAATCTGACCGGCTGCTGTGCCGTCTGTCAAAGCCTTTCCAGCCAAGTGAGCAGTTTTTCATTTAATTCACTGAGTTGTCCTCAATAAAATTAATTCCTTCTCATCGGCACCATTGAAGCAGCGAATAGGAACAAAAACAAACGAGGTTGTGAATATAGTGCTGGTCATTAACTAGGGGCACTAACTCCATCATCTGTTCATCCCTTCAGCTCACCAAGGTGTTTGCAATAGAAAAGGAAAAGCCAAGCGGGTGGGGAGAAAGTGAGAACAGAAGAGCCTGAGGAGCCTTGTTCTCAGCAAGACAAAATCAGCTTATTTCCACCTCAAGCAATGAAGCTGCAGCTGCTTGTGCCAGAGGGACCTGGCCTTTAGCTTGGCACTGTCCTGAAGCTCTTGCCCATCACCAGTGGAAATCAGCAGGCAGGAGGCTGGTCTGAGCAGGGATGCTCTGCATGTGCAGGAAAAGGGGAGAAACATGGCACCCTGCAGCCACATGCCAGCAATTTTTATGTTTTGACCTTCTGTTTGGGAAAGGGAACTTTCTTCCTGGGCTCTGGCAAAGTCCTCCAGACAGCAGCTGTCCTGGGCTTGTCCTCCAGGTGTGGCAGCACTGTGCAGAGACCCGTGCTTATGGCAGAGCGGGAAGTCAGTTGAGAATCATGAAATCATTGGATCACTTAGGCTGGAAAAGATCTCTAAGATGATTGGGTCCAATCATTAACAGGGTAGTTCCATGTTCACCACTAAACTGTGTTTCCAAGTGCCACTTCCACATGGTTTTGAGGACTTCCAGGGGTGATGACACTATCACAACCTGTTCCAATGCTTGACCATGCTTTGGGTGAAGAAATATTTCTTAATACCCAACCTAAAGATCCCATGGCAAAAAGCTGAGGCTATTCCCTCTTTTCTGTCACTTGTTGCTGGAGAAGAGACCAGTACCTCATTGCAACCTCCTTCCAGGTCATTGTACAGAGCAATGAGGTCACCCCTTATGACCTGGCCTTTTCCCTTGGCAATCTTCCCTTTCTAACGCCTTTTTCCGGCTGGGCCCAGCAGTGTTGTGGCACTCCCGGACTGTCCCTGAGCAGGATGAGGAGCAGGCAGGCTTTAATTGAATTAAGGAGCGTACCTGTTGTTATGGTTACATTTATTTGTGAGACGTAATGGTGGCGTTAGGACTCACACTCCAGGACCTTCCTAAGACAATGGTACAGTTCTGGTGGCGTCTGCTTGAAACCTGATCATGTGGCTCCAGAGGCTGCCAACCACATCCTACTTTGGGGCTAGCCAAATCAAACTATAGCTTGGTTTAGTGCTGCTAGCTTTGAGGAAATGATGGTTATGAAATTTGGGCCAGAGTTTATGTTTACTTAAACAACGGCTGCCACGAGACAGAGTCCATCTTTCCTAACAAAGAAAGTCGTGGGTGAAATGTGCCTTTCTTAATTTTTCAAAGGTGCTTTCCAGCTTAGACACAGCCCCTACACTGCCAGCAGTGTTCTGAAACCTCTATTGAAGTGACAGTAAGCTGCAGCCCACAAGCTTAAGCCACGCTTTGCAAAGTGTTTATTACTTGCAAATACATAAAGCTTGATGACATGTATCACACAGATCTAATTTCAGCCATGTCTTTGCTTTAATAAGCGAAACATGCTGTACCAGCAGAGCTACAACAAAGTGATGATAATATCTGGTTTTTGGACCATGGACAGATCAGAAAGATAACTTTTTTGCCTTCCAAAACAAGTAGAAAAAGGGAAAAAAAAAGAAAAAAAAAGAAAAAAAAAAGAAAAAAAGAAAAAGAAAAAAAAGAATAATCCCAAATCTGGCTTTTTGAGCACTACAGAATAAGCAGGAGCAGATTTTCAAAGACAGACAAGGGCTGCACCATTTCTATCCACTTCTTTCTCAACCAGTACGTTTAATGTGGATCTAGGAATCCAGTGCTTCCCTAAAATGGGTGAATTCAGACAGAACATATACACACTGGTATTTCATGCCTCTATTACAAGAAAGATGAGGAAACATAAGGCAGAGAAGCAGAGTTCCAGGAAATAGATCTCACAAGTTTGATGCAGACCTGGTTTGCCACCATCAGAGCCTAAAACCCATAAAACCCAGAAGCCCTTCAGGATTCAGGTCAGCCCTCTGCATTGCTGCCTTTCACTAAGTAGATCAAACAGCCGTGCACTTCCTATCAAGCTTTCTGAGCAGGCCCCTTCGAGGTGAGTGGAGAGGCAGCCAGAGAAAAGTAACATGCTTTTATCTCAAGAATGGAATGAAACTTTTCTCCAAAGGTGAGCAGATTAAAAATAATATAAACTGTTACATTTGATGGAGAATAAAACATTGCCCTCACTCCAGGCAATGCAAGCCTTCCCCCGACCTCAGTGAGCACACAATTTCACATAGTCCTTTCCATCCTGTAGCTTAATATCATTGCAATCCAAGGGTGCAAAAATGGGAGTTCAGATTCTTCTTCAAACCATACTGCAACCAAATGGAACTTTAGCACATCTTCCATGACCATTATGTATTTTTAAAACTTGGAATCAGGTTGGCCAAAGGGAATTACAGTCTGTACCCTCTCCTGTAAACTCTAGGATAATTCCCCAATTTGATTTACAGACTTGCAAAACCCCTGTCAGATCTCATCTCACTGCAACTGGGGGACAGAATAGCTACCCAATATGGACAAAAGTATGGAAATTTGTTCCCAGAGTGTTTTCACATTAGACTTTAGTCGGGATGGAGGCCTTGTTCCCAAAAATTGAGAAATGACGCTAAGTTCTGTTCCAATTTCCTGCTCTAATTCTGTACCAATTAATCTGAGCACATTCAGGCCCCGCTGCCAGCAGGTGTGCTGGAAACTTTGGGGCTGTGGGGAAGTCAGAGGCAGAGGGACAGCTCCTACCCAAGACACTCTGCATGCCAAATACTCAAAGATTTGCCTTCCCCTACAGTTGTTTTTATTGCTCTCTGTTTACCTTCCCGTACCAGAGGCCCCAAGCCAGGGCACTGCTGGACTGCATCCCTTCATGGAGGGGATTCTCTGTCCTCAGAGCTTGAGGGCAGTGTAAACTGGCTCTTGTGAGAGGCACATAATTACTTCTGAGGAGCTCAGAAGGTGAGGAAAGGCAAACAGAGGATACCTAGAGGGCCAGAGGCCAGCGGACGGAGTCGTGAAAGTCGCTGGACCTGTGAGACCTGGGCTCCAGAGGGTAGGGGCCCACACACTTCCAACAGCTTGGCTTTCCCAGGAAAGCCAGTGAGATCCCTGAGCTGAGGTGTGCATACAGTCAGTGTCAGATATCAGCACATGCTTGCCTTCTGCTGCAGTTCTTCTGATGCCTTAACTCTTCCTTTTTGCAGAAATGGTTTTGGTGACTGCAGTTTCAGCCTTCCACTCAGACTGGCCTTGTTACATCAGATTACTACCCCCCAATATTTATGGTGTTGTTTTGTCTCCCAAGCACACACAGAAATTTCTTCCCATACATTTTATTTTGATCTTATCTAGGGCTATAGCCTCCTCACTTTACCAAGGTCTCTTCTTTTTGTTCTTTGGTAAGAATAAGGCCGTGCAAAAATATGTGTGATGAAGCCTTAAAACCCCTGAGACCTACTCAATGTTGAACTCTTGCTATGAGTTCAAAGTACAAAGGAATGTCTCATTAATGGACATTTATATATCATCTGCATAATGACTCTTTTTCTATTCCCTCTCCCCTTTTTATGCCTTTTATGGTTTGACATTGACCATACATTGACTGTCAGAGGTTGGTTACAAGAACAAGATTTGGATGAGAACGTTGCAGGACACACTATGGAGAATTTAAATATATAGCGGCCACTGACTCTGTCAAAAGCCTTTTTCCATACTTAGGAACAGAGTTGAAATGAGGATTAGATTTAATGTTGATCAGGGTTAAGGTCAAAACCAGTCATATCTGTTTATATCTATTGAATTAATTATAAATACTATGTGGTTAGGTGGAGTTATTTCAGTTCCAGGGGGTCCTATATGCCTCTCTAAAGCTATTTTCAAAATGACTGGAAAGAATTATTTGCATTAATTTTACGTGGTATTATATGTATCTGTTTGGGGTTTTTCAGGCAAAAATTTAAAAGTCATAAATACTCAGATAGTTGACGTCAAAAAAAAGAAAATACATTTTGTTCCAAATGTCTTCAAACTAACAACTAAGCAGGTATTCCTTTTACAATATGCCCTTTCCTCAAACAAGTGGTTTTTCCAACACTGAAAGAAGTATATTGTCCTTCAAAACACAAATATTTAGGTAGGAAAGCAAAAAACCCTAGCACTTAGGCACCAAAGTTTGCATATTTTCACCACAGCCATAGAAATCTTTGTGAGGCTAGATATTTGTTTAGGATAAGGGATTTTCCTGTAAGGCATGAAACTGATTTGCACCTCTGGTACCAAACATAAAGGCCAAATTGCTGAAATATTCACTTAAACATGCAGGACCCAAAAGACCTTCAAGGAGACTTGGAGAGAGGTTCCCACAGCAGAAGAGGGCAATGAGATCTGAAGAACAGCTGGCTAGGAAAATGTCACTACACGTCTCCAACTGTCTCCCCACTGGAGTTCTACAAAAATGTTTTTGAAAAAGTCTTGAAAAAAATCCTATTATGGCTTTGTTTGGAGCAGAAAACCTGATATTTCCTTTTTAAAATTAATTTTCTTTTCAAAATATACTTAATACTACATCCATAACAAACAGATCAACAGATGGAACACTATCATGCCTGGGGGCACCCGGACTTGCAGTGCCCGCATCCCCGGGGTCAAGCTCTGTCCATCACTCCTGGAATTGTGTGCTTGGAGTCACACATCCCATAAACAACCCTAAACACACCGTGAAGTGGGATCTCCCAAGGCTGTAGCTGCCAGTCTGATAGGGAATAATAATGGAGCAATGGGGTGGTTGGTGGGAACAGCCCTCCTGAGCTCTGTCCCACCACACAATGCTCGAAAAAGGACTTTGTCCATCGTCTTCCCTCTCCCCTCCAGGGATAAAGTCTGCATTTATTCTCCCTGCCCTTCTAACTAAATAGATTTGGCTTGCTGCAGGCAGGGCCATTTGAATCAGGCGGAGTTTGCTTGAAGACTCCTTGGACTCCAGAATTTTCCCAAAATTTCATATGGCATGAGAACTTCTTTCTGTGGCTGATAAAATTGTTTGTTGAGATTGGCAGCGCCTAACTTCTCCGCTCCTCGGAGCTTCCCTCCTTTCCCTTTCTTCTCCCTCCTCCACCCCCCAACTTTCCCTGCCCTTTTCCAGCATCCCCAGCTCCCAGACTCTTGCTGCTGCCCCCCTGGCACCCGATGTTTCCCAGCAGGGCTGGGGGGACCCTCTTGATGCGCTGCAGATGTGGGCTGTTTCACATGGAACTCAGATTGCTTGGGAAGGTTTAACCCTGTGACTAAATTCTCAAACCTGCAAACTGTAAGCAAAGCCCATGCTCCCATCCAGGCAGAAAAGGGCAAGTTAATGAAAGAAACCCCCCCACCCCAGCAATTCACAGGATGCATGAAAAGAAACCTAAACCCCCCACATTCTCAATGCTAATTAAGCAATAATGATCAAGGCACAGAGTATTTCCTGGGGATTAATAACTAACTGGGAGGAGATGATGACCCCAGACAGTCATTAATCCTCAGGAAATGCCCTGCATCGAAGTTGTTATTGCTAGTTCAGGCTAAATATGTGAGAAAAGAGATTTTTTTAAAGTCCTTGCTGGAGGTTTTTCCAGTATGTTTTCCCTTTGGTTGGAATTAAGAGCCCCCCAGAGTAGGACCTCTCAGACCCATCAGTCAACCAGATAGCGCAAAATATTCTTCCAGACCTCAGCATGATAAGAAATAAAAGTTAAATCACAGTTCCTTAAATAGAGCCTTCTGCAGATGTCTCTTGAGATGTTTGAAGGCTGATCCTGAGCAGCACAAAGCAGTGCCAGCTCCCTCTGAACTCAGTGAGGAGCTCGGGCTCTGGGACCCCAAATTTCTGTATCCTCTGAGTCTCCTTATCTGACAAACACCGAGTCCACGGAGCTTGGTGCTTCTGGATACAGGCCCTGACTTTAGTTAAGCTCATGCTTAACTTTAGGCAGAAGTACGCTTGGCTGACTTGAATGATTTAACAGACCATAAGCATTAACCAGGAAAACCTTTTGCAAAATGTTCCTTGTAAGGAAGACCTCAAAACACACAAACACACACATGAAGACATATGCAAAGGAAAAGGACGAGAGAAGCTCCTACTACCACATCAAAGCCTGTCCCTTCTCCCCAGACATTCTCAGGTCTGTTTCAGAAAGAATTTAGCTTCTGCAATCAAAGAAATGGAAGTTAAACAAAAACTTCCTCATTCTTATTGGTAGGCCTTAAATTTTTCTGAAAGCAGAGTTTTTTGCATGCCATTAAATGGTCCTTCAGCTTTGAAAGAGAAATTAAGAAAAGATAAGAAAGGAAAAAATAAAATGAGTTTCATGTACATTAATCTTCCCGCCTAAGTTTGAAAACACATGAACACAATGGTATAAGTAACAATAGATAAACTTTCTTTTCTGAAATCTTTGCTGTCTAAAAACTATTAAAATTAATCATGTTGCAGGGAAACAAATGCATGGTACACATTTACATATGTCTACATATGATATGCATTAAGAACTGTTTCAGTCCTAAGCATCATTTTCTCAGCTCTTCTGTGCCACTCCTTGCAAAAAAAAAAAGCCCCTGGAGGATGGAAAAGAAAGGTCTGACAACAATAAGGCTTGCCTGAGTTCAGCTCCTACATTAATTTGAAACCATTGAAAGCATTCAGTACCTAACAGGATTAAACTAAAGAAAAGACTTAAAGAAGAATATAGTTAAAATTCAGCCCCAACTACTAGGAAAAAATTAATTATCTTTTTCTTATGTAGCATCTCTAACCATAAGAAGAAAGAACCAAGAAGTCAGTGAAATATATAAACTACAGAAAGCTCTTAAACTAATGAACACCCAGATGAATTAGCAAACCTCACTTTCTAAAGATCTCTGCTTTATCCTCCACATAAATCTCTTCACTTTGCAGCAACACCAGCTCCAAGTGTTAATAACACAGTGTCAGCAATTTTGGTAAGATTTATATAGGAAAACTGCACCGAAAATTGCCTGGTCATTATACATTCCTTTGGAATCAATGAAACACTATAAATCTTTAAATACATTTGTGCTCATATGATTCAGACATACTCCCCAAGTGTACCTGACACTCATTAGAGGATACTTAACCATGGTGTGGCAGAGAAAATAAAATATAATAAAGTCTCCATTTTTTTTTTTTAAATGGAGTACAGAGAGTGTATTGCAAGGGCAGGGTTGGGAGATCTGTTTTTCAGCTGGAAATTAATAACAATTCCAAACCAGAACCAACTCTACAGCTCCTCCATACCATGAGAGCAGTCACTTGGTCTAGAGTTTCACGTTGGCCTATTTCTTACTAGCTGGGCTAAGCTGGCATCAGGGGGCTATCATCTGTCAAAATATCAGCAGGAGAAACAATTGACAAAGCCACCACTTGAGAATGTTGAGTAAACTGGGTGAAAAGCAGTGAAAGAAGTTAATGTGCAACCTGGCACACAGTACCAGCCCAAGCCGTGAGAACCACTTATGTGATAATTGGTCCCTCACAATATCTTCTGCTCTGTAAAACATTGTCCTGGGCTTGTCTTTCAGCACAGGAACGGATCCCTTTGAGGCACAATGAAACAAACACCCACCTGAAAGCCCCCTCCAGCTGACAGGGGAGGAATTCAGGTGGGAAAGCTTGCGATTTCTGAACAGCTACAAACAGTTTCAGGTAACTCCAGACTCACCCAGGGTCAGCAGAAAAAAAGCAGACCCCTTTTTGAAAGAAGAAGAAACACATTTATATGCAGCCATTTATTCAGTTCAGACCGAAATTAGTAACCTCTGGGATTCAGAGTATCTCCCTCTCTCCATTTTTATCCTCCTTGTTGTCCAGCTTTAACAAAAAAAAAAAAAGAAAAAAAAAATCCTTATTGTACTGGCAGAGCATTACCAGGGGAAGAAATGTAAAACCAGGAATCAGAAGAGAAACAGGGAAAAGTAACAAAGCTGGTCTGTCTACAAAGCAGGAACCCGGGCAGCAGAAACAGAAGAACATTGGAATAGATTATGAAACATCTTGTAACACAGGTGTTTCACATGGCACCCCAGCTCCTCTCAGCCTTGCTTTATGTGTACATATACACACATACATATGTGTGTGTACATATATATGCACATATATATAGATACATACACATACATATGCATCTACAAGCTTTTTGAAGTCGGAGGAGTGGGAGCCAGAGCAACTAAAACCAAAGGTACTTGATGTATCACCACGTTAACCCTCACACTTCTTCATCTACAGGGGCATTTTGCAAGAGAGCAGAGGAAAGAGTGCAAGTCATCATCTGAAACGTACCCAGAAAGGAAAGGTGATGAAAAAGCTTTGAGCAGAGGGGTAAAATTCACCCTATAAGGAAATTATTTTACTTTCTAAAGTTGGTTCACTTTGAGCTTGTAAAGTGACCTAGGAGACTGTTCTAAACTGGGATCTTCTTGAGAGAATGGGTCTGATTTGTAGCTCCTGGAAAATATGAAATCCTTGTATGCTTTGGCACATCTTTAGATTCTCAAGAGTCAAGAAATGGGCCTCTGTGTTTTTTAGTGATTCAGAGAGTGGCAGTCAGTCCTTACAAAGTGGGAGAACTCAGTGTTTGTAGAGCAAATATAATTTTCTTTATGACAGAAAATTTCCCATAGTGGAATCTGTTCTTTCTTGTGATGTTTCAGAAAATAGTGATCCACATTCAGGCTTGTTGCTAGAGCAACAAACATGTGGGCAAATGCTGCTCTCCAGAGATAGGTTCACTAGCAGGCCAGGTGTTCCTTTGTATGGATCTGGGCTTTGTCACACTAACAACTGTGGATGAATCATGGCAATTTTCCTTCAGATTTCACTAAAGCTTATGACACCCATAGTTTCCTACACAGCTCATGCTAAATCAATCCCTATTCCCTGAAAAACACCATCCTTTTCCTAGGTAGTTATGTAGTGATCGGTTTCAACGTGTCAAAGGAAAAGTTAAAGGACAAAGCCAGTGCCTGGCATCCAAGATTAACAACAGCCATTATAGGATTTTCTCCAATGAGATCACCCAGTGTCTCACAAAAATGGCAGCACAGCAGCCAGAACAACCATGGAGAAACAAGAGAGATGAAAAGACAGAACAGAGATGAGGCTAAAGTGAGCTCCCACGTGAATAAGTCTTTATATTCTGCTCTCATGCTTCATGACAAAATGTGCAAAACAAATGGTAAACACAGTTATACTTGGGCTCCATTCAGACACTGGGAAGGTACAAAAAGGTTCTCATCTGAGAAACCATATCCGCATGTGAGGAAAAGGGCTCCCTGGGAAAGGCATGCTGCCATGCTGCACAGATTCCAGGTCAAGGAGGCAGCTCTAGAGCAAAAAGCCCCTTCTGTACCACCCTAGGTATGTCTTTACTCAGATAAACAAAAGAGGTTCTAGAGGTGAGTTCAAACACTGGAACCACGAGCATCCATAGCACATAATTGTCATTTTACTCCGCGGCCATATCCGGGCTCCTCCAAGGAGCTCCCTCCAGTGCCATGCCCAGGCCCAGGCAGCAGCATCACGTTTTGGGGACTGCTCCCAAAGCAGCACATGCACGACGTGGTCTGACCACCCCAGCAGGATTTACAGCCTCAGGCACTGCCGCAGCCCTGGGCACCCATCACCAGCTTCGTGCTGTGACAGCTACACGTGTGAGAGCTGGAATGCAGCACCACTGGCCTTCAGGGACTTGTGCCAGGGAAAACACTCAGATACTTATTCTCTAGGATCCTCCAGGAACCCGCAGGGGCCAGATGAAAGCCAGTCCAACAGGAGCACAACTCTCCTCCAACAGGAACTGAGCATGCACCAGTCTGTGCCGCTTGGCTTTGGGCACAGGGACCGCTCCCTGCCTCTCTTGTATTTAGAGACCAGACACAGCAAAGGAGACCTGGGCCCCCGGAAGTAAAAACTGTGATTTTAGGCTCCATAATCTGCTTTTATTTGTCCTCAGTTGCCATCTTGTCAACTTGTTCTTCCTTTCATTTGTCTTCCCTTTAACTGAACTAGGGAAAACTGAACGGGACAAAAAGGCAACTTTCTGCCTAAAGGACATCAAATATCGCAAGCAGAACACTGTGACATCAGAACCACACTGGTCCTCAAAACATGGCCTGGCTAAACATACCCCACTGCTCCTGGACGGTGTATCCCCATTGAGTTATTCCTGATTTACCACTGCCTAGAGAAAGCCTGACCCTCCTTTCCTTGTGAGAGGAATTTTGTTAACAGACTGAATCCAGAGGAATTCAGGACTGCTTTAGGTTTTGCCTATAGGTTTAAAATGCTGAGATGTGTAATTATCAGTGACAAAACCACAGCTTTCAGTATCCTTTCCTGAGCCAGTACCAGCATATGGAGTGCTCAGCAGATGGAGGGGCACAGAGCTACCCATCTGGAAAGCAGGTTCTCCACCAGATACTTGGTGGCATTCCAGCAGCTGGATTTCTCTGTAGGCACCCTCCACTGCTTACTGCCAGGAAAGAGGTTTGTCCTAATTGGCATCAACAATGACAACAATACCTCCTCCCCCCTAACAAGCTTAAGGCTGGAGCCAGTCACAGATGTCACTCTGCTCCCCTTTAGCTCGCCTGTGACTAGACCACATCCTCTTCATCTGCCTGGCACACTGCTGCACCAGGCTGGGCACCAGGGCCACCTCCCTGCACGGCCTTGCCTGTTCGTCAGCCCCTCAGCTGAGAAATGTATTCTTTATTCCTCAGCAGCTGGGAAAAAACCCAGCGGAGGAGAGCAATGGTGACTTCTTGAAACTCGAGTTTTTTCAGGTTTGAAGGTCTGACCATTTGTTGGGCTGATGAAGGGTCACCCTCATCAGTGAGGAGGAGGAGGACAGTTTACTATAAGCCCTTTAAGACAGGATAGCTCTAAATATAGCCTCACTAAATAAACTTATTTTCAGGAGATAATTCCTGTAGTCCATGCACTCTGTTTGAGCAGTGCTAAGCAGCCCCACCAGTGAAGATGAATATGTACCTTCTAACCTCCTTCAGACTTGCACTGTAGCCCACTCCAGCCAGGGTTTAAATGCCCGTTGCCCTGAAAATACGCCACAGAACTGCAAAGAAAGCATAAGGAAAAAGGGGATTGGGTTTTTTAACTGACACTTCAGTTTACAGCTGATTGCTAATCCATATGTCAAAATATTCTTTTTTTCCAGCCCACCTAATTTTTCATTCTCAAATATATTAAGGACCATTGGGATTTAAAACACAGTTTTTTATTTTAAAGCCTTAAACAAGCTACATAAACTCTGCCATGCATATCTGGAATGCTCCACCTGAAGGCCTCTCCCCAAAGAACAGAGACTTGCCTCGAGCAAGGAGTGGGGTTATTGATTTAAAAGGACTTGTGGCATCCTGCTACTGCTTTACTTCTGCAACACCTTTTAGAATCTAGCTGGGTACAAAGGCTAATCCAATACAAAGGCAGTAAAGTTTTAATATTAGGATTGACTAATCCTTTTAAATTGTTATTACAAAATATATATTAAGTAAAAATGTTTTTGATAATAAACCTATAGAAAGAAAATGTTAACAAATCTGTAGTGGTTCAAGAGCAGAGAGTCCCTTTGCACTCACTCTCAGCACATGGAAATTTGTAAAGTCCCTCTATCTGTCAGGCATCTTCTGAAAATTTCTTGTTGGTTCAACATGATTGAGAAGTCTTACTTTTGCTTTATTGAAATTTATTTTGCTTTATTAAAAAAACAGTGGTAAAAAAGGTTTCATCCATATAAAATTGTGAAAGATTCGAGTATCAGTGATCCCAAACTGTCCTATTGACCAAATTGATGGAGATCTCAACATAAAAAATAAAATATGTTTAGAATAAATTAAAAGCCACAGGGTGATCTCATTGAAAACTTGTCAAAAATAAAACCAGAGATCAAACTGTTGTTTGTTTTTTGCTTGATTGTTTGGTTGGGCTCTTTCAGAGCCACAAAACTAAATTTAAGTTCTTGTGTCAATATTCAGTTTCTCCCATGTCCAAGCAATCTCAGTTTTTACCGCAGCTCTCACGCTGCAGCTGCCATACCGCAGGCACCCGTGAGAAGCCTGCACTTCCTCGGATCTCTCAGAGGGGAGAGGGGAAGCTGTGCTGATTTTTGTCACTTCAGCAGGGTGCTTTGGGGAAATTCGGTCAGGCTGGCATGGCTGGGACATGGCTGATCCCTCCTGCCAGCCAGGCCTCAGAAGGGACACTGGCATGGGAGCCAGCCTGGGGGGCAGAAAAGGGAGGAGAATCAGGGGATTTTCTCAGGGATCTGAACAAAAGGAGTGTTCATCTCCTGTGACTGACAGCTGGGACGCTGGAGGTCGAAGGCAGTTTGCTTCCCCACACAGCTTTAACGAGGGGATGCTTTGACAGTGCTGTCCCTTGACCCTTCTGTTAGTGGAAAGCTCCTTAAGACTCTCACGTTCTCCAAGGTCTCCCCTTCTCTCGACAGGGACTGAGACCACATCCCACACCACAAACATGTGCTATTTCAGGCACTGAGATAGAGTTTTACAATCCCAGGCTGTGATCAATTACTGACTATTTGAGATTTATAACAAGTGCTTTTTCCACGGAATGGAAATCTGATGGTGACTTCAACCAGCAGCTCCAGTAAAGCTGAGCAACTGCTGTTTGAAGAAGAGGCCCCAAATGGATCCATATTTCAAGATTTAGGCGACTCAGAACTGGCAACTTTTGTGCCAGATTTAATCAAATCAACTGTTAAAGACTGAATCAATTACAACAGACTGGTGTACAAAAAAAATTTCTGTAAAGGTAGGATGTGAAATTTGTCACTCTGCAGATTCCCTTCTATAGCTGCACATACGTAAACATTTATTCTACCTCTTTTTCGGATTATTGTTGTCACTGGGGAAATAACCTAAACTGAGCCAGTGATATCCTAAAAGAGTACTCCTGGATAAGTTACTAACTAGTGCCTTTCAGTCAGAGAGCTGGCTGTGTCCATGGTCCAGAGAACACAGGATACCTGCACCCACAGGAGGTCACTCCACCAGCCTGCCCGTCTCATGAGGGTCCTAAATTTGGCACAACAGCGAGGGCCTGAAGGTGATGGGGTGGACCCAGACCTAGGATACCCATAAAGGGCATTAGAATGACATAAAACCTGCAGTCTCTTTACACCATAGTCACAGCGATTTAATGTAAAAGTAATGTACTCTACGTAGTTTAATGCGAAGTTAAAATCTAGTACTTACTATACAAAGCCAGACTCTGAAATTGGGATTGCAATCCACCTAGCAAAACTGCAGGAAGAGGGAGGAGGTGTTATTCCTAATTTAGAACAAGTCCTGTGTTATTCCTTCTGTAGGAAAAAGCAAAATGCCCACAGCTTTTGCAGCCAGAAGAGGTAATTCTGCACTCCAGAGTGGCTCAGCACCATTTTTATTTCAGAACAATGTTTCAGCCACAGTTTGGATAAAACAGTCTGTGTTTCCCTTGTGTGGGTAAACATGGGTCCAAATGAGAGGCCCATGATCTCATGGGAAGTCTGTCCTGAAGCTGGAATTGAACTCAAATCTCTCAACTACCTGCCCTGTGTTTTCCCTTCCCAGCCTAACTTCTCATCAGCCCTAGGATACCCTAACAATTAAAGGCAAAAACTTTGCATGGCCTTGAGGATTGCAGTCACTCTCAGAAATACATACATACATATACACACACATATACATTTCCTTCTCACCCTCTCTCCATCTTTTCAAAGCCTTGCAAAGAATTTTTAAGAGAATGCTCTGTAAAAGTCGAAGTGAATTGCCTTGTTTCTCTGATGTACATCTGTAACCCATCTTCCTGATTCTGAACACAAACAATTTTTGTGCACAAAGACACTGAAATTTCCTTTTTCCATGACTGCCCTGGTTTTATATTCCTCCACTGCTCTGTCTCAGTAGTTCTAGGCCCAAACCAGTCACATTGCAAGTAGAGCAATACAGACGTATTGATGAGCCATGCAGATGTATTCCAAGTGTTTGGGATAGGACTCAGAGTGATGCACAGCTGGTTTTCTTGGCTAACTTTCACCCTTTTGGAGTTTTCTCTGCTTGTAATGCTCTTCAGAATGTAATGTGTAAGTAAAGGACCACGTAAATACAAAGCTTTTCTGTAAGAACAGATCTGGATGTCCTCAATTACAATGCTTTCATCCATGCATTTCCTTGAAACCAATATATTGCTTTTCACAGGTATTTCCAAATCTGGACCATAACTGGGAACGAGAGGTAGAGCCAGTAAAAATTTTTCAGCTGGACAAAGTTCCCATAAAGAGGCAAGGCTTCCTTGAAAATGAAATTTTTCATAGGACTCTAGAGTTACATTTATCAGAGTTGAAGGCCCAGAATTTTCTATTAACTTCACAAACACTCACTCCAGTGTGATTCTATCCAGCTTTTTTTTTTTTTTTTTAAGTATTGCAAACACAGTGTGGACATTCACAGGAAGAATTAAATCTGTAAGGAAAGACTATACTTTCAATCATATTAAGAATGCAAGAATTGTCTTTTATTCTCTACCTTATTACTTTAAATTTTTCTTACCCAACATGTTTAAAGACAGTGTTGGGAATGTTTGAATGAGGTTCATTATTATCAAAGTCTTTTCACTAATGAAGCACATGGGAGTTCTGAAGGGGCTGATACCTTTGCATCTGAAGGAATCATTTTCCAATCCATGTGATCCCCCAGCACACCCCAGGCTGTGGAAAGACCTGCCTGCAGCACGGCATGGGGCGTGGAACGTCTGCCTCACCTCTCTGGCCTCAGAGGCTCCCAGAGAAGTCTGAGCTGGAATATTTGCTAGCAGCTTACTGAGCTTTTCTGTTCAGTGCAGTAAGCCATTATTCTGTAATTACAGGCTCTCTCCTGCCCAGAGAAAGGGGATTTTTCAGTTTTCTTTTCCTCCACATCAACTGGAGTCAAGGACATCCAGGTGCTCCAACACTGTTCCCTAGGATTGCCTCAGCTCCTCTTTCCCAGTTTCCTAGGGTTGAGCAGTTGGCTTGCAGGTGGATGGCTTGTGCAGCTTTCATCCTGTGCAGTTTGTAACAGCCCCAGTCAGGTTTTTCTTGCCTTTTTTCCCCTCTCTGAGTTTTCATGGACAGAATTTGCCAAGGTTGATTCATTGAATGGAGTCCTGGTGCGTCCACCCGTCGGCCAAAGCAGCCAAGCCTTCCCTGGGTGCATTCCAATCCCTCATCAGGCTCCACACAAATGTGCACTATTTTACTGCTTGGCTTATTAGTTCTAAAATCTCCAGATTCTTTACCTCATTCTGGCAGTGAAAAGCTGGGAGGAGGGCTTTTAACTGAACATATATTACAGAAACACTAGATTTAAGTCTCCTTTATAAAGGAATGGAGAACTGACCCCAAATTTTTCAGAGCTGTAATGAGTAAAAGGTTCATTGCATGACTCAATGTGCTCTCGCTCTTTGCGGGGGGGGGGGGGGGGTGATTTATCTTTATTACACATCTTATAATCTTTTTAAGTTTAGAACATATAGTCTACACCAGGATGTAATCTGCCTTGCTTTCTTTGCTTACCCTTTTTATACTGAGATGAATAGTATGTGTACAGAATTGTCTTATTTTTTAATTAAGATTTTCCTTGCTACTAGAACAGCTGGGCAAACTGATCATTCTCATTCTTCTAAAAACCGTTCTTTTAATAATATTTCTGTTTAATAGTATGATCTCAGACTAGAGTTTATTGCTGCTCTTTTTTTTTTCTTTTCTTTACAAGTTTCTTTTTAAACCTGCTACTTTAAGTACATGTAAATAGTTGTTCTTCATTTCAATTCAATATTTGCTAATCCTGAGCGAGTAAGAACCATACACTTGGTTCAGATTGGTCAGTGCACAGAAGCATTAACAAATACACCTTTTCACATTCAGCATCCTGTACTGGTTTCCAGTTTACCCTAAAAGGTTCAACACCAGGTAACAGAAAGCTTCTAAGGCCAAAAAGGCCAGCCATAATTATTAACAGGTACTCAGGAGACTGTTAGGCATTATGAGTTAATGTCTTTCATGTGTCTGGAATTCTGGAGGGGATTCCCTGCGTAAAGATGAAGCTGGGCCCTTATTAAAGAAGCCTCACAAATTGATGAGGTGTCTTAGGTTTCACAGTTGCATTCAAACCACGTGCTCCCTAAGCTGCATAGTACTGACCTCTTGCCTCCTCCATCCTGTCTGCCACCCTTCAATTTGTAGGCAGGTTCCCACACGGTGTGCATTACCCACCCAACCTCCTCGCTGTCCGCTTGCCTGGAATCCACACGGCCTCCTGGATCTGGGCTCCTTTCCACGTGCCAGGTTTTAAGACACAAAACGAACAAGGTGAAAGGCTCGATGCCTGTTCTGAGCTGGGCACGTCATTGCTGTCACAGGCTCGGCAGATTTACTGTTTTTACATCTCTCTGTAGATTTCGATGCAGCCACTGAAGGATCAGACCTGCTTGTAAGCTCTGCCCACAGGAAGAACCAACCCAGGAGTGCTCAAATGTAAGATAACCAATGGCTGATGCAAGCTTCTGCACGAGGCCACTCACCATTTCCTTCATATGACTGGAAACTGGGAAGCAGCTGTTTTGGGTGCATCAGAGGCCCTCATCAGATTAAAGATTTCATTGCACAAGGTACCACACAGAACCAGATAAAAACATGGTCCTTATTCAGTCCAAATTGCTGTTGGGGGTGAGGATAATTTCAAGTTGAGAAAGATCAATATTTCACAAGGTATTGGGGAGTGTGGTCATGGATCTGAATTCTTTTTCATGTGATTTTTTTTTGGCAAAACTGAGTTTGGAAGTAGAATTCAGCTGATCAGTCTGTGCTGAGTAAACTGCTACCCTTCCTAGCCAGTAGGAAAAGTTATGCAGCTGTTTCAAGGGCAGCTGCATAAATTCAGCTAAATCATAGAAAAAGCATTTTATTCATTATAATATGGCCTGGGGCAAAATAAAGCTGAAGTTATTAAACTGCAACTAAAAGTTGGCCACAGTAAAATATATTGAAGTCAAGATTAAAAGCACATACAGAGTGTGAACTCCTAGTCTGGAGAGTGGAGGTTAAGAGAGGAAAAAGCCTAATTCCTTAGTGAAAAACTGAATTTCCTGAAATCTCTTTTCCTGTACCCAAAGTGGATTCTGGGAATTGAAAACTGCTATTGAATGTCTGCATCATTCAAAAGAAAAAAAAATAATCAATCCAGTAGTTTTCACTTATAAAAACAATAACAAGAGCATGTTCTTTCCATGGTGACCTGGATAACTTTTTTAAGAGTTTCAGACAGTGTCCTATGTCAAACAGTAGTTTTTTCATGGCAGGGTTGAACTGTTTTGAAAATTCACCAGTTGGCCAGGATAAACCTTTATCTTCATTTACCCATTGTTACTCGTATTTTTGTAGCCCTCTGGTAGCAAGAGGTCACATTTCCATGAAGATAAATTCCTTATTAGACCCAACTGTGGTCTGAGGTCATTGCGTATCTGTGCCAGGACAGACTTAGAAGTGATGGTGAATAGGAAGTTTTTGTGTTGTATTGTCCTGGCTTACGGCAGCTGGAGCCAGACAGTGTTAGCACCAATATCAGCGTGGGCTAAAGCAGGCATATCTTTCTGTTTGCTCATCACACAACAGTGAGTAAATAAACACTGTCCCTCCATGCAGACTGAGCTGTCAGCCCAATTAGGCAGGAGAATGTCCCAGCGCCCCGTGTTTCCTACACCTTCACCTCCAGCTGACGCCGCCCGCGCGCCCGGGCTGATTTCAGAGCGCCGCGGTTAAACTCGGCCTCGCTGCTGGCAGGGGTCAGCTCTGCCGTGTCAACGCTAATCCTTCCTGTCTGCTATCAGCTGGTTTGACGTTTGATGTGTGTCAAGTTTCTGTGGCCACTGGAAGCCAAGTATCACAGCTCTGAGATAACACTTTGCTCCGCTTTCTTCCAATGGCTGAATAACTTTGCCTTTTCTCTCCTCAAACTCCGAGTCGGGGGCGTCACAAGTTACTAAGACAACCTTGCATTTGTCTGAGAAATTACAGCAGAACACCATTTCCTATCGCTCAGATGCAGTCACAAAAGCACTGAACAGAATGCCCTCGAGTACAAGAATTGTAAGCCTGGCATTTTGAGCGTCTCATTGAAACGAGCTCTTTCCAGTGGGGTAAATGGGGCAGGTCTAACATTGCGTTGATTTTTACCAACTGCCTCGAATCTGACACAAAAAAGGCTGGCTGCTCAGAGTACAGAATGTCTCCGTGCTCACGTCAGACTTGCTCTAAACGAAGCCAAAGCTTCTCTCACCCCTCCAACTCCACCAAACAGTTTGTTATGACTCTGTGATAAGGATCAGTATCTACTGAGAGATAAGGCAGGACCACCACCAAATTGGGCCTTCAAAGCACGCTGAGCTGCATTATACCACGGTGTGAAAGGATGTGGCTGTCATGAAGGTGCCAGCTCTTGTCAGAAGGCTGTTCCTCCTATTTTTGCACCAGAGGAGCCTTTCCCATGAGCCCCAGTAGCCATGGGCTGTTAACTGTGGGCTGAACAGCACGTGGAGCACACAGACCCCAACTCTGGCCATCAGCTGTGTCACCCAAACAGGCTCAGACAGGGGCTGGCACACCTGCAGGGGTCTGAACTGCAGCATCTCCACATACACAGGGTTCCAGTCAAGGCAACTTTTTATGCTCAGGAACACTGTATTCTTCAAGTGCACAGACAGGAGTAAATATGGGCAAAACTTGCTTAACAAACAGCAACCAAACACATTTTCTGACTCAGCAGCACGTGGACTGTACAGATTTGAGTCTGTGTGAGAAATAGGAGCAATAGCACCTCTGAAAACGAATTTCTTCACAAAAAAAGGAGATAGAATATATACACATCCAGATCCCTATTAGTACCAGCCTAACCAGTCACCTAAACCAGGAGCACTCAGTACAGTAGAATAACCTTCTCCAAAATCAGAATCTACCCCTCAAGGAAATTACTTAACAAAATTCCATATTGGTGTTAAAAAGTAAAAATTCTGTCACTTTTGTTATCAAAGCAATTGAATTTGAAAGTGTTTTTAGTCTCAGCCCCAGATATGAGCAAAAATAATACTACAAAATATTTGTGCACACATATGTGATATAGTCATTATGAGTGTAATTACATACTATATACTCAATTCAAATTTAAATATATTTCAGCAGGGATTCAGCATTTTCTTTGACAAGCAGTGCATTAGTGCCAAGAGTAAATATTAAGACTCTTTGTTGACTGGTCTGTCTTTGCAACACACATCAGTTACCCTCTATTCTAAATGTTTTAGCGCTTTCAAATTTAAGGGGAAAATGATGAAATAAGAATTCCTCCTTTATACCAGAGTTAGTAAATCCCTCCAGCCTTTCACACTCACCAAACCACCTAAGATGTCTGTGGCTGAGGCACACTAGGAAAGAAATGTGCCCTCTCCATCTTTAATGGCAAAACCTGACCTTGATCTCATTTGAGTCTCTGGGAAGGATTAAGCTTAGGATAGAGAAATCCAAAAGGCAAACATTTCTTTTAAATTCACAACTGGTAGCAAAATAGAAATAGGCACTGAGAGAAAAGAAAAAAACAAAAAAAGGGACAAAAAATTGGTAGAGTTAATTTAAAAAAAAAAGAAGAAAATGCTGAACACTGGATAAAAAGTAGATATTTAAACCTATAACAGACGTTCAAAACCATGCATCAACAACCCTTATCAATATTATCAGTGAGAAGCAATTTCATTGCTGTCTCACCAGCAGCAGAAGGTAAGATTACACAAATTCCCAGATATATTTCCCCTTACCCTTATCATACTTAGCCTCCTACAGCCACAGGGAGAGTGCTCAGATGAGCACTTAACTTTACTCATCACACCTTTTTTACAGGTGAGCCACATAAAAAGCAATATATTGGATTTTAAGCCTGCTAAACTGATAGTTTATAGATTTTACTGTAGAATATCCAGACCGTAAACATATCTCCATCCCTGTCTAGGATACTGCAAGGTTTTATTTGAGGGCAGGTGAGAAGCTTGATTGTACAGGAGTGGCTGTAAAGGGAAAGAACCAGAGGGAGCTTCAAGCCTGTCACAGATTCTTTGTGTGTCAGAGGAAATAATCTGTGCTGCATAAAGAACAGCAAGATGCTTCTCTCACCTTGAGAGCAAGAAAGGAAAGGAGGAGCTTAAGCAGGAGTTCTCCTGTTTTCAATATTACCTGCATGAAGCACGACAACCCCTTCCAAAGTACACAGGGGCTGGTATATTTCACACAAGCCACTGCTCTGCTACCACCAAGCAAACCTTTGGGAGCCCTATGAGCCCAACAATTTCAAGGCATAAGCTTTCAATGAAGACGTTTTGTCCGTGCGATCTTTAGCTGATGTCCCTCACTACACTGCGGACACCGAACAGGGAGCACAGCGTGACCAGAGTGGCCTTGTCCCAGTGCTGAGGGCTTTGCAAACAATTCTCCTCAGCTCTTTTACAAGCAGTTCAGGATTTCTTGGGGTTTTCCGGCTGCTTTCAGATCCCTGCTTGGCCTAAGTCACAACACAGCCTACCCAGCCTCTTTTCCCAGACAGGAACTGGAACACATGGCTTGTGGTTGCGGTAAATTAATAAGGGGGTGAAAAAAGAAATAAACAGAAGGGACTTTTCCCATGTGTTTTACAACAGTGCAAATCTGTCCCCCATCCAGTTCATCTGCAGCATACCATTCTCCTGCCAGCCATTCCTGTGCTCTCTTGCTATATGATACAACTCCAGGCTCCCCCCACCACAAGTTGTATTTTTAATGGGTTCTCTGAATTTTGAAAGGCCAGACAATGATGATGTAAACTGGTGTCAATCCACTCTGGATTTTGAAACCAGATCCAGATTTGCTTCTAAAATATGTATTTAAATGTATGAGGAATTCCCTGCTTGTAATATATATATAGCCTTAAGCCGTAATTATTGTCTCTACTTGCATAAGAACATTTACATAGCTATGCAATAAGAACGCTCAGAAAGAAGTATCTTTGCAGACTGAATTTCACTTTACATAAATATATTGCAAATTAGGCCCAGAGATAATAGAGCATTATAAATTCTTCAAACGCAGCATTCTTAAGAGGTGAGAGATTCCCACTAAAATGCAGGATTTCCTGAAATGTTTTATAAGAAAAAAAGTCTGTGTTGTATTTTTAAACTACATCCTCCACACCACCATTCATGTGCCAGTGCAAGAACCATTAGAAGGTTTTTATGTGGTGTGGCTGTGAGTTTCTTCATAATTATGAACAGAATATCTCTGGAAACCCCTTTCCCTTCATTTCCACAGGTCTGAGGAGTGTGACAGAACTGACAAATCTCAGAAACATGCTGGGCAGAAGCACAGCCTCTCAGCCACTCTTCACTCTTTGGCAAAGCTCGGGACAGCCTGTGGTTTGCATAGTCCGAGAAACCATTTAAGCATCATCCAAAATTACAGTGATCAGGAGTTGCATTTCAGCAGAGGAGACCCAAAAGTCTGTAAAACTAATTTTCCCACAGTCCACAAACCCCAAACTTCAATCCTAGCGTAGTCTCACCCTCTGCTTTTATCCAGCTGATCAACATTTGTAACCAGCTGATCTCTTGTCTGTCAAAGACGGGGACTCGACTCCTGTCAGTCTGACGTTAAGTAGGTGAAACAAACCACGAGCTGCCTAAAGCTCCCCAGCACACGCTGGGGAAGTCATTTAAGTTGTAAATAAAGGGCCTGGCTGAGGCCCTTTACAACCGCTCTGGCATGGCTAGTCCCTGGGATGCCCAAGTCTGCGTGTTCTCAGAAATCTCCTCCAGGCAAAGGATGAGATCAGGCGCTGGGCCTCAGTCCAAAAGCTCACGGAAACCCACGGAAACAGCTCCCCTTGTTCCTGCCGTTAGCATGGGAAACCAGATTTCTCTGAACGCACCTGAAGTATATCCACAGGCAAGTGCTCAATCTGCTGACGCAGAGCTGAAACCCTCAGGTGCCTGCTCGCTCACATTCAGCGCGTTTACCGTAACACCGCAAGATCCACTCCTCATCCAAGACATGACTTAAAGCAGATAATTGTTGGCAGTGAAAACAAGTACTATGGTCGTGCCCAAAATTCATGTCTGTTATGCCAAGCATTACATATAATTAATTTGTGATGTGTAATTTGTCCCAAGGACTTTATCATGTCTCCTCCTCAGCTGCCCTTCGGTGCTGCACCGCGGCTGAAAACAGGATCTGTTGACAGGTTTATAATGCACAAAGCCTGGCCCAAATTAGACCAGCCATATACGACAGACAATGCACTCAGACTTCACCGGTTATCAGTGAATGCTTAATAGACCACAAAATGTAGTTTGATGGGAAAACAATGAAAAAAACTTGGGTTTGATAAGCTGTAACTTAAGCAATTGTCACATGACTTCAAATGGGCTGCACCAGCTTCTCACATTCCACACCAATGTGCACTTACCGCAGCCACCAAGGCGCAAAAAGGTACAAAAATAGCTAAACCCAATGAAAACTAAATTCTGATGACATAAATGTGAAGGCTTCTAAAAGTTAGACCATGATATTTAATTTATTCCTCAGAACCAGTGGCTGGACAGTTGTGCATGCCTGCAGTTGTGACCATCTTAGCAGGGCTCCAAAAGGAGTCAAATCTCTCGTGGTTGGAAGCACCAGAGTTTGCCACAATCCAGAGTGCTAACATGAGATTTGGAATGCTGACATGAGATCTGGAATGTTAACACGAGATTTTGGAATGTTGGACCTCATGTCTTGAATTTTAAGCCAGACGACAACCGAAACAGAACAAAAAATGTCTGAGCACATCTGAAGCCTAAAGTCTATAAGTAGAACAAAAAATTGGCCCTCCCTACCTGTGAAATGCTGCCTTACTTTCATGAAATACACTTTTAGCCTATGCAATGGTATGTGTAAAAACAGAATTTAAAGAATAATATGACAGGCAAAAAATGGGGAAGTCTCCTTTAGGAAAAGATAATTTTTTTCTCTCAGTATTAGATATTATTCTATATATATAGATATAATATTAGATATTATTTGGCACACGCATTTATAATACCCTTTTTTACCTTTATCCTTTTCATTGTAGCAGGAAATACAAGCCAGATCAAGAAGACATCTATGCAGTGAGCTAAGAAGTGATCTAAGAAAATTATCCTGAATTTCAAATTGAAATATTTTAAAAACTGTTATTGAATGGCTGTTCCTGACTTTTTTCTTTTGCCCTCCCAAATTTCAACTACAGGCTGCAATAAAACGAGAAAATGTGCTAGGGAATTATGAATCTTCCATACAGGCACAAATTAAGGTACTTACAGGTACGTGGACACCTTCAGATGCCTCATGAATGAGATGGTTAAATTGCTACTGGCTCCAAATTCAGTGATTTATGGTAATGGGAAGCTATACAATATGCCCTAGAAATGCAGTTTGAAATGATTGATAAAGCTTCAGTCTGACTGAACACATACAGTAGGTAGATTAAGTGCCTGGCTTATCTGTCTGGTCCTGGGTGTTCATCCGTCAACCTCACTAACAAGCTGAAAGTCAGGATTGTGGTCAGCAAGTTCATATTCATCTGAAAATATGGGGTCTGCAGTGAGCTCTTTCACACAAAGGCAGCACACTGACCCTGTTTAATGCCTGCTTACCCCGCTAATGCTCCGGGAAGGGAAAGAACTGCAGGCTGGAGAAGCAGCTTCACCCCTCACATTCACTTTCCCCCTTCATTACTTTTTAACATCACTTTAAGTAACAACTGCTGAAAGCCATTAACAAACTCATTTTATGGTGCCAGAAATCTCAATAGCTCATAAAATTGTATTATGAACCACGTTAAATTTTGCTTGAGTCAAACGTGATTTAATAGCTTTTAATCCAAACACTGGATTTCTGTGTGAGGAGTTGCCTTCCAGCCTGGTACACAAAACAGCTTCAAAGTAAAGGCCCAGCTCATAAAGGTGAGCTGGGGTAAGAAATGTGTGGTGTAGAGGACGTAGGTCCAAACTCACAGGGATGTAAATCAGTATAATGCCACAGCCCTCATGAAATCCCAGCTGCCAGAGCCAAGATGTTGAGGGGAATATCTCTAGAATCAGTTGCTCCACCAATAACTCTAATTTCACTGATTTAAAGGATGTCACTATCAATATTTTCAAGGCCCAAACAAGGTATTTAAGCTGGATTTCAAACTAAAATGTAAAGAGTGTCCTATGGAACTCAGGAAAAATTCAGCACAAGATGAGCCTATTCTGAAAGATCAGCTTCCTCCCCTCCCACCATTCACCACTTCATGGGGGATTAAAAAAAAAAAAAAAGATCAATGAACTCCAAACTCCTTTGCTGTTAATCTGTGCTGAGCTTCAAACAAGCCTGTGGAAGGACAAGACCTGAAAAGGTATTTGCAATAAGAGAGGCAATGGACACAAAAGTATATGCTGCTAATTAAAAACGTAAAATTATATCACAATGACTTTAAATGAGAATGATCTCAGTCTAATCACATAATACTTTCTTTTGTGCTCTAGGTCACGCCGTCACTCAGATGCAGCATTCAGGAAGCACATTTCATTAGACTAAATAAAGCTTCAATCATGTGTAAAATTTCCAACTTGAATAGGCAGCCATCATATCATTCATCAGTCTAGATGTATTTAATGGGTGTAATTTCTTCCTCATATTTCTGTGTTGATTGTTTCATTTCCATTATAGAAACCTTTCAAGGTTGCTCTTTTTGCTGTTCTTTGGATCAGGGTAAATAATGCTTTTTAAGTTGCACCCCAAAAATACAACCTTTATTTTGTTTGTCAGAAAAATTGGGTGATGGAGACAACTTTAAACCAAGACAGAGGGAAACAACAGACCCAAATCATAGCACACACCTTCCCTGCCAGGACTCAGATGGCATTACCTGTACTGCATGTCTCACAATAAATAATTATGCTTAATCAAAAACAAATTGAGCAGTCTTGTTCAGACACAGCAGCCCCTGCGGATGCTGACACAGTTTCTACAGATGAACTTGAAGGGATTATGTTTAACACATGACCTTAAAGCAAGACACAAGAGCCCATCTCCATCCCTTGCTTCCTCCTTCCCCCTTTTTCACCCTGACATGCACACATAGACAAAATGGTAAAATAAAACCTTCCAAATTTTAAATGGAAAGGGTGAATTAACAATTGAGGGGAGATTTGCAAGCCCATCAGGAAGAAACCATAGCAGAGAAGTGTATCTGTGCAGCACCAAATGTTAGTTTTCTAGCTTAATCTGGAAAAGATTTTCTCCTAGACACTTCATTTGGATACACAGATGCCTCGCTTATTATGAGAGGCAAAATTGCAACAGTTCTGGGCTCCATAAGTAGCCAAGGTTTCTGCACCAATAATGTAACCTTGGAGGTTTCAATCTGAAAACCACCATCACCACACTTTTAATGGTTTTTGGTTTTTTCACTGTTTATTCCTTTTTATGCCTCCACAGAAGACAGAAAGGCAAAACATCATATTTGCATTGGACTACATAGCCAGGCTCAGCCTCCCCTGCTCTGCCCAACCTAAACCTTGCCCAGTTCTTCTCCTTTGATCTCCCCTCCTCTTTATGCACACTTCAGGCACCTGCTGTTTCCCCTGTGACCCAGCCCCAAGCCTGTAATGGGATCTGCTCTGCTGCGTGGGGCTCAGCACAAGCAACAATTTCCATTTCAGAACCCCCAGTCTGATTGGGTCCCAAAACCCTACAGGCTCATCCTTATAAGCAGCACAAGCAAGCTCTGGGATGAAACCACAAAATAGAAAAATGGAAAAAGCTTTGCCCTTACCTTCTCTGACATGTGAATATCTTTGAGAATCCCAGATTAAGCAGAGAGGATGGGACAGAAGATTTACCCATCAGCCTATTGCAGCTCCAACCACAGCAGCTTCCCAGGCAGAAATTTGAAGCCCATGGAGTGGAGTCCTGAAAAAAAATCAAGCAGTAAAAATACAGATTTAGTAATACTTCTTTTTGATCACAACTTTTGATGAAGACAAGCTATTTTGGACATCATGATTATTTTTGAGGGTAGGAACACCGTGGAAGGAGAGTAACTGGCAGAGACATGGAGGACAGCCTCGAGAGGCCTCTGCTCTCTCCTCGTGGCCGAGACAGAAAGCTGACAGGTTTGGTTTTGAAAAGGAAAACCACGAAGCCAAGGCTGCTCCTTGGTTGCAAAATCCAGAAGAACACTCACTGCAGATGCTCATGGCCTGAATGAGAATAAAAAGTCCTATGGAAAACTGTAAGGACCAGCATTCCAGCCAGGGCAGTTGGGCACAGTTTGGATAATTTGTGATAACACATCTGCTCATCATTTTGATGCATGACCTAATTTTCATTCAAGCCAGTGGTAACATTCTGCTGGTGGATGCTGGATTGGAGAACTTTGTCCAACACCCAGAAGGAAACAGAAAAGCCAGAATCCTTCTCCAAGGACCATGGGGAAACTGGAACCACTTTTCAGCTCTGCCAGAGTTTTCCCACGTGACCTCCTGCCAATTTTTAATTTTGTCTGACCATGAGGCTGAAACATATTTTTAAAACCTAATGAACTTTATTAGGCAGTGCCTCTGTGGCATAATTCCCATTAAAAAAGAAAATAAAAAACCAGGAGTGCCTGGGAATGTTTTTAGTACAAGAATTTTTTTAATGGTCTTTCCCCTCTTTTGTGGTAAAGTGAGAGTGGGTATAAAACTTTCCTCATCCATAATATGTGGCATAAGATTGATCTTCAGTTAATCCACTTCATGCTGTATTTCTCTGATGAGAGTTCTTAATGTGAAAAGAAATCTCTATGTCTCATAGGTGACATCATAAAACACTGTTGTGGATAAAGAGGAAGAGGTGGAAACCTGCCCTGCACAGGGAAGCCTGCATCCCTAAAGCCATGACAGGGTCACTCTTCAGCTTTGTGTGTGTGACTGGAGCATGTAAAACACAGCCCAGCTCAGCTGCAGGGGACAGGTACACATAGTATTACAGCATCTTTAATCTTGGAATGTTTAGAGTCTAAATCATCGCCAGCTTTGAAGCATGGACTTTTTCCCTGTGTTTCCATTGTCTTTAGTGCCCACAAAGGCATCTGAAAATTCTCAGCCAGGCTGCACTCTGTAACCAAGCCATGGCAGAATGTTTAGGAGTCAGGACTGAGACATGATCTTGGCATTATATGGACATTCCAGAAGGGAATGCACAGGGCTTGAGAATTTGTCTCTCAAGACTTGCTCAAAAAGAGCTGCCTTCCTCCTTAACTCAACATGTGTTCATATTTTTATTCCTATCAGCATTTTTTTATTTTAGCGTTTACAGGCTCCACTTGTATCTGAGGTCCTGCTGCCTTTGGACAACTACACAGAATTAGGAACCGAATTTAGAGCTACATTTCCAGCTTGGGCCTGTCAGAGAGACCCTGAAGTCTTTTCAGGTCAATGCCTGCAGAGCACACAACCATTTCCCAAAGGCCAGCAAGAACGTTGTCATTTGCTTCAGCAGGCACAAGATCAAAATCCAGCCAAGACATGGATGTATTTCCCAAAAACGTTCTACCCGATAAAAATATTTGCACTCTCTAAGGGGAGTCAGGAATGAGAAAGTTACAGAAGAGTTCATAAACACAGTCCCAACAAAAGACAGCTCTGCCTTAGACCCAGTTTCAAATTCCCAGCTCATCTGTTTCTCTCATTAGGCCTGGCAGATACAGAACAGCTTTACTTGTCAGGAGCTGAAGGGGTTAATGCAAGGCTGGAAGTTATTTACAGTTAATAGCAGTGGAAAGATTGCAGAGCAGCTTGGTCCAGCATCTAATCACAAAAATAGTTTCTTGTAAAGAGACTTGAGGGCAGAGACTCTGCAAGTTCTTCACGTATTTTACGCTTTTTCTTCAAGAAATGCCAGTAAACCCAATACTCTGGGATAAAGTTTTCCATAGCTTTTTGGTGACCTTGACAAAAAGGAAGTCAATAACTGGCAATTATAAGGAGAGAAAAAAAAAGTTGGCCCAACCTGTCCTCATTTCATCAGCTATGGTATGTCCAGTTTTTTACTAGCATATTTAGTCAGAAATAATTTTTGGTTATTTTAGGCATGCAAAGACACTGAAGAGAGAATAGTGCACAGTTAGATTAACTTTACTGTTCTGGTCATCAAAACCAAATGTCAAGAAATTATACAGAGGTACCCATAAGCTAAGTCTCTTGGCTTTGATATGCAAGAAAACCTCCCAAAATTCAAGTCAGCAGTTGCAGTAAACGTTTTGTTGAACCACTGATGCTACTTTTAAGTATTTGTCTTTGGTTAAAAAAAAAAAAAAAAAAAAAAAAAAGTGTCTTTCACCTTCACTGAAAGACAATCCTAAAAACCAGGTGACCTTAAGAACCCTGGTTTAGAATCACATTTCTGCATTGCCTAAAGCTTTGGCTGCAGCGTTAGTTTAGAAGGATCTGAGAATGCTCAGCAGAATCAATTCAGAGCATGCTGTTATTTCAGTGCATAATGGATCCATCACTAAATCAAATCTTTAAAGGTACTTATGTATCTATTTCCCATTGAAGTCACATCTTTGAAGGTATTTATGCATCTATTTCCCATTGAAATCAAGGGTTTAGGCTTTTATCTTTTACAGCAGACCAGAGTAAGACACAAGAGGGAAAGCCTAACTTAAAGAAGTTTCTAGAAGTGCTTTTTTCTAGCAGCCAGAACCACTCTTGGAGATCCCTGATCTTTATTTCTGTCAGATTAAAATACTCAGAGCTTGAACCAGAGGGCAGCAAACTGAGCAAAGGGCCATCATCCCTCACCTGGGGTGACTGGGATGCTGCTGCAGCCAGAGAAACAAAACCACTTTGACCTGACAGCAGCAGATACAGCCCTACCAGTGAGAATATCAGACACAAGCAATAACTCAAAGTGTTTCCTCTGTTGAAATCTGTCTCTCAGTGCACATTTGTACAGTGCCTTTGTTCTCTCTGAGACATTTGGCAGCAATGATCATCACGATGAGGTGGCAGGGCAGGGGGGAATGGCTTTAAACTGGCAGAGGCAGGGTTAAGTCAGGTACTAGGAGGAAATTCTGTGCTGTGAGGGTGGTGAGACACTGGAACAGCCCAGAGAAGCTGTGGATGGAAGTGAAACATCCCTGGGGGTGTTCCAGTCCCAACTGGATGAAGCCTTCAGCAGCCTGCTCTGGTGGAAGGTGAAGGTGGAACACGGGGGTGTTTAAGATCCCTTCCAAACCAAAACATCCCACAGCAAGTCACTGGCAAAATACATTGACAAAATTCCGGTCCAAAGAACAGTGCAGCTTCCTGACATGGAGACAAGACAGCCACAACCACTTGCAGCCAGTGGCTGACAGGAGTGCTGTGGAGCTACCACATCCTGACAGCTCCAGGACACCCATGTAATTAACAAGCAGTAGGGGTTTCTGCCCCCCGCCCCCTCCTCCTGATTGTTTTCTTTTCCCTTGTTATCAAATAGTTTGGAGGAAGTTAGTTCATGAAAGAGAACTGGGGTAGGCCCTTCTCTGGAAAATTCCCACTGGTCTGACTTCAAGGCTAATAAAAATGCTTTATTGTTTCTTCTGCTGATCCTCCTCGCTGGTCAGCAACCCCCCAGGGCACAGTTAGTGCAACAAATTCAGCTTGGAGTGCCTGGTGTCTCATGCACAGCTCCAGTTAGGAATGAGTTTCCTGTTACAAAAGAATGATCCTGTCAAAGTGCTGCTGCTGCTTTTTTTTTGTTTGTTTGGGTATTTTTTAATTTTTAATTTCTCACCTCTTCTTGTCCATGTTTAGAGACGTCACAATGATGATGCTTACTTTTCCACTATACAATTTTTGCCAAGTGTCCAAAATAAGAATTCCATGGTATATAGAAAGAAATAGACAGCTGGTTCCCCATCACCATTTCATACCTCTGCCTGCACTCAAAGCATCACCTCTTAATTGTTTTCCTGCATGGTTCAGAGGGGAGGTGTAAACATGACTATAATCTACCTATTCCAGATGGATTTCTTTTTTAAGCAAAATACTTTAAAATTTAGCAAAAGGAGACTGAAGCCCAAAAGAGTAAAAATTTAGCTATTTTACAAGAATCAGAAGAACATGGATTTAATATCTGCCATGAGTGCAAAATGTAAGGCTGAGGGGTGATGGAGGTACTGGAGCACAAGCAGAGCCCTGTTACATCCTTACAAAGCAGCATCCCTCAAACGAGGAAAAGAGCACAGAATAAGGGCAGACTTCCCTCTCTCCTGAAACCCTCAGTCTCCTATGCCCCAGGCAGCCTTTTTAATTTCCCTCTGACTTCAGGTGGACGGGAAACTCTGAGGTGAGTTCACTGAGCTCAGTGAGAGTGTTTTCCACTAACTTCAGAGGGGTTTGGAACACACTCAGTATAAATAAGGATGGCAGAATGGCAGAAAAAACAAATGTACTATTTAAAACTAAGGAAAAAATCCACTGTGGTTCAGCACATTTGAAAAAAAATTTCAAACCCATGCTTCTGAAACAGGCTAAAAGAAATTTTCCTCTTATCTGTACTCTTACCTAGAATGTTTTTCCTATTTCTCAAAATTTTATACAGTCTACTAAAACTCTAAAAATGTGGGAACAAGAAGCAATAAAAATGTTTCTTCTTTCAGGATTCTCGACATAATCCTGGTCTGACTAAAGCTTTATATTGATTTCTATGAAACCAGAATTTCAACCCCTGAGAAGAAACTGCAACCCCCACTTACAAGAAAAAAATCTGTCAAAAAAACTGGCACAAAAACAAAGTACACAAGGGATTTCAAATGAGATTAGAAGCATTGTTTTGACCCTGTGGCTTTCAGAAGGGTGTGAGAAAAGCACAGTAAAGAGCACAAGAGGCCTTTGCAAACTGGGCAGCCGAGCCAGACAGTTAAAGGAATTGGAAAAGAAAGTCTAAACGGAAATGGAGTGAAAGGAAAATGCAACTCCATCTAGGGTGAAAGAAATGAAGACCAGTAATCATTGGGATTCAGTTTTGTTTCTGTGGTAGGTGCTCTAAAATCCATGTTGGAGGAGCAGACAGAAAGGTCACGGAAGTCAGAATTATTATATGAGAAAGGAAGTAGGGAACAATGGGCTCGCAGGAGTCGTGACAACCGAAGGATTGGTGGTCTTCTCTGGGAAAGAATGGGTGGCCTTTATGGATGGGCTCTTTCTACAGAGAGAAACTGCTGTGTGCAAAACCTGCACAGACCAGGAGGGCACTGGTGACAGGCCTGCTGAGTTATTTGCTGTGGATAAACTATCTAAGTATTCTTTCCTGATTTTGATTCTGAGCAAGTCTAAGTGCTGCTGTAATAACTCCCGAATCCCAGCACACACATCTGGCTGTTACCATCAGAAGTGCCCTCAGCCCCAGATGGACTGGGCATGTCCTTCAGCTGAGCAGAAGGCTGTGCTTTGCAAAGAACAAGCTCCACCGTGCTGAACACAGGAGCAAGGTCACCTAAAAGGGACACAGAGCAGCAGAGTCTCACAAAGAACACTTGGATGTTTTCTGTCATTGTTTC
This sequence comes from Pyrgilauda ruficollis, assembly GCF_017590135.1. Classification (NCBI taxonomy): domain Eukaryota; kingdom Metazoa; phylum Chordata; class Aves; order Passeriformes; family Passeridae; genus Pyrgilauda; species Pyrgilauda ruficollis. The sequence continues at coordinate 130,277 of NW_024524489.1, forward strand.
TGCAGCTCTGGCCACTGCTCCTTGGCTTTATTTCTCTTCACACACCAGCCTTTTTCTACTCCCTTTACTAGGGTTTCCAGTTCTTTAGAGCAAAGGGCCTGTATTTCACTAAAAAGGACCTTGGTGAGCGTCAGTTGATGTTCCCAAATTGGTAAGTCATTAAAGATTTGTGGTTTGTGACTGATCACTAAATACACGCTGTGTTATATTCAGAAATATTAAATCAGCAGAGGTGAGTAAAGAAGAGAGAATAGGTGTGAAATCGTTGTTGTTGTTTGTACTAATTGAGTTATTCGTGTGAAGATACTCCTCCAGGAGCAATGAGCAAAATCTGTGCCTGTTTCCACAAGAAAAACTGAGGCAGGCAGGCAAAAAGGCTAAAATGTTTTCCAGGAAATTTAGAGGTGCTGTTGCCATGAATGCCCCACTGCAAATGAGGATCAAAGGGGTGGGATCACATAATACTTGCTCACTCCAAGTTTAGCACATGAGGGGCCAGTCACAGTGTGAAAATTAGCTATTCTCTATCTTCTGTTCAAAACAAAGCTGTTCATTGCAGTGGTGGAAAAAAAAAAAAAAAGCGCACAAGGACAGGGAGGTTTCTGATGGAGGGCACATTTTGCAGGCCCAAGCTGTGGGAATCTGTGGGTGTGCAGTATGCTGAGGTTTGAACTTGGGAACTGCGAATGCAGTCTGGATATCCAAGGGCAGCAGTGTGCAGAAGGAGCCAGTGGCACAGAGCACCTCGCCTCCGAAACAGCCACAGCGACCCCGTCCACCTGCACAGCGCGAGACCCCGGCCTGGCCTGGCTGCAGGCACAGCAGCAGCTGTCCGTGGTCCACAGGGACCCTCTCAGAGCCTGACTGTACCTGCTGCACCTCTGAATGGCGGTGTATCAGCACATGATTGGTGGCACGACAAGCACTTTCTTTCCCTCCCCGCACCCCCGTCCTTTTATCGGGTCAGGAAATGCCAGCCCATGTGAGTATCTCATAGAAAATGAATGGGAAATTTGCAAATTCCTATAAACACCCACAAACTTTCTCATGATCTCTTGTCACTCTTCAATGGATGGTGCTTTGCAGCTCCAAGAAGCCTGGGCTGCTGAATACAGCAATCATATTGTGCCAGCCTCTGAAACGTGGGGTTGTTTCACAAGGCAAAGGCCCACACTACCTGGAGCTGGGCAAGCACACAATCACTGTAGTCTAACAGAGTAATTCTGCCATTTCTTTTTATTTTCTTTTTTTTTTTCCTTTTTCTTTAAAGCAACCAACACCACACAAATAAGGTCTGTTGAAAACTAGCTTTCTCAGAGTAATGCTTGTAAAAGCACAGGCGGATCCAGGCTCACCAGTCCTCGACAGGATCCTGCTGGAGGCTTTCTGGAGTGCTGAGCTTACACTTCTTAGCATCAAGACTCCAGCAATTCCTAAAAATAGCACCTCCTAGCCAGCTCCTCCTTGGCACCAAAGGAGCCTAAACCGTATCAGTGTGGAAGAGCTCTGGTATGGTTTCACTGGCTCAAACACCAACCCTGCAGCTCCCAGCTCAGCCAAGTCACCCTTTGAGAAAGACACCACATCTTGACCGGAATTCAGAAGGACACATGAAACCACAGTGGGAAAATCTAGCAGCAGATTTCGTTTGCAAGTCCCCAGAAGTGTCTAGGAGCTACTGGGAAGTAGCACCTGACAGGTTATCCTGCTCAAGGGAGCCAGCTAGAACCCAATGAAATCAGTCCCTTTTGGGATGCACAAGCTCCCACAAAGCCTCAGCCAGATGGCCCCGGGATGCCCTTACAGACTCATCAGCAGCTCAGCAGCAGCCAGAACAAGGAGGAAATCGGGGCCTTGTCAGAGACCAGCCAAACCAAAACAAACCAAAGACTTGGTTGCCACTGCCAAAAATCTGCTTTCACAAGTCAGGAATCCTGGTCATGCAGCTGTCTCACTTGCCCCTCATTTGCCCACATCCGCTGAGTTTACAAATGAACCTATTAGAAGGCATGAATTTCTGTTTTATTTGCCAGGGGGAAAGATGGTAACAAAAGGAGGCTGTGAGTGAATAAGTATGCCAAAGCTCCTTTTGGTTTTACTGGTATGTCATTATATTGCAAAAATAGAACTTGATTTTTAAAATAAACAGAGCATAATATGGAGCTTGCTGTGTAAACAAAGGATTGTACGTGTGGTGGTATGATACAAAATTTCATGATCAAGAAATTTCTCATTCAGCTTGTCCAATCAGCCAGAACAAACTTGCAGTCAGTAGACTTTAATTATAATTGCATCTAATTGATTCTTTTTCCTTCCTTTTTTAAATCTGTGGTATTGTGGTGCTGCATCAACAGTAGCTCTTGACCCAAGAATGCACATTATGGACTCCAGGGTAGGAAACGGGAAGAACCGTGTGAGTAACCATCTCATACCCACTGCATTGGTTACTGGCTGTTTATTTTCCTTCAGAGATGTTCAGAGAGACCAGCAAACCGAGCTCTGAGTCTGGAGAGCCAGGCCTCTCCTGCCTTTGAGGGGAGCCCCTTTCCACGCAGGGAACATGCAGGGAAGCCAGGCCCCCGAGCCCAGGAGGGGAGCTGAGGCTTGAGTTCTTAAATTGCTGCTAACATCGAGGGCCAAGCAGTGCTTGCCACAGCCAGATACCCAGATAATTCATCAGCAAGTCATCAGTAGAAAGATAGGCACCTTCAGGTTTATATGACAGGTAAATGGGGATTTTCAAAAATCTAATACAGAAAATGTGGACACCAGCCATAAATTCACATCCTTTTCTCTAGCAAACTCTGCGTGACCTATTCAAGGCAGTACAAAATTGCACCCAGATTGCTTTACTCAGCCCTATTTTTCCCTTAGGCACACTGCCTAACGTGTCCAGCAATGGGTAAACAAATTAGGATCCTAAACCACCTTTTCAAAGGATTTTGGCATAACATCGTATTGAAACAATGGAATATAGATTCTTAATTCCCTTAGTCATTTTTGAAAACGAGCAGAGGGTTACCAAGGATCATGCTAAAAATACACTTATGCTTTTTACAAATATTTAAGGCTGGCTATCTGCATATGCTGTGACAGCCTCCTGACCTCTGCATGTATGGAGACAGTCAGAATTCACAGACCCTGCTGGTGTTTCTGTCTGGCCTTGCTAACTGGTCCCTAACCAGTTAATGCTGCCTTTTTTTCAGGGGAGCTCTCTAAAAGCCCATGAAAAACAATAGACATTGAGAATCAGATTTTGGCTTCATCAAATGGCACTATGTAAAAAAAAAAAAACAAACCATAAACCAAGACTCTCAACAAAGATGTCAGTGACTCAACAGCTCTCAGTAACCACTGCAAAATAAACATTAGGCAGTGATTGCTATGTAGGGGTTGAGCATCTGCTAAGAACTGTATTTTCATTGAACTATGATTCTAGCAGAGTGATCTCTCCCCAGCAGGAATATGGCTGAGGGGCAATACTCCAAACGTGGAGTGTGCTGACACACAGCAGTCCCCCCTCGCACACCAGACACACTGCGCTCCACCAGAGAAATCACAGAAGGCCTTTGTTTTGAAAGAGGAGGTTTGACAATAAAAGATAGCGTTTAAAGTCAGTTAAATGCTGATTATTTGTGTGGTATCACGTCCCCCAAAGCAAACGTCTCTGAGGGTACCTTTAAATGTGGAGTTTGACCCACAGCAGCGAGAGGCTGCCCAGTGCCAAACCGACACTGGAAGTGCAAATGCCAAAGCCCTCTCTCAGCAGGAATTATTAGCCAGATGAATCCATAAAAGTACTCAGCCAGCTACTTCCTTGTGCAGGAGCTGGTGTGGTCTGGTGAGGTGTGTCTGCCACAGGCTGCACTGGGAGCCTTTGGAAGAGACCCAACCTAAACCATTCTGCACTGATAGTGAGACCCTGCCCGTCAGCTTTGAACCAAACATTCCTGGGAAAACACACTCTGTTTGGGAACTCAAACCCCTCAAAGAAAGCTCCTTTTGATGGTAAAACTATGGTAAACTGGAGGAGTGTTTGCCCTCTGCCATGATCTTGGATAATAGAGCCAGTTTTCTAGACAGAGCTGAGCTTTGGGAATCGGCTATTCCTGCTGGAGCCGGATTCCTCGCAGCAAGAATGCTTGCAATCCATGCCACTCTGTCCCAGGACAGCATAGCTGTGTAAACAGAGGGCTACAGGGGGATTATACTGAAATTTCACATCACACTCTCACAGCAAGGCCAGCCTCCAAAGCCCTGGCTCTATTTTTACCTGTTGTGGGACAGGACAGTGGTATGTGGGAAACAGAACTGGAACAGAGGGAAATCATTTTACTGCTCCCTGCACCACAGGAGCAAGGGTGCAAGTCTGAACCAGGTTTATTAAACTGTGCATTTTCTTGTTCCTGTAAAGTGTTGTGTACAAGAACATGGCACACTGCATATAGCCAGGTGCTAAGCCAAGCCTGGAAAGCAACCCAAGTTTTCCATAGCTGTTCTGACACCTACAGTAGAGCAGGCTGACTTTCAGGAATGCTGAGAACTCTCATGTCACAGCACACGTCACCATTGAGATGGCCACGACACACAGAATATCACCACACAATCTCAGAAGGCTTCAACCCAAACCCAGTAACGCCTCACCTCACCAGAAGGCTTCAGGAGTCTGCCCGCACACAGTAACACCACGTCCCTTCAGAAGGCTGCAGCATCTGCCCTGCTTGTGCCCCAGCGCAGCCTTTCATCCCCTGTGCCTGATGCCCTGCACCTGTGTGCCCTCTGTGCCCTCCGAGCCTGGGCAGTGCCCCGGGCACGCCATGGCTCGTTCCCTGCAACGCTGCTCACCTGTGCTGCACAGCTGCAGCCACTCGGGGATGAGGCCACAGCCCCACCCCAACACCACTAACCCTGTGCCTGCACTCTCACACCCCACTGCAGCTAAAAGGCAGAGCCAGTGATAGCCAGCCTGAACAAACAACTGCTGAAACCCATGGCTCCGCACAATTAGACTCCTGAATGTCTTAGCATAATCTGCTTCATGCTGCCAATATTTGAGTGCTTAAGTTTTTGCAAACTTAATGACAGAGTTGTAGCATTTACACAATTGTATAAACAACATCAGCACAGAATTTCAAAATCAGTATCTTACAGGCTTCCAATTTTCCCTATACTTTTTTCAATACATATAGAGTTTAAAAGATTAATTTTTTTGTGCTTGCTAGCATGAACATCAATATTACGTTTGAGCTCTTCTCTCCATCCGCACCTTTGACTAAAAAATACTTGTATACCTTACTTGCAGTTAGGAGTTCCAAATTGTTTTCTCAAATTTCAATCTAGAACAAGGTCAGTCTTTAAAAAGGAAGTTTGGTTGTTTTGGGTTTTTTTTTTGGGTTTTTTTTTTTTTTTTTTTTTGGGGTTTTTTTTTGGTTTTTTTTTTTTTTTTTTGGTTTTTTTTTAGTTTTTTTTTGGTTTTTTTGTTTTTTTTTAGCCTGGCTATAAAATATCATTTGCAGGATACTCTAGAAAGAAAAACATTTGAACTTGACAAGTACAGCTGATAGAGAAGATAGGAGTTGATAGATGACAACTGCTGCAGCTCTTAATATCACTTTATCAGTCATGACACAAGTGATTTCTGATGTGGAGTGATCCTTATAATTCCTCTCAGATGCTGATAAATCCCAGTGGCTGGGGAAGTAAAAGTCCTGATCAAAAATCCCTTAAAGAAACAGGCTTTAGAGAGTGACTCAATAAAAATTCCCAACCCAACCTGCCTGTCAGTGGAAAAAAAAGCAAGAAGAGAGATTCTGAAGGGCAGTTAAGCAGCCAATTTCACAAAAACGTCAAGGATTTTGATCCTTGCACCCCCTTATGACACTGAAAACCTCCTTGTACCTATTAAAATGTTATGAAGGAAAAGAAGGCTTTGGGATGAAATCTGTAAATGCACAGGAAGGACACAGCCCTTTCCCTGCAGAGGTTACAGCAGGGCTGGAATCTGGAGCTGGACACAGCACGAGGATACACTGAGGTGAGACTGGCCTCAGCAAAGAACATCAGCTGCCTCCCCTCTCCTCTGCAAAGGGCCAGAGCATGAAACCTCCCCATTGCACCTGAGAGGAGCAAACCACAGCTTGCCAAAAAACAAACCAGCCTTTAACCTTTCCCGTCTTTTAACCTTTCCATAAACTGTGCTTGTTTCCCCGTGTGAACAATGGCCTTATTGTTTGACTTAAAATACAGTACGTGACCTGTGATGTTAGGAAATGAATGAATTGTTGTGTTGTCAACAGTTGCTTTTTTTCCAAGCCTCCCTATATCTAGGAATTTCTTTCCAGAAAGAACTTGAGTTTTAAGGAAAACACAACACTTGTGAGAAGGCCGCCGGTACCTCAAGTTGACAAGTTATAGTAGGGAAATTACAAGACATAGGCTTTGAGTAATTCAGAAAATCCGAATCTCAGCCTGCTTTTCCAAAGAACTCTCTCTAATTTAGGCACATAACATTAATATTCAAGAGTTTACATTGCCCAGAAACTCTGATTTCAGACACACAGCAGGGACTTTACAAAATCTGGCTACTTCTTAAAATGCCAGAATAGAAGCAGAGCTCTTCTGAACATCTGGCCAGACTATGGGTATGTGACTCAAGATGACTGCATGAGAAAATACAGGGTAGGTAAGAGAGCAACAACAGATTAGGAGGAAAAATTCAGACACTCATTCAATATTAGACATGAAGTCCTTTTTCAAACACTCATTGCTTACTACAAGCTCATTTAAAATTGGAAAAGGTCCAAAACTGTTATGGCAAAGATGAAGATAAAGCAGAATTTTTACATAGAACAGAGAAGGTATCCAAAGCATCCATCTTCTCAAGGATAAGAGACAACAATATAACGATTAAGGAAGAAAAACTTATGGAAAGGGATCCTTACAGTTCAAAGAAGCTTTAAAAAAGAAATTCAAAACCAATATGAAAGGTCCCTTGAGCAGTTACACACCAGTTACTAGATCAGCACACTTCAATCAGTTCAGGAAAGGAAAGATTCTCACTTTTGTGAGACCCACTGGACACTGAATGGACAGGAGAACAAGTGTTTGTGTAGAGGAAATATGTACACAGGTTGGACTTATTCTTACATGGAAGGACAGGTGTGGAAGCTGCACACATAAATGTACATTTCCTGGGCCAAAGCACCGTGTGACAAAGCTGATTACAGACTTCATTGCCCATTCCAGCCAACAGCATCACAGCCTGAGCCAGCTTTCATTTTATTATATATTGCCTTGAGAAAGTTTAAATTTAGGAGAAGGATCTTTTTTGGCTGCTTTTGGTCAGCAGTCTCCCTTCAGCCACTGTTTCCATGCGCTCCTGGGAAATGACCAAAAATATTCATCTGATTGCTCTTTTGTGGGACATGCTTATGTGTCACAGCAATGTGAAAGGGATACCTCTTCAGTGATATAATGCATATTTTAATCAAAGGCTAAGGAATTATTACTCTACACTTCTGAGATTTCAACTTCCAAAATTCTCTGTGAGCCCCTCAGGGGTAGGTCAAGAAGGATAAGGCACTCCCAACATACTACCTTCAGAAAACTAGTGTGAATATATCTTAAATTTTGTAGAAGTAGAAATAATCTAAAGAGAAAAGAAAGAATATCAAAGGAGAAGAGGAAGGTCTCCCACATAAGGGGTCCTGTGAGCTACCAAGAATGTGACATTTCCATGTTTTTCATTAAAAAAAACAAACCACGAAGGCGGGGGGGTAAGAAATGGTTCCACATAATGCAGCAGCTCCTCAGTTAATGTAAACTGGCGCCAGTTCATTGAAGTCAATGGAGCTACAGTGACACGTACCAGCTGAGGATGGGGTGCTCGGTTTGTAGGCATCTGGCACAGTGCCAGCCTCTGTCTGCATACAGACTAGTATTGTGTATGTAAACACTGTCTGACTCCCTAAAAATCATCATTTTTAAAAACTGCTTTCCAGCGCTGGCGAATCTGTCACGCCAGCCAGACCTGGGCTCCCTGTTTGCGGTGCCTCCTCTGGGCAGCGGATCCTGGCAGCCCTCTGCGGGCTCTGGTTTTGCTCACCAAATCCCACCAAGCTGAAGGATGGCTCACTCAAAGCACAAACCAGAGCAGAGCCCAAAAGAACAGCGCTTCCTCTGCCCCGAGTAACGAAACGTTAACGTTCCACGCTGAGACTGTAGTGTGGGGGCTAAATGGTGTGTTAGGAAGTAAAGGGAGGTGGTTAAGCTGCAGCCCACTGGGAGCCACCAGGAATCCCAGATTCCCCTCTCCACCTCCAGACATTATGATATCCTCACACCGCAGACTAATTCTCTATTGCTGTCCAGCCCAAAGTCCCTCCTTCCCCACACAGCGAATAAGAAAAAACTTTGGCCATATCTTGCCAGCTTCTTTCACCTGTTTTGGGAAGAGGCAGGGTCCCAATCTACTTAATCCCTTAAACAGATGGACACTTTGTTCCTCACCAATGCACTACTAATGCTTTAAAAAATGTGTTCAAATAAAGCACCTTGTAGGCATTCCAGAGATGTCAGTCCAAGGGGCTGACTACCTCTGGAGCATCCATTTCACTGTTTCCAAGGGGAGCACCACTATAAAAGAAAACATAAATTTTTAGTTGCAAATTATTCTATTTATTTGCATGGCCACATAAAACAAAGGAAGAAAAAGCACACATGCTTTTTTTTTTTTGTAAGAAGTTAATGACAGGTGCTATTTGAGACAGATAGAAATGTCTGAAAACAAAGGTGCTTGGCAGCAATAAGATCAGAGACAGAATCCAAGTTGGACTTGGCTTTTAATTCCTATAATTAATATGCTGTAAAAGCATCTGAGATTTCCATACAAACCTGAACAAAATCAATAAATTTCTCTATTGACTGTCCAATTCTCTTACTCATTTAAATGAAGTCATTAGGATTTATACTCAAAACTGAGCTTTAAGTCAGATGTGTGTTAGTTGTCCCAAGATTTGCTTTTTAAGGCATAGTACTTGGAGGGAAGAACAAGTTTTTAATCCTTATCTGTGTGCCAAATTTAATAAACACATCTGTAACAGACTGCTAACACAACCACTTAAAACACTTGGGTAGAATTTATACCCACTAAAATATACTCTGCCATTTATCCAATAAAATGTGATTATAAAAGCAACAAATTCACCTGATTTCTGAAATATTTACATCCCATTTTAGGACCAAAACCACATATAATTAATAACTATAAAAAGAAGGGCTAGGAAACCACCACTGTTTTGTCATACTTTCATTTGTTGACAGTGGTTTTGGTTAATTAAAACCTGTGTCCTGTGAAGAGGAGGGGGATTGTTTTCGGGTTTGATATTTCTATTTGTTTGTTTGTTTGTTTGACTTTTTTTTTGAGATTACAGACAGTGATGGGAGAAAAAGTCAACAGTAACCAACAAGAGATTTCACCAAGAATTCAAACCAACCAAAACTGAAACCTGTTTTGATTGGAAATGAAGAAAAGGAAGTGGGTGCTCAGATCCAGATCTAAATTAGTTCAGCTGGTGGTTTGGGGTTTGGTTTCATGACCAAATCAGGGCTGGGGTTCTCATACAGACCTGATGATGATGAAACCTTCTGAACTTGAATCATGTAGCATGAAATCTCATACCCTGCTGTCTCGAGACTTTGGTCCCCAAGACTGGAAATCTTTTCATAGTTAGGACTGGTTGACTGACACTACAGCTTTAGACGTGTCTTTTGGAATGGATTCTTCAAATTTCCCTTCCTCAGTCACTGTTTTCCATGATCTTAGAATCATCAAGGTTGGAAGAGACCTTTAAGATCAAGTTCTACCATTAACCCAGCACTACCAGTGTAATGTGATGCACGGGAAGAGCTTTGTACAAAAATCTGATGTTTGCAACCAATATTCAAAGTATTTCAATTGAACTTTAATTGTTTTGGCCCACATGCAAAAGAATAGCCTTTGACTTTCACTAATATCCAGCAGAACAAGATCCTGCAAAACATGAGGAAGGCAAGTAGCAGAGCACAGACCCTGAATTTCAAGAAAGCAGATGATGCCTGCTGTAGGGAACTGGCAGGTGGCATCCTGTGGGTTCTGAAGGAGTGAGGTTGTGTCCAGGGCCATGTTCTTCTCAGCACAAGAAAGCCCACCCCTGGGCTCCGCACATCAGCAGAGCAGCCGGGCTAAACTGGGAGATCCCGACAGAGCTCCAGTGCAAAAAGCCATACACAGATGATAGAGTCAAGGACAGGCTACAAAGAACAAACTCAGACATTTCTCAGGCTCAAAAGGATGCTTTTAGCAAAGTCAGAGTCCAACTGGTGTGTTAAAACTGACAAGAACTTCTAGAATCACTTCAGTAGCAGAAGGAAGAAAAGGAAGTGGTTTGGCCATCAGAAGGGGTGGGTGAACTTCACAACAGCACACCCAGGTAAGGCTGAGGCACACCATGTTTCCTGTGCCTCAGCTTCACCAGCAAAGTCTACCCAACCTTTTCACTCTCAAATATGGCTCAAGGGTGTAAGAATTTCCAAGCAGTGAAAGCAAGTCAGGATCTCTTAAGAAATGAGGTCCCCATGCTGCCAGAAGGGATGGAGACAGGAGTGCAGAGACCACTGGTGGCATGGCAGGGACACTCTCTTATAATTGATGGAAAGTTATGGAGACAGAGGGAGGTCCCCAATGACTGAAGGAAGGCAAATATTTGACCTATTTTCAGAAAGAGCAAATAATGGGGATGATCTCAAATCCTGGATGCAGTAGGCCCTTTACTGGAACACTTCAGAGGAGTCCCCAGGGAGCTGAGCTCTCCAGTTCCTTACTGTCCATGCTGCACAAGTCTCTTGGCTGCACTGATCCATAACAGTGGCAACATCAATTCAAAAAGGGGACAAAACGTGCCACCAGGACCAGGAGTGTGAGTGAAGACAGTCTGTTCCCAGATCAGATGATCCATGTCTGTCCTGCTTCCACTGGCTGTTAATTCAGTGTTCAGAGGCCACAGCATCTGTGCAGTCCCACAATCTACAGTATGGAATTATTTCTATAAATGGAAGCAGTTATGCTGGCAGTTGTTGTCTTTGGGTCAAACTAAGATGTGAAAAGATGTGCTTAAAGCAAAATTCACTCCTTTTCTAAAAAATGAACACTGCCTTTGCCATAGACCCAGCTCTTTTTTCTCCCCTGTATACGTACATACATAAATACATTTATGTATACATGTATTTCTTTTATATATGTGTACACACACACACTCCCCTCTCCATATAAGGTCTTGGTAAATACGAACTGGATTTGACTCGGAAGGGAAAGAGACAGTTTAATTTTAACAGGCCAAGCACACATCAGACAATATGAAGGACAAAAAAAAATCCCAAGCTAAGACCATGTAAGGTATGCATCAACCAGTTCTGAAAAAGGTTCCCACTGGAATTATTCCAGACTAAAACAATGAGTCATCCCCTAAGGAATCCTGTCCTCACATGAAATATATAAATCATTGTCCATTTTGGAAGGATTACGCCAATAGCACATATCATTAAAATGTTATTTCTTTTAATAGTGCTAAGACAAAATCCAGCATTTTGTTCCATAGATCCTGATTTGCAGTGTTACCAGGAGTCTCACCACGGCCCCCCAGGGACAGAGTCACAAGGACATTCAGTTCGTGCACAGTCAATGTATGTTCCCATATGCCTCAGCAAATCTGGGCAAATGCAAACAGGATCCCAGACTTCAGAGGTTCCCTCACTTTTTTTCTTTTTTTTTTTTCTTTTTTTTTTTTTTTCTCCTCAATTCTGTGAGACAGAAAAGCTCCATGAGGTGGTTGTGGTAGAACCTAAAGGTAGATCCTAATGCCATGCCCAAACATCTCAATGCTTGATGTACAACATGAGCAGCTTCATGACTTCTCAAATTAAGATACTGTGTCTGTTTTATAGTCCTGGTATTAAAATTACTGAATTTCTGCTATTTGCTGAAGAGGACAAAAAGGGGATGTGCTACCTAAGGGAAAAATAAGGCTGAAAATACTAATGGAAGGCAAAAGATTAATGGCATAAAAGCTGGGGGTAGATAGAATGAGTTCATTATATGACATTCCAAAGGAACAGGGTTTACTTTCTATCAAGTGTTTCCTATTAGAAATGTAGAATGACAAACACAATTTCTAGTGTCTGATTTTGAAGAAAGGCCTGTCATGTGACACTGAAATGTCACACAGATAAATCATTATTCCTGCACATAATTTGTTCTCCATAACGCCCAAATGCTTCACTCCAAGTGTCACTGAACTGGGTATTATATAAATATATGCCCCCACTAAAACTGTCTCGTAACTCCAGCTGGAACAACTGGTCCCTAACGTCCATGGCAAGAGAAATCAAGCAGGGATTCTCCATTTTCAAAAGGAAACTCACTCATCTGCATAGTTAATGAAGACATCTTTAGCATTTCCTTTCTCTGGGGCTTTTTTCTCTGGAATCGTTTCCGTCACGGTCTCAGCCAAGGGCTCACAGTGCAGCTCCACAAAGCAGCACCGTTTTATTTTGCACCCTGTGGGGACAGTCACCATTTGTCACAGTCAGAGCCACGGTTATGCCACTCTCGGGCATCTGGGGCACGAAAGGAGGAACCTGGTGGACGCTAAAGCACTGCTTGGTCACTGCTGCTTCACTGGGGCCGGTTTCGGGGCAGGTGCCCCGCTGGAAATGCCCGGTTTAGTGCCGAGGTCAGCATGGGAAGGGGCTCTGCCTCTGAAGCTGAAGAATCACAGCCTCTCCCTTTGGTCAAGGCTGTAACACTAAGCACACGTGGTACAAAGTCTCAATGTCACAGAGGAGTTTGTTCTTTCTTGTGAATTAATACGCATGAACAATTGAAATAACCATGAAAAAGTTTATATGGGGTTTTTTTAAAGTTACCTAAACGAACATTATAAACATGGAATGATGGAACAGATAAATAATTATTTGTTCCCAGGCCTATCAGTTTTGGTTTATTGTCCCAAACCAAGCTATAATTCTATAGGAATATAAAATAAATTGTGGGACTCTGAGGAGGAAAAAGCTTAATAATGAGCTTTGCAGTCCAAGCAGCCAGTCCTCATCAGCCTAAAAGCAGTTCCATCTTTACAGTATGTTTTTTTGTGATTTAACTTCCACAGACTGCTACTACTGCTTCCCTTGCGACAGCATACCATGGCAGCTTTCACCACCAGGAATGTTTTCCTGACATCCAGCCTGGATATGCTTTTTTGTCAGTTTTACCCCATTAGTCCTAATTAAAACTCCTCTGTATCAGGTGAAATCCTTCCAGTCTGGAGCCTTTACACTCAGTTATTACTCATGGCAGCTCGTATTACTCTCTTCAAGCTCACAGAAGAGCTGAAAACGTCTAAACACAGCAAAGCTCAAAGACCAGGAAAAGATCAGGGTTGCTCCTGCTTTCATCAAGGAACCACATTTTAGACTTCTGTTAAAGACTGAATGCAAGCTGTACAGGTAGCACAGTATTTTGTAAAGCAACTAATTTGAATTTCCAGCGCTGGGGACAACAAATATTTGTCTTCTTGCACAATTTTAACAGAAATTCCTTTATCAAGTATTTATAGTAAACCTAATAATGGTTTTGAAAAAGTATCCAGACTCATGATATGCATAAAAAAAGAAAAACAGAGCACAGTAACTTTTTTCTTAACTGCTATCCTTACACATCCAGGCTTTGAGGCCAGCCAGGACTAGCAATTTTTGAAATATTTCAATATTTTTAGGCACTGTATTACAACTGACAAAGTTTGAAAGATAATGACCTGAGCTATTGTTCTGCTCTAATCCTATTGTGAGGAAATTCACTAAGAGCAAAGCTATGAGTTTAAAACATAATTTATAGATACGGTAGAAAACACATACTCAGATTTTGTTGCTTAAAAAAAAAAATCAAAAAAATATCAAATACTCAACGAGCAGTTTGACTGAGTCATCACAGCTATTCCCTCAGGTAAGTTACTAACGACATGATCCACGACCACTGAAATCAAGGAAAAGACCCTCACAAAAATGCCTACAGGCTGTGGATAAGGTCTCCAAAAATTCCAGTGTCTCTGGGTTTGCATCCATGAAGTGGAGGTAACATTTCACCACCCAAGTGCTGCAAGGACAGCTCTGTTAATCTGTGCTTGGTCAGTGGAGTGATGGGAACCACATATGTATCTACACATGGAAATTCCTCAAGACATGAAATGGAAAGATCCCCATAGCCATAAGCTAGAAGAGATTTATCATTAAACACTTCCATTAATGTGCAAAGCTGGATGCAGTTTGTCACGAGGTTGGGAATACACGACTCCTGTGGCTACCAAGGGCTCCTATTTATGTTCCACTTTGCATCAAATCAGTTTGTGCAAACAATATTCAACTTTCCTTCTCTTTTTCCTTAAATTACTTTATTTTTGAGCCCTGCCTTCCTCCTCCCATTCCCCCAGCAAGAAGCTGGCAAGGGATGTGGAGCATCTGGGTTGGAGATGACAGCTGGTGGGTGAGACAGCGTCAAGCTCTTTGCTGGCTTTTACTTTGGTCTTCTGGGAATGAACCAAAATGAGATTTCTTCACAATAATCACCCCATCTTTTGCCCTTGAATAAACTTCAGAAGGGATCATGAGCCAAGTGCTCTTTGGGCAAATCAGAAGGAGTTTTCATAGTCCATATACCAGAGTTGGTTGGAAAACAGGATCTCAGCCCCGTGGGAAATTCCAGTGTTCCAAAACATGTTTTGTGCTCCGACTTGGAAAATGTAAAACTTTTTGTCAGTATGAAGGTTTCCTCAAAAGAGTTGTCTTTAAAACATTAAATTCCAAATCTAATGTTACTTAGAGTGTGATATAGACATGGCATACTAAATGCAGCATGAGTATTAAATTTCATCAATACAATTTAGAATTAAAGATTAAAACAAAAAAGTAAAAAAAGGAAAAAAAAAAAAAAGCCCCTTAAGCCCAGGCAGTGGACTGTGTGAATGCAAGTGCTGTTTGCAATGACAAGGACACCTTGGAACCTCTCTGTGGCACATTTTTGTGAGTGCATAAAATACCATCGGTGTCATCAAACCATTTTTGGGTGGTTTTTTTTTTGTTTTTAAAATATATTCTTATTCTTACACAACATTTAATGCATACTTGGGCACGTATTCACCTAGGATTCCTTACAGGAAACTCCTGTGGCTGTAATGATCTGCACTGATTGAGCTCCAGCTCTAAATTGTAAAACCTGCAGCCCCAAACACTGGGTAGAGCAGTTTTTCTCCTTTCAGTAAAAGCTGTCTTACCAGTCATTGATACTGCAGCTAAAAGGCAGCAATATCTCTTGATTTATTATTTGGATGGGAAGCACATCCACGCCTGTGCTTAAGCCCCACACCTTAGTGCTGTGCTGGGAGAAGGACACAGACAATGAGCTCTCTGTGAGCCAGGCCTGCGTAATGCCAGCGTGGTCAAACTCCTTGTGCAAGCCCAGCAATATCAAAGGCGGGCAAGGAGCAACTGGAACCTTGGAGACAGGCTCCTTTTCACAGACATTTGACTAATCTGATGATGCATCCACAGCACTATGCGCACTGGGGCGAAGAACCTGCCTCTACAAGCAGCAGCCTTTTGCCTGTCAGCAGGGTTTGCCCGAAGGGAAGCAGCCCCAGCCCCATGGGTTTGTGCAGCAGGGCTCCCAGCAGCCTCAATTACCTTATGAATACCTTGGGAATGAGGCTGTAAGAGAATTGAGGTATGAGGTTGCAAGAGAATAATGCTGGTGTGGGTGCATGAGATCGACTTCTTCTGCACATAGACCTGATTGCCTCAAATGGGGCTGCAGGGGGAAGAGACAGGAGAAAACCAGCCCAAGGTGACACACGGCAGCAGCACTACCAGTGTGCTCGTGATACCCAGTAGACAAGACAGCCACAGAAAAGGAGATGAAAGCTGTAGCAAGCAAATAATTGGGGCGCTCATCGAAAGGAATCTCTGTCTGAGAATGGCTGGGAGGAAACACTGTGTGTTCACATGGAGTCATGTTTGTGGGCTGGGAGGTAAGCAGGCAGCTGGGCAGGCCAGATCCCAGTGTCTCATCAGGTACTGGGGGATTCAGACTGAGCTCAATCCAATCTGCATTAAATCCTTAGTGGGCACAAACATTTCTCTTCCTGGCTGCACAAACCCCCTCAGCTGGTTTTGCTGCTGGTCCCTGTGAGGAACCACAGCACCTGGAGCATTTGCAGGTGCCCCAGAGGGATGAGCTGCCTTCTTGGTGCCACTTCTCCCTCCATGGCTGACTCCTATCACTGAATGTTACAACCTGATCCCTTTCCCCCCGCTTTTCCTATGACCCTGTTCATTATTTATGCCAACACACAAGCGTCCAGATTTATCAGAGTATTGTCCATCATTCCATCAAACAATTACTTTTTAGATTCTCTATATCTCAAACTGCTTCTCCAAAGGAATTGCTTCAGAGCCAGGGATTATTTACTGGCAACCATGAGTATGTCAAACCCTCCAGATGTTTATTATTACTACTACTTTCCAGGGGTGTCAGCCAATAGCTCTGTTTGTGGCTCGCCCTTCACCAGGACATCAGATAACTGCAGCTTATAGTCCTGGATTTAGCACTGGTCACCCTTTGATCCAGAATTCACTCTGCTTTCTGCTAGGCTGTAAAATGGTTCACCATCAGTCTGTGAAACTGGTCTCACCCCTTTGTTGGTATTGAAACACTTTATTTATCAGCCAAACGGGTATTACAGATGGCTAAATTGACTGATTCTGAATTTGGC
The DNA here is from genome assembly GCF_017590135.1 of Pyrgilauda ruficollis. Lineage (NCBI taxonomy): Eukaryota > Metazoa > Chordata > Aves > Passeriformes > Passeridae > Pyrgilauda > Pyrgilauda ruficollis. The sequence continues at coordinate 147,133 of NW_024524489.1, forward strand.
CTTGTAAATGGCTGACAAATTTGTGGCAGGGTATATTATTGGCAGATAATACAAGGAATATTTTAAATGGCACAAGCTTTGTCCGTCATTCAATGTTCAAGATAACCTCTGTGTTGGGAAAGGTGAACTTTCCAACAGGACAGATGTATAGACAGTGTTCTGTGGAAATTTCATTCTGCTTCTCCCAGCACATTTTCTCTCCCTCCTCAGTGAATAGTTTTCTGCTCTTCTTGGACCTCAGCTTTTAAACCAGAATTAGTTCCAGAAACATACCCTTCAAATAACTAGAATAAATCAGCTGGGCCCCCCTGGGCTTCCAGATAAAACTCCATGCACACAAGTCCTATTAAAAATCAAACTTGTCCCAAAATCCAAAGAACAGAACTGAGTCTGTTCTTCTTCCAAGCAACATCCCAAAGAGAGAAAGAGCTGAAGGAAGGAGGATGGAACTGGGAAAAGCAATTCCTTCAGCAGCAGCAGCAGCAGGGGCCGCCCGCTGCAGAGGATGTGTGCCAGGTACTGGGTGGAGATAAAGCAGGGGATGAATGGAGAGTCTCCTGGGGATTTCTGCCAGCTGCCTGAGACTCAGAACTGAGCTAACCTGTGCCACGGGTGGGGCAGGGCATCAGGAAACCATCATCGCCTCCCAGCTGTTCCTTCCTTCCTCCACCCATGCTCAGCGCTGCGGAAGCCAAGCACGGAGGAGGGTTTTGGCAGGGCAGCAGCAATGTGCCAGTGGCAGAACATGTGTTTAGCTCATAGAATTCCTCTGTGGCTGCAAGGATCAACACGCCCGTGCTCTGTGCCTAAGCCCTCATAAAGGAGAACGCCGGCTTACATAAAACAGGCGAGCAGAGGTGAGGGGCAAACGAGCGGCGCACTTGCCATGTTGTTAAGGATGAAAGTCAGTTCTGCTTTGTTCCTGCTGTGGGAAAATTCCTGCTGCAATAACAACAACTTTCATTTTTATGGATCCCTCATGCTTAACAAATTGACAGACTATTTGTCTCAGCACCCCTTCTCCCACCACGGAAGTGGAGCAGACTCCTGGCTAAAACACAGTGTCCCTTTTGGGGCAGCGCCCCAAAACTTCTGGGCACTTTGGAACAGCGAATGGATGAATTAACAAAGGTGTCTGAAGCGTACCAAAGTACCAGCTCAGGCTCTTACAGGCATCCAAAGCCAGGCAGAGTTCCTATTGATTTCCAGTAGAGCTCAGAGAGGATTAGAATTCCTGCTGAAGTCCAAGTAGCTAGCAGCCTTGGAAGCTTAGCCTGAGAAAAAATTCCCTGGAGACAGGCAGTGTTCATCACTATGCTAGAACCTGACTTGGCACACCACTATCTGCAATCAGCATCTTGAAAACTGTGCCAGAAAATCTATTTTTGCCCCCCCAGGAGAATGAATTCTTTCAATTCTCCAAATGGATACAATTTATTCTACCCAAGTAGTCCCAAAGTTACACTGAATCATGAAAAGGGATTAAGAGGACACAGAATGACTTTATCAGTATTCCTGCAAAAACTTCCTGTTGTCTGAAACCTCCACAACAACATTTTTTGATGCACCACTTTTAAGCTTTTAGACTTTTTAAATACTACCCAAAATGGTATGGCTGTAAAATTAATAGTTGCAACCCTCAATTTGCAAAACATGTTCATCTTTGCAATGTTCTGACAAAGTTTGCACTCAAGTTTAAATATCAGAAGTTGAATCTGAGCTGAAAACTGTGTTAGAGACCACGGCTCTTGTGGGACTGAAGTTCAGATCTGTACTCAAACCAATAAAAGGTGATTATTGGCAAAATGCTTTATCTATGGACCACCAGCCACTAAAATTTCTCCCTTCTCTTGCCCCAAACAGTCCAAGTCTGTAACTTCCTGGCTTGATTTCAATGCTATTTTACCTATAAACCTCTGAAAATGGTCGCTGATTGGGGATATAAGGTTAAAAAACTGTCAGAGATGTAAGCAGTATTAAATCTATGCTTCATGGACCTTATTGAAATGAGTTCTGTTAAGCTGTGCTAGAGCTCCTGGCCTTGAAAGCTGCAAAACCTCAAGCCTCAAAATCCCTCAGTGTATACATGTTTAACACTTTTTTATTCCTCTTCTGTATTTTACCTCTTTAGATATAAAGCTTTTCCCTAAAACTGAGATTCTTTGGTTAAAATAGCGCATGCTAGGTTAAGGAAATTGAGGTATAAGAACTACAGCATTCTCAATAAAAGTAGAGAAGATTTTTTCTGCTTTTACTTTTTCCTTTTTTTCCTTTTTTATGAGACATAATAAAACTGCTAGTTACAAAGAAACTGGAATACATTTTTCCTAATGCACATCTTGCCGGGAAGAATCACAAAGTAGAGAGCAGAGAAGCACAACATTCCAGCAGGAATTCTCTACAGACTCTCACAGGCTGGCCCAAGCAGTTCTCATTGCCAAAGTGATGTCAAGCACGGGTAAGAAACCCGAAAAGCTCTAATCTATCCAAGTTTGAACATGAAACACTGAAACAGCTCTAAAATATTCACCATAAGACACTTTCCCCAAGGAAAAGCAGAGATGAACTCTCCAGTTTCCAAAAGAGAAAGAGGGAACAAATCACACCCTTCAAGTCTGTAATGGAAAGAGAATTGCAGTGCACAGCTTTCCCCTCTCCTACACCAGTGACTAACAACAGACCCAAGACACCTCTCCCCTCCTGAGATGGGAGGGAAACATCTCAGGAAAAAATCTCATGTTCATTAATTGGAGGAGGGGAAGGTTCCAGCCAAACCAAAATGAAACTAAGTCAAGTTTTCCAGCAGTCAAAATCAAGTCCGTGTGTTCCGTCAGTAAACACGGCAAGAGTAAGAGCCCCGGTGTTAAAGAAGAACAGGCTGGGTTTTCCAGAGCCCTCTCCACAGGGAAGGGACCTGGCTCACCCGGAAGACTGTAGAAAGCTGGCAAAAGAGTGGCTGAGCAGGAGGAAAAAGTATGGAAACCCTGGGGTGGACTGCTCTGCTGGGCTTCCCAGGCTGCGTTAATCCAGGTTTGTGAGTCTGTGATCCCAAACTGCGCGGTGCTCTGCACAGCCCTGATTACACAGCCTGAAGGGGAAAGGGAATCCTTGGCAACCTGGAGTCCAAGGGCAGCTGGCTTCACAAGAAAAGTAATTTGGTGGGGCTTTTTAAGCTCTTAGGATGCAGACACACACAAGTAACTCTAAAAACGAAATCACAGAATTTAAAAATGGAAAGTTCAGAAATACTAACTTCATAAGCTGAATTCAGCCCCATCTCTAACAAAAAGAATATGCAATATGAGAATAATCAGTGCATAAATATCTCTAGCAAAGAAACCTTAAAATAAATTGAATTCATGCAGCAATAACCATACTCATCCAGTAATAATGTCTGCATAATAAAGGAAAAATGAAAAAGAGGGAAAAAAAAGAGAAGGCATTGAGGTACCACAGATGCAAGACATGGACAAAACATGTATCATGCACAGTCAGGTATGGCATTTTCTAGGTTTCTTGCTAGATGAAAACCTATTCTACGTACGCAGATCTGCCACTTGGGAGTAATGTCATCATTTTTATTGAACTACAATAAAACTTGATGGCTTCCCCCACCCCTTTGTATCCTGTAGCCATCACTTCCTGCTAGTCCTTCAAATTCTCCAGCTCAGTGTAAAAAACAGCTCCTTCCACCTCAGAGTTAACAAATACAAGCTAAGCCTCTCCACGAGCATTGCATCTCATCTGTAACACTCTGACATTCTCAAATATCATTTTAAATAACCTTTAACTTCTACTTTATCTGTTTACTTAGCAGTAAGGTGGGCACATGAGATCATCTGCAACACCTTGTATTTTGCCAAGCAAAATCCAGCTCAGTTGTAGGATTATTAAGCAGCAGGATGTCTCTCACCATGCCTAGCACCAGGGACTGAGCCAGGAGCCTTAAACCATGAATCACTGCAGCCTGAGTGAAATCCAAGTCCTGTGCTTGGGATTTTTATTAGACATTACCTGCTTCACTGGCCTCTCCAAGAACTAGATGTGTCCTCTCTACAGTGAATTCAGCTTCAGGTTTTCAAGCTGCCTAAGGTAACACTTTTCTCCTGGATAGCATTTGAAAGGTCTCTGAGCATTTTATGAAATTAGTTTATGTTCAACACCTCCACACAAGCAAAATGAGTCACACTGATGAAGTGACTTATCTGAGAAATATCCCAGACCAAATGGTTGATAAAATTCAGGTATTCTGAAAAAGATATGGGCAGCTCAGAGACATCTGAATGACAGCTGCCTTCTAAATGCTGCATCTAATTGATGCAACTCTTCAGGTTTATGCTAAATTGATTTGTTAAAAATATGACACCATTCACTGACCTAAGTAAAATGAACCCGTGATTTCAATAAGGCACATAAGAAAAAAATATGCATATTTCAAAAGCATGATTCACTCCATTGCCCATTGCTCCTAAGAAAAGTCAAAGCACTAAATGCAGACTCCAGTGTGACTGTCATTATTGTCACAGGAATTACTGCTGCTCACATCAGTGCCTCAGATCAGCTCTGAAGCACAAGTGTGGGGCAGCTGGGGACACACGTCCCCTCTGGGTGTGCTGCACCCACTCCTGGGTCACTGACAGAGCTTCAGCTTCGTGCATTTGGCTTGGTGCTAACTCTGACAACTGCCAATTTTAATCTGTTTTTTCTTTTGCTACGCACACCCTCTGAAGAGCTGCACGTATTCCTGCTGCAAATAAATATTGGATGCAGAGGAACTCTTTCGTAAGAAATAAGAGCATAGCTCAGCATGCACAAATTTGATTTAAACAAGTTCCAGGGGTATCTATGCTTTGTACTGGGAGTCTATTTTAAAATTGCCTTAAATAAGAATTTTAATGGAAAAAAGACAGAGAAAGGGAGGTGGTACTGATAACCCTTCCATCCCCGTATTTTCTAACTTTGGCCACCATGGCCAGTTCTCTCTTCTTTGAGGCTGTTTTTTATTGGCAGGCTGGCCCAATTTCTCCCTGTAGCACATCCTGGTTATATTCTATGAAGCCAAACATTTTCATGAATGGCACATTATCGTGGCCAGAGATGGAAAGGAGAACACCAGGTGGGAATGAACCCAGGTGACAAAAGTGAGCAAGACATCTGGGATTCTCTGGTTTTGGATATTTCTGTTGCACAATCCACATTTTACCACTCAGAATCCTCAATGTGAGCATGGCTCACGCTAACCCAACTGTGCAGTTAAGGCCAGAGTCCAAGCAGACTGACACATGTGTAAGTGCTGTGAAAGTGTTTCAAGGCTTATTTAGCTACACATTTTTCATTTGTGTATTTTCTATTGGACAAGAACCGCTTCAGTTCATAAAAAGAAAGCGTACCTCTTGCTCTGCCAAATGTTTGGCAGAAACCTCAGTTGCGTGTTCTGCAGGAGCAGCAGGTGAGCTGACTGAGTTTCAGTGATTCCCTCCTTCCCTTGTTCACGGGGCACTCAGTAAAACGTGCAGCGTTAGTGGCTGTGGGAAGGCAAAGGAGCTGTGCAGTGCCTCAGCCCTGCACGCCCATCGGAGGGGCCGGGGCTGCCGCAGAGGCACCGGCAGGCTCCAGCGGCCAGGCACACTCTGCAAACACAGCCTCAGCACGCAGAACACAGTCTCTGCTCCCGTTCTGAGTAATGTCTGCCTTCCATTCAGCACCACAGCCCACAGTGAGAGCAACAAAGACATGCCAGAAAAACATCACACTGCGAGATCCCTGCTCGCCGGAGAAAATCCTGCAACTGCTTACTGAGACATTTTCCTCAAACTATGCAGGCAAAAGAGAAGGGACGCCTCATGTTAGAAAGGGGGGGAAAAATGAAAACTATTTGTGTCCAGATTGTTTCCTTTTGAAGTCTTAGCCTGATCAAAATCTGATTTCCATGGGTTTTGCTGCAGAACTTGTGTGGGGTTTCCCCAGCTTGGGTCCTGTAAAGACCCGTTCACACTCACAGCACCAAAAAAGTGCTTGGCACCAGTTCTGCTGAAGTGGGGCTGAAGGCCTCCCTGGCAGGCTCCAGCCAGGAGGAGAGCGTGTCCACGTGAAGGACTGGAAGCTGGGCTGCAGGGACGTGTGAGTCCAGCTCTTGTGTTAAAAGTGCCACAGACACGGGCTAGGAGAGGTGACTCACGAGCATGCAAACATGCTGGTTAGCAAGGACACTGAATTGACCAGTTTTTTCAATGGCATATTATTAATCATTATATATTTTTGTTAGGGAACTGATTCAGTTACCTGACTTGCCTTGATTTCCTCTGGGTTTATATTGTCTTGTTTTAAAGGCATTCTCTTTTTTTGTGTTTATGTGCATCACAAATAATGTGTTATCCTAACTACTTACTCTGATCAATACTCATTTTGCTTTTCAGAGTGACTATTATTCATTTCTGTATTTCATTTTATAGCAGAGAATTACTATTTAGAAAGTATTAATAAAATAGAAGATTTTAGCCTATTAAAATCATACATCAAAATCAAAATGTGTGGGTTGCAAATAATTAATTCCTTGGAAATAAATCCTCTGAGCTATTTGGCAAATAGTCATGCATGAAATTCCCATTCGTATTAATTCTGTTGATGAATGATCTAAAGAGTGGAAGAAGTTTAACACATTAATCAAAAAGTTTCAACACCATTATCTAAATGCATTTGCTATAAAAACTTAACCTGGTCCTGAACAAGAGATGAAAGGCAAAGTTAACATGCAGTGTATTACTAGAGAGTCATAACCTGCCTTATTTAATAACCTGACATTTTAGCTCAAGCTGAAGTTACAGCCCCGTCCTAAACCATCAAAAACTCAGTCTCTGCCTTGTGCTTGGAATTCAGATGAGCGCAGTCCCAAATCTCCCCTATGCCATTCCAACTCATGAACCTTTGAATAATGTCACCTTTGAAAGGAAGATAGAGCCCATTGCTGTGGGCTGGAGGCTTCCATTAATCCCACATCCTGAGCAGACACACTCTGCCAAGGAAAACCAACCAAATACCTGTGGAACTCTGCTCTGCAAGGCTGCAAACCCGGTTTCCAGCATCACACATTCTCACACTCAACCATCCCCATCAGCATTTGGGAAACTCCATTTGCAGGTGGTTCTGGTGAGGAGAGGGGGGCGTTTCTCTGGGGCATTTGGGTATCAGCTTACCCTTACAGAACAGCACCTGTATAAGGTGCTAAAACTACTACATATATATAATATATATAAAAACATAAATAAATATAAACTCTGTAACTGCTAACCAAAAACCTGTCTGAAGAACCTCACATTAAGCCTCTATTTCCATTATACTATGATGATTCACTGCTAATCCAAAGCACCTTCATGACTAGGCCCAAGATGTGGTACAATTCATTCATCTTCTTTGATCCAGAAAAGAATAACAGATTGAAGCAAGCATATTTGGAGAAAGGCCTTTTTGATGGGATTTTCAGCCTGATTTTCAGGTTTCTTACTGAAAGAGGATTAGATAACTGATTATGAGTTGATTACTGACTTTCATCCAACTTTGAAGCAAACTAAAAAGATGTTTCAATTACATTTTCCCCAATTCAGTGTTTTTGTGTAAAGTAAGATAACATGCCATGGCTTCTGCTTTGTGTATTTTGATTCTTTTAAAAGAGAGGAAGTCAGAAATGTTGAAACCTCACCAGAAATTCTGTTCAGCATCAATCCTTACCCAGCAGAACTGCTGTGCTAGCAACGATGTGTTCAAGCACATTTATATGGCCCTCAGGAAGAAATGTACTTCACCCAAAGCCTGACAGCAAGAAAATACCCTTTGACTTCAGGGAGCTTTGGATTAAAACTCAAATGATTAGTGACCTGGGGCAAAAATAGCAAACTATTTAATACCACCTCTCTGGGCACTCAAATTATCATATTAAAATCCACTTTATCATTGGCGCAGTCCATCGGGTTATAAACGCAAACAGATGTTCTAACGTGTCTCTGGCGTTGGCTTCGGGCAGGGTAAAGGGAGCACTTTCAGTTCCGTGCAGTTTCGTTTCTGTGAGGGTCAACGCCGTGGTTTCTCCCCAGCACTGCCCTGGCTGTCACGGCACTGATGTTGCCCTGTCACCCGCCATCAAGGCCTGGTGGCCTGAGGACACCGCTCCTGGGTGGCTGGAAAAACAGGGAAAGGGGGAGGAGATCCACTCCCAACCCACTTCCAGCGCAAAGTGGGCTTTTCCAGGTTTGCCCAGCCCAAAGCCGGGACAGATGGCTTGGCTACCCCGGCTGCCAGGAGCAGTCAGTGTGTGCCGGGCCCCGGAATGCTGCCACCCACGGGAGCGACACCAGGGCTGGGCTCGGCCAGATGCACCCTGGTACCCCACACACATCAGCCAATGCTCACAGCCACTTGGGCACTGAGTGCTCTGGAATGACTGTGTGGGAAAAACAGCCTGACGGGGGGAAAAAAGGAAAAAGAAAAAAAAAAAAGGAAAAAAGCGAAAGGGAGTCCACAGTTCCCATAAGCCAAGCAGCACATTGCTGAGCTGAGGCACAGGCCAGTGCCTCGCAGGCCCTATCACTGCTGACAGAATTAGACTCTGATTCATGCTCTGCAGCTCGTGTAATGCCAGCCAGGACCAGAGCCTTCCATGGGAACGTTTCAGCCAGTCCCCTCCTTATCAGCTCCAGAACAGCTGCCAGACTCGAAGGTCGCTCGATAGAGAATTTAATTCTTAAGATTGCACATTAATTTCTAAATTCTTTCTTATCCATGTGCTGTGATTTGAGACTGCATTCAATGCAGCCCAGCACAGGGCAAGCCTTTCCCATCCACACCCCTCCTTCCTGTCTGCAAACTTCCTTCCTACAGATTTACCCAGACATCTTTGAGCTAAATTAACACCCTGTGCACTTCTCTGACCAAGCTCTAGCAGATAGGAAACCTGATTTTGACCTTTCACCAGCTACCAGGCAGAGAGATTTTAAAATACCCTGTACGTATTATTCATCTGCCTTTACCAAGAAATGAAGGGATATTTATTTTCACCCAGCAGCTAACCACTGCAGTAGATCTTCAAAATAATGATTTCCCACCCTATCAATTCATTGTCAGGCAGAGTTCACTAATGGCTGTAAAATTGTTTTAAATCCCTCGACATATTATGCAATTTTGAACAAATATTACCCTGCTTTATAATCCTCTGCTCTTTTATACTCATATTTTTTTTAAATTACTCTTTACTACAGTCAAGAGCACTACAGAATAAAAGCATGAAAACAAGAAACCAGTGATTGAAACTTTTGGCAAGTCAGAGTGGAATTGAGTTACAGTGGAAAAATTCAGTATTAAAGTTCAATATGACCAGGTCTCCCAGTTTGCTTAGGACAGTTCCAGGTTCCACAGTGCTTTCCTGGAAGGGTGTAGGCTGTGCATGCAGTGAAGTGAGCTCTGTGTGTGAGAGAGAATCAGAATCCTCTCCTTTCCTTGATAAATTGGCCTCCTTGGTGTGAAGTTACCCATGGAAAAGGGGCTCCCTCTCCAGAAGGGAAGGGAACAGTGATTACTGCCATTTCTCTGCTTTCCAGACTGCCTGGTTATGGCAATCCAACAGATTAAGTCAAGCAGACAGATCAAATTAATTTATTCAGAATCTTTAATTCTGAAAGCAAAGTAACAGCTCTGCTCCAAATCACTGCAACTGACACCAAGCCCTAAATAAATAGGAACCCAGACTGGACCAGTGATGTGTCTGGCACGATGATCAACCACAACCAACACAAGCCCTTCAGAGGAAGGTACAAGACATTCCAGAGGAGGGAGAAAAACTGTGAAAAAATGCTGAGAGGGAGCCACATTCCACCCTATGCTGCCCCAAAAACCATTTGGCTTCTACCCTGACTTTATAAACATGATTTTCTCTCATTCCTGGTCTTTCAGTTGTGAACAATCTCATTAGCCTTAGAAACGGCATCCTAACAAAATTCAGGCCTCATAAGTATGAAGGAGACAAGAGCCACAAATGGATCATACCCTGTGCCAAAATAATGTCCTTTTCGCTGCCTTCCAACACCATTGCCTCCCTCCCACCTCCTCATCCTCTGCACCCTGACCCTTACTCACATATCAATGCTAACAGCTGTTCCCTCTTCTTCTGCCATTTCAACAAGAATAATGGAAGACAATCAACAGGCAATCAGGGGTAACAGAGAGAAAAAATATCAGGGTCAACGTTTAAAAAACCTTCATTTTGCACAATTTTATCCTGCACTTATCGATAACAAATTCCAGACCACGGTTGTAGTGAGTGTCCTGGAAAGGAAACGTAAGCTTGGGAGGAAAGACCTGTGTGCCCACATTTCAGTCAAAAGATCTCGGGTAATTGCCTGGATGGAAACACCCGTTCTGAGGGAGTGATGAGGTGGGAGTGGGCTGGTGCTGATATGCACAGACTTCCCTCCTGTCTGTCAGATACCTGTCAGTCCCCAGGGCTTATGGCCATAATTCCAAAGAACAGCAAGTGGTTATACTGTTGTCCAATCTTCCCCCTGGGAGAGGAAAGGGTTCTGATGACTCAAAAATTTGCTGTGGAAACATGATCTACCTGTTGATGTCCTGGCTGGCCTTCAGCTTTCCCCCACGACTGTTCTTGTTACCTCCCAGCCCCAGATGGACTCACTTTTAGCAAGGAGTTTTTGCCTGGTTTTCATTTGGTTTCTGTCAGTGAAGCCTAAAGAATAGCTTAGGCTCTCAGTACCAAAGCCCACTCTCATTTTATTACAGAAGATTGATGAATTTTAAGTCCAAAATCTGTTTTAAACACGGACTATTGCACTTAGGAAGAATGACTTACATCTGTATTTTGCAATGCTTTCCATTCCCCTAAGAAAGTTGTGCATTTTAATTACTTGCCTTCTGCTAGTTCTGTAGCAACAACAGTTTATGCCCTTAAATCCATTTTAACAGTTTTGATGCTGTTAGCAGCAGCAGAGCTAAATGTGCTTAGGAAAGGTTGTGTCACATCAGAAACTGGTTTTGAAGCTGGATCCCTCAGGCCACCACTCCTTGGGGCTTTTTTTCGTTTCAGTTAGCAAGACATGGAAAGATTTTACTTTTATTATTATTAACTTTCCTTTTTTGTTGTTGTTGTTTGACTCCACTTAGTTATTTAAACCGTAGAGGCAAGTAATTAAATGGAAGTTAACCAGCTCTCAAAGACTTCCTTTGGCAGCAAGACAGAAAAATAAGATCACAATTCAGAAAAATAACTTTTTCGTAACTTCCAGGTGGTTACCACAGACCTGATTCCCCTTTATATTTCACATCACTGCTAAATAAAGGGAAAGCAAAATAAAGACATTTAGAACTGCATTCACATTCAGGAGCCTGATTCCACTCTCCTGTGGATGGAATCATGCAGATGATCCCTCCAGTGAGAACAGGGGCCTTAGGGCTGTGCAGGGGTTGCTCTGAGGAGGTTTCACAGTACTATTACTGCCAGCTGCTGTGACAATACTGCAAAAACTCTGAAAGCATCAAAGGACAGAAGGGGATGCAGGAATGGAAGCTGATGGACCCGTAAACCTGAAGAGCTGAAGCAAAACTGGGAGAGAATTTATCCCAAAACATGCACGTTTTCTGGGAGATTTATCATTTTACACATTCTCTGTTATTGCAGTAACCTACTGGTCCAGGCCATCCACAAAGCTGAAGATGACTCTGAGTCACAGATGGACACCTGGAGCCAGGATCTGATCTCAGGGGACACTCTAGGGTCACTTGGTTGCAGAATAACCAAGCTTCACTTTTATATTAGTCTAGATCAAGCAGTGACCTATCAAACCTGATTCACTGGGAAAATTGGCTTTGTTGGACTTGTTCTGTTTCCTTTTCCCCTACATCTGCAGTGCCAGCATAACCTGCTGCTCCTGCAGCTTGCCAGTCAGGGGTTTCCTGGCCCAGAATGGTCAGTCTGGGAGGAATCACAGGGTGGGTGATCTGGTCCCAGCTCCCTGCTCAGGCTGGGTCATGCCAGAGCACACGGGTGTCCAGATGGCGCAGGAATGTCTCCAGGGAGGGAGACTCCCCTCCCCTCTGGGTGATCTGTCCCTGCCCTTGGTCTCTGCACAGTAAAGCAGTTTTTCCTCACTGTGCCCTGCTGTCCTGCAGCTCGGCACACGGGGAGAGCCTGGCTCCGTGCCCTGGCACTCCTGCAGGCACTGAGGAGATCCCCTCTCAGCTCTGTTTCCCTCGGATTATCCTCTTGATTCTTTCACTCCTACGGCCACAGGCACCCTGACAAGGATCTTTTGGTGACTGCAGCACACGAAAGCCACAGATTTAGCGTTTGTGCCTGACACAAGCTGCAGAAACATCCTGTGATGCACAGGGTCACGCTGGTACAGCTCTCTGAAATCCCTGCTCGTTCCCAGGACTTGGTGCTGCAGGAATGCCGGGAGTTTTTCTTTCCACAAATAGATGTTTCAGGCATATTTGCTTAAACCCTTGAGGTTGACAATCAGCAAGACTTCTTCCCAGCCCAGCAGCTGCTTGGGAGCTGCCAAGTATTGCAGGCAGAGAGTCCATGAACCATCTCCCAAAGATTATACGTGCTGCTACAAGAAGTGGGGATTGAATGTCCCATAGCGAGCTGCCTGCTGCTGATCTTTCCCAATTAACAGTTGTGTAATGTGGGGGGAATTAGGGTCTAAATGTCTTGGCACAGCTCTGCTTGGGAAAACCCTGGTGCTTGACTCTTACTGAGCTGTAAAAGGTTTCCTGGCAATTAGAGGAAGAAGAGTATAAAGAAGTATCAGGGTTAGTCCAGCTATAAAAAAAGGCTTGTATCCCATGTATTTGCAATGATGGAGATAGTAGGGGACTGTCACTTGTCCTTCCATTTGAAAGGGTAGATCTCTGAAAGAATTCCTCTATTCTGGATTATTCCAAGGGGTTTAGCCTCAAAAGAACTTCTTACCAGAGGAAGCAAGACAGAAAGGGGATTTCTATGATCTTGTCATGTCCTTCAAGCAGCTCTTCAGGCCAACAAACAGATATGGCAGCCAGCCATGGTGGGCGAAGCCAAGGAGTACATGGCTGTTTTTCATATATATACATATATATTTATTTATTTATTTATTTATTTTTTTAATGTTGTCAGATGTCATGGCACAAAAATTCATGAGAAAATGCCTTGCAATTCCCAGGAAGCCTAAGAGGAGGAAGCCTCTTTATTAATAAAAAGACATCTAGACTCCAAAACCTGCCCTAGGACATAAGGCAGCTCTCTAAGCAAAGAGGGGGAAAAATACCTAACAACTTCCTAGGAAATCCAAAAAGGCATCACAACATTTCATGTTTAAACATTTAAAATGTGGAGGTGAGAAAACCAATCTTATTCCTTTCTGTCTTTCTTAACACAAGGTGTAATTACATAACATGTATTTAGGCAACTTACATTTAGCCTGTGGGCTCCACCAGAAATGATTACAGCAATGAGCCTAATAAGATTCACAGCTGTCCCCAAAGAAAGGGCCATGTCCTCCAGGGCAAGATGGGAAGTTCCTGCAGGACTCATTCAGAGTCACTCTGTGCAGTGACCAGTCCTGTGAGGCTGAGTGAGAACAGCCCAAAAAGCCTCTCCCAATTATTGCTCACCAATATATCCACTGGCACCTCTTTCAGAAGTCCTGTTAGTCAGAAATATCCTAGGGAAAGGCCAGTCCCTGCTTTTGTCCAAGAGGGGTAAGGATGGGAAGCAAACAGAGCAGAATCCAGAGCCATGACCTGCAACGAGATCGCTCTGTCCGAGAGCAGCGGGAGCTATCCCACCTGGGCTCTCCGAGGCTTTCCTGGGAATGCCAAATTGTCCTGCTGTGTTGGCTCTGAAGGAAGTTAGAAGCTGGGTACGTTTGGCCATAAAACTTCCAGGTAAAGTGCTTGAAGAGCAACTGTGGAGTCACTTTAGTGGAGACAACAATATCTACCACACAGAAATCGAAACAGAAGTTTGAGTGCTTCTCCATCCAAGAGGCTCACTGCACCTTTTATGGATCAGGAGAGATTGTACAAAGTCTAACATTGCCCAAGTTTCTTCTGAAATGTGTACATCCTCCCAGGGAGAAAATCTGGGTGTTTTCAGGGGGTGTTACTAGGAAGCAATTTGTACTTTGTCACCTCTTCAGCACAGTTTTGTAGGAAACATGGAGTTCTATCATCGTTAGCATTTTGGATTACAATATACCTCTTGCTCTGAGTTTCCACTAGCACTGATTTCCAATCCACTCTTCATTCATTAAGTAAATGGTAAATGCTAGACCTATTATTCAAGAAGGACTCAAATGTGTGTGAAAAAAATCTGGACATCTATGGCACACTGCAACTGCATTTGTGTCTATCAATGTTCAATATCAACCATCTAGCCAGTGAATCCCAGAAATCCCTCAAGGCAGTACAGAATTTAAGACTTCAATACAGCTAACTGTTTGTGATAAGAGCCTCACTTCAGGACAAAGGGCTGTGAATTTTAAGAGATTAGGAATTCTTCTATACATTTATGAGCCACAAAATCTGAAAGTCTTGAAAAATCATGCTTGAAAGTCACTGATCACAGTTGAGAGTATTGCCACTGACAGGAGATAACACTTATGAAAATATACGCCCATCTGAATCCTGATCATGTTGCTTAAAAAGGGGTTGAATCTCTTTCAGTTTTAATCCTGTCAGCTCTCTCATTACCTCAGAGCCATTTCTGCCTTGACAAAGGAGGTGCTGATCACTCCCAGTCACCCTTCATCCTTATTTCAACTAGGTTATGATATGGATTTACATCAATATTTTCATGCTTGGAGCTTTCTGATTTTAATGCTTTTTATTCTGACCTGCTTTTTGTCACCATCATATTACACAGCACAAAATACACCTAACAACTATTTATTTAATTTGGTATTGTTAGATTCACATTAAAAGCTCCCAGTTTGTACTTTTTTATAAAAACACTCAAGAGATCTCTCATAGAGGAACCGCATTGGTACATTTCAAGACTGGAGTGGATTTTCCTTTAAGTAAGTATTTCCTTGTTCTTTGGTTCCATATGGAAATCACTAGGTGAAATGCTGTGGCCTGTAGGTCTGGCACCACAACCATAATGGTCCTTTCTGACCTCAGAACCTATCCAAATGTTTGACTTACAGTGCATCAGCATGAAAAGAAGCTTATTTTTTTCCACATCATTTTTATAGCATTACTCAGGCATTTGCGAGCAGAATGTAAAGCAGGTCTCGCACATTATGGATTTTGAAACCACTGCATTCACATGTAAGAAACAGATGGAGAATTACATTGCCAAGACCTCACCCCTTTGTAGGGAACTAATGGGAACAACAGCATAAAAAGTCTCCAGATTTAATTGAAGAATTAAAGATTTTTGTGACGTATTTTCAATTAAGTGATGGAAAGCTGACTTTTTGGCCACTGCTGCAGCAATGAAATCTTGCCACGGAAGCCATCCTGAAGTGCTTTCTAACTACAAATGATGTAAAACCAGAGAAAATATCTACCAGATAAGGGAGATTATACTTTTTGTTGGTATTGTATCAAGCAAACACTATTGCAGGTATTTGGTTAATTCAGAACATGTTTAATTTGCCTGTTGCAGAAACCTGTCCTGTCTCATTACATCCCAGAGGCTGTTTCCACGGCCTCCACCTGCCTCTCCTTTCTCAGACATCATCCTCCACCCATGGACCATCTCTGGTGGAGTGGTGTTGTGTCCCCGAGCCAAACCACATCCCAGGGCAGATGAGGAAGAAAACCAGAAAAGCCAACATTTTTTGCTAACAGTTAATACTCTCCAGTCATGGCTATGGCTCTTCACCTAAGCTGTGGTGACACTCTGTTTTCATCAGAAACACCAACAATTCTTGCACACAGGCCCTCAGCACAGACCAGCAGACTGAGGAGCATTTAAAGCTCTCTGTGTATTTGTACAAGACACCATGCTGCTCTGAGAGCCATCCCACCTACACTGCTCTAAAACACCCAAAAAGGATCCTGTAGTTTGCCTTAGACCCTGAAATGGACCTTCCTTTTCCTTGCACATTGGAAAGCCCCCACAACTGGGATTTCCTTTGGATCCTTCACCTTTTACAATGCATGACCCATGCCAAGGCTTCTGCTCTGTCAATGGTGTTTTTTCCTCTAGATTTCCAGAATGGAAAATGTGCCAGAGGTGAGTCCAAACAGAACACCAGGATTCACTTAAGTGCTGCTGCAAAATTCAGCTGAATTCTACCAACTGAAACACTGAAAAGAGTTTGCTGAACTGTTGCTTCTCCAACAGCAGCAAAATCTTGGGACCTCAACCCGTGCCTACTGAAGAAGTTTTGTTACCACCATACAGGGAAGTTGGGCTGCACTAAGAGGCCAGATTTAAGGCTCAGTCAAAAAGGAAAAATAGTTTCCAAAACAGTTCCAAGTTATCCATCATCCTGACACCCCCATACAAACACCATGCAAGCCACTAAGGAAGTTGATGGAAATAAAATCTGGAAGTGGGTTGAACAACTTACAATATGGAGTGCAGAGCAATGCAGAAAAGGAAAACTATATACAGGGCTAAAGGCAGCAAGCTAAAGGCTTTGCTATTTTCTTTACATCAGATATAATCACCATCAACTTCTTCCTAGTAGCCTCCAAATGTGCTCAAAACATCTCCTTCAGTATCCAGAAGGAACATGATCTAGCTTGGATAGAAGGCCAGATCCATGAAAACAGAAAAAGGCATTAAGCACTCAGACTTCAAGAAAAGGATGCATCCTTTAGAATGTTCTAAGTAGAACAATCCAAACATTTCAATATTAGTGCCAAAAGACTCTGAACCAAAATCACACCCATATAAGTATTCAAGCTCACACATTTAGATCTCTGTCCAAAAAACAGAATCAAATATTCTCTATTATTTTTCTGTCTGGCTTTAGAAAGACTTTCTGGAAATGTCAAAGCAATCTATTTTACACTTGAGATAAGAAAAAAACAATCAGAAAACATGCAGAACAATGTTTCAGGCCCTATTTGGACTCCTTAACTATAATGGAAACACAGCAAAGGTATGACCCAAATTCACCACAAGGTAAGGCATGGCTGAGGCAGCCACTCAAAGAAACAAGTCAGCTTAATGTATTCTCTTGCAATAAAAGAGGTTGATGTGTCATGCAGGCGCCACCTTGCAGGGGTGCAACAAACCAGCCCTCTCCACAGAGCTGAGTTATATACCCTGTTTCTGTACCACACTGCCACAATTCAGGAAGGTGCAGTATTTTTTGTGGCAGCGCTGGTCCAGGCATCCCATTCCTAAAGCTGATGTGGGTATGGATAGCAAAGCATGAGCTGAGACTTGGCTGAAGCAGTGATCCATTGGGTACTGCCCATGTCCAACAGGACGCTGCTCAGGATGCTCCCCTGGGGTGTATTAACCCTGTATTGACCCTGAAGGCAGCAGCACTGCGGCTCCAAGGGCCGGAACATGGGGGTAAATCTGGAGCTTTGTGCTGGGCTCTTGGTCACCTGCACCAGGAAGACAACGGGTTTGGAATTCAGGGACTGAGCCCTTTGCTGCAGGATGGGATTAAAAATGCAGAAGCCAACTCCTACCCTGACTCTTCAATTCCACAGGTCCACCCTTTTGCTCAGAGCTGAAGTTTGAACCTTCCTTTTGAGGCAGGAATGGTGCTGGGCTGCCACAAGGATGACGATGGCCACAGATGGCAAGTGATTGCAGCAGCGATAACGAAAATATTTGCCATTAGCATGGAAGGATTTGACACAGAGGCTCAGTATTTAGAAAGCCACATCCTGCTATTTGCATCCTCGGGCTCTTCGGCTGAGATGCAAGATTTGATGGGTGGGGCAGGATCAGTCAAATATGGGGAAGTCCAGAGAGAGAAATAGGGACCCAGAACACACAGTAACAGTAGACAGAATAATTTGGAGCCTGAGAAGGGCTCAAAAAACTTCCTACAAAAGTTAATGTAGGAAGTTAATACAAAAAGATACAGAAACCTTCTTCTGCAAAAAAGTTAAGCATAAAATAAATATGAGGTGAAATTCCAAACTGAATATTTAAGTATTAAGCTGGCAGTTCTACCTACAAGCCTCCTGTGAGAGTTAAAGGAAAAATCCCCTGAAGGAAGAGATACAAAAGTGTTTGAAAATGTTTACCTACCCCTCAAACTTGCATAAAATGAAGACAAGGCAGCCTTAAGAGTCCAGCTTTCCTGATAGGAAAGAGAAAAGATGCTAAGTGTTTCAAGTGTATCTCAGACCTCATTTAACTAGCAAAGAAAAAAGGTTAATCCTCACAACTTCCTAGAAGGGAACATCATAAAGGAAATAAGTGGGGAGTGCAGCAAGCTGGAGCTTCTGTATCCTTCGCTCTAGACATCAAACAACTCGACCACGTTGCGTCAAGTAAGAGAAACAGGAAGGGAGAGATCACACAGCTTGAGTTCCTTGGCTCCAGTAAGGCCAAGGCACTGCTGCTGGGGAGGATGGAAATCCTATATTCTTCCTCTGGGGCAGGAAGTACCTGTAAACATCTCAGAAATATTCTGTTTTAGCATACTGTAAACAAGAATACATCATATCCACCGCTCCAGACCATGTAGGGAAAAGAACTGGACAACCTTGGGTTCAACCTAGAAGAGGAGAAGGCAGGGGAACTGAGTCATAGCTTAAAAAAACAAGATTAAAAAGAACTTTTGGGACTGGACAGGAACTGAGGTTTTAAGTGGGGCAATTCCTAAGGAAGGAAGGACACCTACTACCTATTCCAATAATATTTTACATTTATGTAACTGCAGTGGCTGCTGTCCAAGGACCTGAAAATACTAAGGGCTTCCAGTTAACCAGATTTCAAATTCCAGGGAGATTATAAAGCATTAGTCTTCATTTTTGCCACATTTCAAACAAAACAGCTAGCTGAGAACCAGCTTTACACTTCCAGGCAACTAAAGACCCTCAGTTGATATAAAACAAAAATCAGCTGCTGTGCAGCAAAGCACATCAAGGTGCTATTCCCAGACATGCCTTTCCAAATAGATATTATATGTATGGGCTGTCCATTTGGACTTTCTATCACAACACTTCTTGTGTTTCACATAAAATACATATGGCTACCCTGAAGACCGTGTTCAGAAATTTATGTCTCAACTCCATTTATTGAGACCCATTTGTTGCCTCTTTCCTGAAGCATGATCCTGGAAAGCAGACAGCAATTCAAATCACAATTCTCTGTTTCTCAGTACAGCTACTGTTCTAAGAGTAGATGTCACTTACTACAGAATTAAAGCTGAATTTTATTTTAGGTAGAGTATTCAGCCAAAGGACCTGAGCTGTCTTGGTGTTGGCCACCATTTGAATGAGAGAGACTCAATGAATCTAAAGCCCAGCACTGACTACAGCAAAGTGGATAGCAGGAGAAGTGGAATAATTCAGGGCAAACTTCCAAAATCTGGTCCTCTGGCAGAACTCTGTCCCCTTAAAGCAGAACATTCAGTGTAATAACTGTGCCCAGAATGGCTTTGGGAAGGTCATTTAATCTTCTTCAATTTCCACTTGTGTGAGACAGGAATTGTTCCTGGTCTGAGGAGCAGGATGTGATTTCATGACTGATGGAACATCCCTCTTGTCAATGTCCAGTGGCATTTCAGTCTCTGTGCCCTTGTTTGTTCTAGAGCAGACACCCACAGAGGCACATTACTGCTCTTTGTGCACTTGCTAGGAAGAACCGCTCCCATCATTACGTGTTCTGAACTGGTAAAGGCTGGAATATAAACTGAGATTGTGCCAGATCTACAGAGCAGCGTGCCAAGCATAAAGCTCAAAGACCTTGACAACACGGAGCAAGGAGAGCTGAGGTGTAGGGATTGCAGGAAGGGGAGTTTGGTGGTGGTGATGTTTTGGGGGTGACCCAGCTGAGACAAGAGTGATTGATGCATTCCCATGAGGATCCAGGGGCAGAGCAGTACAAAGCAGTGATCACAGCAGCCTGGAGCATAAAGCTTAGAGGCAACTTCCAGGTATCATTTGGATCAAGGCAATTCCTTTTACCTAAATCTATTAATGTGCAATGGAGCTGACATTTAACATAAATATTCAAATAATGTCCATCTCTCTGGAAACCCCTCTGTTTGAAGAGATTTTTAATAACAAGTTTTAGGTCAGGCTTCAATAGAATAAGTCTTTTGTAAAAACAAAGATGTTCTGGAGTAAAAGAGAGAGGAAAGGACCAGTGCTGATGCCAGCAAACCAAGAGAGCCATTTCCTTTACTGAATGGCATTCTGTGCAAGGAGGAAATGCAGTGCTATTATTACTCTAATAATTAAATACCTCTGTTCTTCTGTGGAAGAGCATGAATCTCTCTAATGCATCCCAAAAAAGAAGTGCCTGAAAACCATTAATGGAAATCCTCAGGAAACCTAAAGCCAGAGCAGTACACTTGAAATGTTATACCAAAAAGCCACATGAGCCTCCAAACATGTCACCTGCAGGTTCAGTAGAGATGTGAGAAACACTGCTTTTTCATTCCAAGGGTTGTTCACAAGCACTTGAAGAGGGCTCAGACAGGAAATCTGAATTAAAGATACCTTTTCCACACAACACTCCCAAGTGCCAGCAGCTGAAGACGTGTGGAAATGCACACTCCCATGACTCGTGTGGTGCAGTGGGCTGCCCTGGTGTGAGGTTTTCTCCTCCCCAGTGACTGAGGGAAGCCTGGTCCTCAATTATTGCTGCAGTGGTGGGGCTGACCAGTGCCACGGGGCAGAGCAGAGGGACAGCAGGACACAGGTGACAGTGCCCCCTGCCCCCAGCTGTGCCAGCAGCTGGCACCAGCACTGATTCTGGGTGTCCACGAGAAGATGGGGAAAACCCAAGCCTAACTGCACTGAATTCCAGGGCAGATTCTGGCAATCCAGCCATTCCAACTCCCAATGCTCCCATTCCACAGCCCAATGACACCAAGTGTACTGAGGGGACAATGAACTGCAGTCCTGAGGAAAAAACCCAGGCCTACATTTAATCAGAGACACATGACATGTTAATGGATAACTGCAGATTAATTGGAACCATTGCTGCAACAAACTAGGAGCTTAGGAGGCAATATCAGAGAAATGGTTTAGAGCTACTTGTGCTGATTAAGCATCAAAGATCTTAAGCAATGTTGCATATATTGAATATTCTGGTCTCTGGATAAATTGTTTGATGGGCAATTTAGAAAAGTTAGATGAGCTCAGCAGACAGAAAATTGGCCTGGAGACCATGCCAGTATAGATCTGCCACTGTTTGGAATATAAAGGAATAAAACCTCTGTTTGTAATCTGCTGCATGAGAACAAAGCAAAAAAAATTTCTAAATAAGAAAACAGTTTAAAAACACCAAGTTTTTTCATGTTGTTATATGTCTCTGATGTAGCAAGTCTGCATCAAATGACCTATAAAATTTAATGTGGGGGAGAATCCTTCCCAAAGAATTAGCTGCACAAGAAGATGAAGCCAAATACGAGGAGGAAAGGAAAACAAACAGCTTTCAAAGTTGGGTATTCTATTACATATTTAGCTGGCTATATATTAAAATAATCATATGAAAGAAGAATAACGTTCCTGTTTGCATTCATGTGTTCTTTATAACTCAGCTACGTCAGACAAATCCTCTACCACGTCCCTGTGTCAGACAAACCACCAGGGATCTGTGCCTGCCCAGTGATGTGCACCAGGGTGGAGTTCCCTGCCACACCCAGACCTGCAGCGAGACACTGCAAGAGCTCTCTTCCCACATCCCCCGGCTGACTGGACACCAGGGAAGCAGCAGTGGGGTCCATCTGTGCCCCTGCCTCGGTGCTGTGTTTGCTGAGCGCTCACACACGGCTTGAGGGGAAAGCTGCCATCTGACCCTAAAATATTCTACATGAGATCTACCTGCAAACCAATTTCACCAAAAGTACTGAGAAACAACCTTGAGAATCCCACCCCAAGTCCATAAACCCCATTATGCTCTGTAAAGGAGGAGCAATCTTTCAGGAAACACTGGATTTGCCATCGAAATGCTAAATGACAAATTCAGCAGAATTTATCATCATTCTTATTCTGAATGCATTTTCAGCAAAGCTGTCAGAAAGAAGCACAGGACCTTCCTGGATACAATTTTAGGGGTAAGCCACTTCTCTGCTATCATGGTAAGTGCTAATAAAAGCTTGACTTATTGAAAAGGCCTCAAACAGAAGACAGAGGAAGATGTTCAGGCCCTACATCTCCATCACTGAGGAAAGAGAGATGAAAATCACAAAAAGGGTGGGAGAGGGATTTGTGTCCCTGCCAATGCATTTGGGCAGCTCCACAAAGCTGGGATGCCCCTGTAGCTGCTCTTTAATTGCTCCACTTGCCATCCAGCCCAAACTGCCTTTGGAGTTTCTGGGGGCTAGCAGCATTTGCCATTGTTACTAAGCTGCTTAGAAAAACAAAACTTTCATGTGTCAGAAAATTGGGCTTTCAAACTGATATTTTTATTCTTTCTTTTGCTGTGCCTTGCAGAAAGAGATTGTCTCCCAAAAAATCATTAATATTTTGTTTAGAAGTGTTTGCTATTGCTTTGTTTCTCTTGTTTGCTTCAAGTGTTTTTCCTCCACACTTTTATAGGTTTTGGCATTTCTTACTCAAAAATGCATTTACTTGCTGCAAACTGAAGAAACAGCCATGGGTTTTGACTTTCCAATTAAAATTGTCCTTCATTTACTTGCTGCAAACTGAAGAAACAGCCATGGGTTTTGACTTTCCAATTAAAATTGTCCTTTAAATTACTATTTTACCTTCTAATTCAGATATTGAAATATTTCCTGAGCAGCTCAGCAACAATGCAGTGGCCTTTTAATGCTGTACACTGCAACTGGAAACCACCCTTACAAAAAGCAAATTACAGCTCAAAGCCAAGCTACACTGAAGAAACTTGTGCTGCAGTCTGGAAGCAGCACCAGACACTCAGAAACTAGGTTTATACATGAAATGGTACACTCTGGATACAAATATTGATGTTAAAGTCCAAAGAATGGCTTTTCAGGGACACGTGTGCCTGTGCCAGCCACAGGCAGTTCAGCTGCATCGCTCACCTGGTGCTTCTGGAAGAGCACCTGAAGATCCACACCCATACAGCCAGGGGACATTTCCAGAGGGTGCACAGCATTCCTCGCCATCAGTAAATTCATGGGAGCCACTGGGACTGCTCAGGTGAGTAATGGCTGTAGGCACTGCAGTCCAGGGCACTGCCAGGAGGCAATTGCCAAAAAAGAACAGAAGGCTCCAGCCTTCTCTAGCAAAAAGCTGCACCTCCTGACCTGATGGCAAATCCTGAAGGCTCTGTAAAATGAGTTAATCACTACTAAGAGAATGCATCAAGAGGAAAATGAATATTAACTGACTCACCTCAGACTCAGGGAATGTTTTGGGCCAGAAGGGACCTTAAAGCTCATCTCATTCCATCCCACCTGCCACAGGCAGGGACACCTCCCACTAGAGCAGGTTGCTTAATGCCCCATCCAGCCTGGCCTTGAACACTTCCAGGGATAAACCCCATATTAAAATCCCACATTAGTTCACACTAATTGCACTGGATTTGTTGCAGAAATGTAAAGGACGGTGTCTGCTTTACACCATTACAGGCAAAGCTTGTCTCCTGCATGCTTTTTATTCCAAAGCCCTTTACAGTGACCTAAGATGTTGGATCTGCAGCTCATTTTTTTCCCCCTGTGTTAAGTCCAAGAAGACACTGATATTCCTATGTATTCATTTGTTCCCATGGGACACTGATATGTGATCTCTTTGGGTATTCCAATTTGCAGTCCAAAACCACAAAAATAGTTTGGCAGCTAAAATTAATGGCTGTTTCTGATTTGGCAAGGTACTTTAACACATGCTCACCTTCAAGTGCATGAGTCTCCCATTAATGCAATCATTATTCATTTCATGAAATGAAGCAACTGCTAGCCTGGCACTTACGTGCTTTTGTGTAATATTTTGAAACATACATTCAGTAAATAAGCAATTAGACTTTTTTTTGTAAGTTGTGCAAAGCTGGCCTGAAGCTCTGCCGGCTCACTCTGTAAAAGGTTTGGGTAGTCATTTCCACTAATTCTTAAATTTAGACCAGTGTGAAGTGACTGTTAAATCTAAAAATATATTGCCTGTTTTCTTTCAACCTGCAAGACTATAACAGTTAAAAATTCCTACAGAAAATTACTCAGACATAGTTTAACCTAAATCTCAGAGTCTACTAGAGCATCTCCAGTCTTGATACCCTCTTGAAGTGAAGGAGGTCACACAAATCTTTCTGTCAGGTGCCTAGGGCACTCCCTCATTACCTCCATGAAATGGGTATCACACTTTACAGTGGTGTAACTCAAGCTGGCAAACAGGAGCTTGATGCCACAGAGCTGTAATGGACTGGCACACAAATCAAAGTGCTGTCCCTCCAGGCCATTTGCATTCTCACTGAGGAAAAAAAGCTGCTGGGGAAGCACTGATTGTGAGGGTGTGCACAAAAATGCAACATAGCATGATGGAGTGTTTGTTTTAATTTAGAAGATTAATTTTGAGCAAAAGAGAATGGGTTATGCCAGTGTATGCTCTGTATGTGTGGTATTCAAATCATGCCTTGCAAGGAAGGCTAACATCTCCGAAATCCTTCACTACTGTATCCATATGCATCTCTAGGAAATTCTGCAGTCAGTCCAAATCCCAAGTGTTAAGAAGGAAAAGTTTCTAAGAAGTCAAAAGACCGGGGGGAAATCTCACATTTAATTTACACCCTACACACTGTTTGGTAAATAGCAGCTATTGTTTAGAGCAGAATGCAGTCACCATTCATTATATTTTGACTCTACATTCTTCATCGGGAATTCAGGAAGTGGTTCAGACTAAAATATTCCCTTATGTTATTTGACCTGTAAAAACTTGGAGACAGGCCAGATTCTGCAGTCCTTAGACAGACAACACTCCCATTGACTGTGGGACTGGACCTCGGAGCTGGCTGGGCTGCAGCCCCGCGCTCAGCTCACCACTTGGGGCACGGGCTGGAGCCCGGGGCACGCTGAAACCACACCACTGGGCTTGGGGGAGCTGCTACCCATCTGTCCAGAGAAACAGTGGGGATTCCCTGCCACAGCCTGCACAGCACCTCCGAAACAGAACTGAGCTTCATACAGAGCTGAACACCTCATGCAAATATAACTACAGAGCTGAACACCTCACGGAATTACAACTGCAGTTATTGATCATTCCAGCTGCCTCTTCTGATAGAAAGGCACTACTGAGCTGAAGGTAATCCATAGCTTTCCAATGGATTCCCTGACAGAGCACATCCAGAACAAGATTCTCAGAGTTAGGTTCACTCCTCTTTGTTTAAAGCAGAAGTAGGCCTCCAAACACCCTGGGAGCCTGGGTTTCAGCATCTTGTGTTTTGAAGCACTAATGCATTTGAAAATCAAGGTAAAGCCCCAGAATTAAAGAGAAAGTTCTGCTGATAGTTTCACTTGGCTGTCAAGATTCCATTTCAAATTCTTGTTAAATTTAGGATCATAGAATGGTTTGGCTGGAAGGGACCTAAAGGATCCTCTGGTCACAACCCCTCTGCTGTGGGCAGGGACACCTTCCACTACACCAAGCAGTGGTTGCTCTCTGCCTGACCCTTGAGCACTGCCAGGGATGGGGCAGCCACAGATTGTCTGGACACCCTGTGCCAGTGCTTCACTCCTCTCAGAGCCAAGCTTTTCTCCCCAGCATCTAGACTAAACCTACTCTCAGGCTGTGCCATGGCCCAGGGCTGCCCTCTTGTCCTGTCACTCCAGTGCCCCAATGAAGAGTCCTTCTCCAGCTTCCTTGCAGGACCCCCTCAGGTACTGCAAGGCCACTATGGGCCCTCCACACAACCTTCTCTTGCCCAAAAGAAGTAGGGAGCTAAGTTTAAATCTCATCACAAGTCTGAGGGAGATGGGCAGAAGCATTTCCCTGGGATCATATTCCAGCTGCCATCCCCTATAGCTCATCCCACTCTGAAAAGGCTTGGACACAGAAAGGGTTAACACCAGGGAGGGTCATGCCATAACCTGCAAGGGAGCAATTCCTGTTGGCCATTCCTGCACACTCACCTCTGTTACTCTTACTCACGCTCTTGGTTAGGAGTGATGTTGAACTTCTGAGAGACTACAAGACAGCCACGGAAGGATTCCTTCACCAGGCACTCTGATCCTGCAGGCTTTTCCCCCTGAGCACCCCAGCTCACAGCCAGCTCACCAGGGCTACACTGGAAACACCTCCAGAAGCACCTGCACAGCAGGCACTGCGTGCCCCATGAACAGAACCAAAGCTCATTCTGTGTGCGCAGGAGGGAAGATAATTTATCATTACGGATCTCACTGTTAGGGAAGGGACTGGTGTTGCTAGAGCACTTTGGAAAACACCCCTTTGAAGGTATGAACAAACAACTGCGTGTTTTGTTCAAATCAGTGCCTGATATTTTTAGGCTGCTGCGCTTGATGTTTAGCAATTATCTCTAGAATTTAATCTATCAGATAGGAAATGCTTAGCTTGGCAGAGGCAGGAGGATTACTCAGTGTTAGCTCACTGGTTAAATTTCCACAGGCTTTAAGACATTCTTCTTTTTTAGACTTCATATTTTTTGACAGCAAGGTCATGCATAAAGATTGCTTCAACACTCTCCTGCACAATGGAACCAGGTGAGTCTTTGTGTAGCCTTTTTTCCTTGGCAACTGCTCTCACTTGTGTCAGGAGCACTCTTTGTTCCATGAGGATGTTTGCCCTGCAGCACCCTGTGACTCAGAGCACATTCCCTCCTGGAAATGAAAAGGAAAATGGAGCTCTCTTCCATGGTATCAGCAGCAGGTTTTGCAAGAGGAAGGTTTTATTTCCCCTCCCACACCCTTTTTTGCTTTCTTTTTATATTGAAATTTGAATGATCTTGTGGAATTCCGTAAATATTTTATTACATATTTTATAGGTGGAGTATTTTATGTCTCGCAGTAATTTTGGAAGTGCAGCCATTGAGTTCAGTCTCTCCTGCCCCATGGTAGAGCTGTAACTGCTTCCATCTGTCCAAACCTATGTGCAGTTCACTAATGTTGACCCCTTAGGTAGGACTTGCTGTTTCTATGCTTTATTGTTAATCATTAGATTCAGGAAAAATAAACCTCTTTTGACATTAGCAATAAGGGGGTTCCAAGGATGGAGAGAAAAATTCCTCCTGCTTTAATTGCTCTTAGCATTTTTAAAATGCATTCCTTCATCGATTTAGGAGAAAATGCTTATGGATAGGACTGGTTCACAGAAATGTACATCTAAAGAATTCACAGGAAAACTGGATTAAACTACCACTACTGCAAACAATTCTAAGAAAGATTAATTTTTCCACAAAATAGTGCTGAAAAATTTGTCTGCAAACACTCTTTGCCAGCAAATTTCATTCACATTTATCAGCATAGATTTCTCCAGGTCATATATTCAGAGAATTAGCCATATCCTTGCAGTAACAAGCTGCAATTTCTGTCATCCTCTAATGTCACCTTTCCAGGTCTCTTGAAAAATCATGTAAAACTCATCTCTCTCTGGTTAAAATCTCACAGGGCAAAGACAAGAAATTTGGTGTAAGTGGGCTTATAGACTGTGTTACAACTATGAAAAGCTTCACAGAATTTATAAAACAAGGAATATTTTCTTTAAAAAAATTGTAGAGTGCATGTGACTCATTTTTCAAGATGTTTTTACAATATACCATTATTGCTGCACTGCTAGATGTTGGGGTTTTTTTTCCTTCCAAGATAAATAACACACAATTCTCTCTGGCTTTTTACATTCATCACACACTAGATCAAAATACATCTGTGCTCCAGAAAAACCTATGGAAAACTAGGGATAAATATTTCCTTTTTAAAAATTAATTAAAAAAAATGTTTATTTTGACAACTACCATGTTTCATCTCATTAGTTAAGCCAAGAATTATGATTAAAAGAATGTTTTTAACATAAAAACATAAGTAACATAAATTAAAAATACTTGTTCTTTTATTTCTTAGCCTGAGCAAAAATTCATATTTTGAAAACAAATTCGCAAAACAAACAGTCCAGGAAAACAAAACTTGCTATATGGAGAAATCTGGAGGTTTGTGAGTGAGGGGTATGTTGTTTGCTTTGTTTCTTTTTCAGATTTTAGTTTTTTAAAAACTGAAAAAGGAATTTTTCAGCAAGTAAAAGGAAGTGATACTCACTCATCATCAGAACTTGCAAGAGTCTAACCAAGGACCAAGATAATCATTGCTCAATGCCTGATTATCTTCCAGGAAAAGTCATAAACTCCAACTATGAAATAAGGCCGTAAAACAACCAAAAAAACCCCTTATTTATGTCTCTTTGCAGAAAGCTGAAATGTCCATCCCCCTCAGCCAGGCTGGCCCATCCCGGGACGTGCTCCCGGCCAGGCTGGCTCTCCGCAGCCTGCTCCGGTGGAAGGGTCCCTGCCATGGCCGGGGAGCTGGAGCTGCCTGAGCCTTAGGGTCCCCTCCAACCCCAGCCATTTCCAGTTGTTATTGTTTCCACCAAGAGAAAGAAAAGATAAGGTATGGAAGGGGCAAGCGTGGTGCAGGCGTGTCCCACCAGCCTGTCCCTTTCCCTTGGGAACACTGCAGAGGTCAAATGGTGGAAACCACACACAAGGTGTAGAACAACCGACTTCAAATGGGGAAAAAGCCCCAAACCTCCAGAACACCAGCAAAGGATGAAACTGCGAAGGAAGGATGTGACAACTTCCCCACTCCTTCCCCAGGGTGACAGACCCTCAGGGGCTGGGATTCCCGGGCAGCTGAACCCAGGGCTGGGCTCTGCCATGTGCATGGGGTTGTTGTGCCACATGCAGTGTGGGTTAAACCAATCCACAGAAGGATCTGGAGAGTATTGCCGAGCTTAAGAGCCTGTCTAGGAATGCTGAATTTGAAGAAAACCTCTGCAGAGAAGATACAGCTGGTTTCACCTCAACTGGCATTTTGCTCTCTCTCATCAGGTTTGTGCTTTACATAGCAGCTGCATAGAAACCTGAGCTGTGCAAGGAATGTATTAATTTTGTCTTTGTTAAGTAATGTATAGGTGTGGTCTGACACTCACAGAAGGAATTGATAGCAAAATTCACCTTGATCTATGTTTTCAGTTCCCAACTATGCCCCTGCACATGATCAAATCAGAAGTATTCAACTACTGTATACGTGGTCATGGTGCTTGACATGTAGGCACAATATTATATATCAAGTGTGCACTCAGACACACAGAGCTCAAAATAACAGAGAAAAACCTTGTTCCTTCTAAAAAAAACCCCTGCCACTCCTCTGTTCCATAATTTCAGCTAGGATTTTCACTACAATAGTAAATTGCTTATTTCTAAGAACCAGAGGAAGGTTCAGTGGAACTCCAACTAGATTTTTGATGTTCAGCTCTTGGAGCTAATTTTAGATTTTCCATCTCTTCTGAGAACCTTTTTTTCACTTCAAATATATCACCAGACTCATTAGAGACCTGGGAACAGAATTAAAGGGCAGTGACAGGTACAGCTGAGTATGTAACTGCAAATTAATTTCTTCATGTGAATTACAATCATTATGTTTGCAAATGGATTCATTTTCAATGGAAAAAAACAATCTGTTCTCATGAGAGAAAAATTCTGCTTCTATGAGATAATTACAGTTTTTGGCCTCTCTTTTATGGAATTCCCTTTAAAGGCTGCTGATTATACCATGAAGAGCAGCAGCTGGTGAGTACCTTATTTGATTAACAATTCAAGGAAAATTTACATAAAAACTTAGCACAGAGGATTACGACTTGCAGAAGATGGATGGAGCCCTGCCTGCTGTGTCTGCAGTGTGACTGATTTCAGCCAAAGTCCTGGCTCTGATGTGTCTGTAGATTGTATAGGGCCAACATCCCAAAACCTATTTAATGGGTATTACTACTCAATTCTAACTGTCTGCAAACAAAGTAATTAGAGATTCATTTGCATATTTGAATTGCCTCAGTGTTTTTGTTTGGTGTTTTTTAGAGATGTGTGGGGTTATGCTCCCTATGCTTGCTACAGAAATTTATTAGCGATGTTTGCAAGAGGAGAGGGAAGCAAAATGCAAAGCCCAGGTGACAATAAACATGGGGGTTTAATATTTTGTGTGGCCTTCCAGCACAAAGCAGCCAACTTGTAAACAAGACATTTTTTGTTGCAAGGTGCATGAAAATATTTCAGTGTTTTAATTACAGCAATATGAAGATCTGATTTACACTGTAGGGAAGAGACTTTTGAAGCCACCTACACACAAATGCAAAGAAATGAAAAATAAAAGCCAAAGCCTTTAGCTTTCAGCTGCAAGTGAAATCAGTGATTGGCTCCAGCTTCAAACCTGAGTAAGGTGAATAAAGCCCCTCAGTTCTGCTCTGTTTTCCCACTCAGCCCATCCTGCTGGGAAGTGGTGTGGTCCTGCTCCCCTGCAGCAGTGTCTCACCCAGAGGAGGGTGGCGAGTGCCATCCTGGCTGCTCCCACAGGCAGAGCACAGGGATCCAACTCACATCACTGGAGCTTTGGGATCAAGCCTTCCAGGTGCTGTGTCAGGGACACAGTGTGCCCCTGAAACATCATCTCCAACATATTTATATCCTCTTTACTGCACTTCAGAGATTTCTGCAAAGCTTGCTACGTTTTGTCCTTGGGTTTATCACAGACCCTGGCAGCTTCACCAGCTCTGCCTTCCCTCTGTGCTTACAGCTGGGACTCAGATTGCCAGGGCCTGTTGAACACAAAGAGTCCCTTCAAAAGGTTTTGTGTGAGGGCTGTTGTCACTGCACCCCCAGCTCAAGGCTTGATCTTATCCCTCTGGGTTGCACTGACAGAGGATTGGGCCCCAGATGAGATAGTGTCTCTGACTCCAGTCAGACTGTACTGTTAAAATTCCCACTACTAAAATGCAGCCTTTCTATTTCTTTGTACACAGTCCTCAGGACTTCTCAATACCAGCAGGCAAGAAAATTCCAGTGATGCCAGAGGGATCTTTACTTGTCTGAAGCAGCAGAGAATCCATGGGAATTCTCAGAAGCTTTTCATCTCTTGCTCCCTGCAATTATTTTCTATGCTAGCAGCATAATTGAGGAGGAAAAAAGCAGATGACATCAGCTACTGAGCAGAAAAATATCAAGAAGAAATGACACACACTGTGGCACAGAAAGATACTTCACTGCAGCAGGCTCCAGCCTGGGAGCAGAGAACAACACTTGCTTCCAAGGTTGGACATAGATTGCCCATACAGCCCTAAGGAAATCATATCTGTCTTGCAATTTTTATAATCTTATAATTTTTCATTACCCCAGAGGAAGTCTCCAGGATGAAACTCAAGGCTCACTCAGAGGAGCTCACAGAGGACAGCAGTGAAGGCTCTGTAAACACCTACAGAATGACAAAGCAAAAACCACCTGAGGGAAAGATGTAGGAAAACATAAGCAGTCAAAAAGAATTACTTCTTTAGAAATAAAAGAAAGGACAGATTGCTTTGCCTGGAGATGTAGGGCCCACCTGCACTCCCCTTGAAAAGCCACTGCTGCAGGAGAGTGCACTCCAATTATCAGGCTGCCACAAACCCCCTCAGTTTCCTTTATTCTGAAGGGATGCATTAAAAACAAACATAACCCCTTTCAAGTGCATTAGGAAAAATGGGTCAAGTGGCAGCACGTGCACCTACAGTGGGGACTTCCCCAGTCTCAGTTAAAGCCACCTGACAGCCTTAATTTAAGCAGAAAACCAAAAAGTAAATTGTTCTCTTCCTTCCCTCCCTGCTGCCCTCCAAAATCTAGATAAAACAAACCACTTCCTACCAGCAGCAGCTGATTTGGAAACCTGGAATGGCAAACTACAGCCAAGGTGTTCCTGGCCAAGGTCCTGCTGGGGGAGTCCAAGGGCACCCCAGACCCTTCTCCCAGGCACTGGGAATTCACCACACCGTCCTCCCAGCCTGATTTCACCAGAACTTTGGTTGATTTCTGGCAGACTGGGGTTGAATTCTGCCTTTGGGTTAGACAGGGCAATCCCTTCATGGGCAGGTACCACACTGGGATGATCTGCTGCAGCTCAGTATTGTAGGCAATGATGAAAAATTAGGAGTTTTGGTACACAAGCAACCCAAAAGAGAAGGGGAAATCCTGGTTTGTGACCCAGAGTTGTCTGCTCTTAGGTTATAGATGTTCTTTCTTTGTTTCTTACACGAGACTAAGAAAGCTGGGCCCCCACGAGTGCATTTTACACTACTTCCTTCAGCTTATAGCAACTTCCCATAAAATATTTTTGATTTAATAAACAATCTTGCTCTATACATTAAAATTCCTCCACCTACAGTAAATGAGACTGTGACAATTAACCAAAACCACAGAGACCCTAATAAACCTTAATAGAAAGGACTTAGAATTCCTTATTTCCACAATTTAGAAAAGCCAACGATACCTTTTCTAGTGGGCACCCTAGGAGAGACTTTAAAAGGGCCACAAAATGCCCTTTAATTGGATATTAAATTTGATTATTCAAAAATTCCCAACACGAAAAGAAAGAGGAACAGAGTACAGAATATGCACATAAACTCTTCTGGTGAGCAAATGCCAACAGGATGGAATTTCTGTCTGGATCCAAAACAAGCACCAAAGTAAGAGTGCAGCACCCAGCAGCTCTGATGGGGACCTCATCTGAAAGACTACAAAAATGTTTTGTTTAACTAGCAGAAAAGGCTGGGCAATGACTGCTACCAGTACCTTGGACACTCAGGCTGCAGCCCATGCAGACACAGAGCTCTGGCTGTCCCAGGCATGAGCTACAAGAGAAGACTTCCAACCACATTCCTGGTAAGACGGTGGGAAAAATGAACACAGGGCTGTGCATTCACAGACCATTTACTTGACGTAGCCTTCATATTTATTTCTGAGACAACTGCTCTGCAAGGTCAAGATTTAGTTCTTTGAATTCTATGCATTATTAGGAAGTCATAATTTTAAAATTCCAAAGATAAAAGGTAGGATTTTGCTGAGGAGGAGGGAAAGGTAGATATAAATGCCATGGCTCCCAAATTCCCAGGCATAAATAGTTTAATTTAAATCTCCTGAATCTGTGAGTGAAGCCACACTCTGCTTACAGCTGTCGTTCAGAGTGCAGAAACCATTTGGCCCGGGTTTGAACAGCATCTTATATCTTCAGTCTTGCCTGAAATTTATTATTCATGGACCACGGTTCTTTCCTTTAAGAGCACTTGGCTAGAAAGCTCTGCATTTCATGCATCAATCTCACCCGGATTAGCAAAGAAAACACTTAGCACTAAAACAATGCCAATCTGTTTGCATACAGAATGATGAAAAAGAAACCCTCCAAATGAATAAATGCACATGTCAGTTAAGCTGCTCGGGTTAGTGTGATATTCCTTCATCTTCCTTGCTTAAAAAATCAGGCGAAAACGTTACATGATTCATGAAGAAGACCTGGAGGGGAACTGCAACACATCCTATGACTTTGTGTTTTCTTCCCACCCTTTTTGGGCTGTGGAGAACAGCTGCTCATTGTCTAAAATAGCAACTCCCTTTTCAGCCTTTTTCACGTCAAAAGGAAGGCATCTTATCCGTCCAGTTTTCTGAGCCCAGGGAGGTGTAAACACTCATTTCCTAGGGGGAGCCTTCACACATTTCAGCTCTGTGAACCCTGGCATCCAAAGGAGAAGAAAACCTTCACGTGAAGATTCCCATGCTCACCTTTCCCTCTCAGCTCTGCAGCCTCCACCTGCTGCCCTCTCTCAGGCCACTGAGCCAGAGCTGCTGCAGAGGGTGGGGATGGCTTTGGTTTGGTGACACCTTATCAGAGGGCTGATACTGTGTCTCACAAAAACCCTCCTTAATGGCAAGATAACTCGGCAGCTTTCTCATGGCATTTCACAGCAGCTCTTGGTCCAGTGGGGCACAAGCACTCCCCAGTCCTTTTCATTTCAATGACACTGCTGAGCTCCTCCAGGCCATTTTGTGATTTCCACCCCTGAAGCTGCAGAACACTGCTCCAGCTCCTCCACCTCAGCTGGAGGAAAAGTGCTATTCAAAACAGAACTTCATCTTTTATTTATGGGTTTATGTATTTCAAAATGAGATTTTTTTTTTAAACCTGTCAAAATTTAAATCCAAATGGCCCTCTTGGTTTGGAGCCAAGACCTTTTCCTGATAAAGTAGAGCAAGGAAACTTCTGTAAAAGTGGAAGTGTCTGAAAAGAACGTAGCAGTGAGTCTTGGTGATAGCAGAGGGTTGATGGGCAGTGACTGCACCAACCTCCCGAAGGAAAATAACTGAAGCTTGCATTTTCACCACTACAAAAAATAAATTTTGTTGTTTTTTTGTTTGTTTGTGTTTTTTTTTGTTTTTGTTTTTTTTTTTTTTTTTTGGGGTTTTTTTTGTTTTTTTGAGAAGGAACTTCCTTGAAAAATAAAAGGTGGAGGAATATAGGTCAGATTTTTGGTTCAGTTTTAATTTAAGCCCAAAACACCCTTGACATAAGCAGGCATTTTGTATTTATAGCAGTGCTACCCAAAAGAAAATACTCAAATTTCCCTGGGATTTAAATACACGGACACATGCTTTATACTCAAACTGTTGCAAAGAACATGCTAAAATACCCATTAATCTAATTACAGGCCAAATCTTGGAGAAAGCTTTACTGGCCCAAGTGACTTGTCCCCTGAGTGTGTGGGTGCCATTCCCACAGCCCCAGCCACCACAAGGCAGACCCCAGCCCTCCTGCCCACACAGGGACAAGGTGTTGATTTAAAGAGGAGTCCCTGGAGGCTCCTTCGAGCTCCTCATTGCCCTGCACAGCCCTGCTGCCACAGTGGTTCTCTGGGAAAGGAGAGGACTCCCCAAATTCCCGCCCTGTCCGGACTCTGCCACCCTCAGCCCAGCTTTAAATCCTCATTGGGATGCCAGCATACCTCCCCTGAGGGGATGCTCATCACAGGACCCTGAATAGCAACCTCAGGGCAATCTAAACTTCTGCCATTCCAGAGCTTGGAAAAACCACACAGGCACCACCAAAAATCCAACTTTGTACACTTGCAACTGGACAACCTTTTACCTCTTGACCAAAGTGCCAGTATAGGCTAAATACACCCAAACACTTTCTGGGTTTACATGGAATTAGAGGCAGCTAGAGATATTTAATAATTAAAGTAGATTAAAACTGCAAGACTTTAATTATTCAGTGTAGCCATCCCTGTGGCAACTTTCACAATAGATAATAATGCACTTTTCACACAGCTCCCTTGAGTGGAATCCTGCTTTTTGCAGATGCTGAGGTTTAAAATTCGTTTTCTTTTGATTTGGATTCTTTGCTTTTGCCATGGAATTCTGAGTTCTCTCTGTTCAACGTTCTGATAGGTCTGTGATGGCTGCAGGTCGCAGCAAAGAGTCACAAAGCAAATTTGCACCAAATCTTAGAAAGCGTGAGGCCAAAAATCCTTACAGATCACCCTTCACTACAGCACACTTTGCAAGGATTTGGGTTTTTTCCTTCTGCTGAGCTGCATCCTCTATATTGCATGCAAAAGTACATTTATGTAAATTTTCTAATCTAACCACTTCCCATTGTCTGGTGTTCTATCAAACAATCTTTCCCCTTTTATAAAAATTAAGATTTTCCTTTCATTGCCTGAAATGATTTAATGGCTTTTCCTAATTCTAGATTTTGCTTCAGCCAAACTTCAAGACAAATTTACAAGAGTTTAATATGAAATTAACTTAAAAACTACTGAGGGGATAATTCCCCAATATTGCTTTTATTCAGTACATACGTAACAATTCCTTCTTCCCTCTAGAATGATTTTGTCCTATAAATATACAGCAGGATTTTTCAAGAGAGAACAAAGAGAAAAGCTATGAATTATAAATTCATCCCTATATTTTTAATTCTGGAAGTCTCACATGAAGCAGGTCCCAGGACAGCATCCCACCCCAGGCAGGTCTCATTTCCCAGTGGACCCCATCCTCAGCCAATCCCTGTAGGTTTCAGTGACCTTGGTAACACTGTAAGGGTCATATTTTTCCCCTGGATGGATTGTTCTGGAACAGTTTCTCCAGTGTGCTAGGCACACTGCCTGTTCTCTGGCATCGGGCATGTGTGTCCTCTCAGCTTCTTTTTTCTCTTAAATGAACTACTGATTGTGTCTACCACTAGAGCAATCTCCCTTCCCTGAAATTCAGCATTTTACCTTTTCTCCTTTTTTCCCTTTCCTCATTCTAACTCAAAAGGTGTTAATAAACTACACCACTTCTCCATTCCTGTAGAAATGCCCTTCTCATATTTCTAGATGTGACTGTAACAGAACGAGTAGAATGTCTTCCCAAACAGCAGTCCAGGGGTGTGATGGGCATAGAAGCAAGTCATTGATAATCTCAATATTTACACTTTACTTAGAATGCAACAACCAAGCTCAAAACAGACGGGACATTTCCCTCTCTAAGCTCAAAAGTGTGTGGGAAACCTTTAATAGTGAATCCAGAAGGAATCCCAAATTCTGATGAGAAGGTCAAGCCCCAAACAAGTCTACAAATCACCTAGGACATATAGAAACCCTGCTCCAAGAACCTGAAGGGGTTTCAAATGGGGTACAATTTTTCCCAGAATTAGGTTGTGTGCAGTTCATTTTGCACTGAGGAATGGGTTAATGATAATAATCATAGTCATCATTTGCACTGTGGAATGGGCCCGAGTGTGCAGGGAAAAAAGCCATTTACTAGCAAAACCTTACACCAATTAACTTGGGTAAAAGCAGTAACTATGAGAACCCTGTGCTAAAATATATACAGAAAGAGGGGTAAATGATAGTTCACATAAAAATGCTGTTACATGGCTTAATAAAGCTGTCAATCACATAAATAACTGTTCCTATCAAATGTGCATTCAAACATCTCCTTGGGCAAAATAAGAATTTACATCACCACATTGAAAATAAATCTGAAAAGCAGCAAATTTCTAACCCAACTTTTAGTCTCATTTGCCATTTTGCTTTACAGTCAGTGGGAAATTAAGAGCATCAACCCACATTTACAAAGGAATTCTAGCGAGCACATCCAGTACCTAGGTTTCTTTGCAAGGTTTTTGTGAAAACAAAGTATTTTCATTTTTAACATTGTCAGACATGTCAGCCATGATTTATCAAGTGTCAGAAAATTTAATTTGTGAAGGTAAGTGCAACTACCACCACATTTCCTGCAGTCAGTGCTTCTTTCAGAGCACACATGAAGAACCCCTGAAGAAGGCTGTTCACTATCCACATTAATTGTTTCAAAGCAGCAATGACCTCAGCAAAGAGCATTACAGAGGATTATTAACTCTCTTCAGGAAAATAATACACAGGGAGGTATCAAGAACTGGAGCTAGAAAGTGAGAGTGAAATAACTGCCTGTAGCAAAACTATTACTGCAGGGAAAAACAAAACACATGCAAAAAAGCATTGACCCTTTTCCTTGGTTGACCTCTAAGTTCAAGGGATGATGAAGTAAGAATGAAGAGAGCAATGGACTCAACACGTGAGCACTTCCTTGGAGTTTGGACATTCTGATATATTCCTTAGGACCGGGCAATTCAGCTAGGAACAGATGAATGTAAATGGGGGTTTTAGGACTGGTCAAGGTATTTAGAGAATCCTGCTCAGCTGGGGTTGCTCACTAGGTGTGAGAAGGGAGAAAAGAGGAAATTCCCATTCTCTAAAAAAAAGCATGTATGAAAACCAAATGAGTAAGAAACCTGCTGACTCACTACCAAAGGGCATTGTGGAATTAATCATCCCTACTCCTCCCCCAGAGGTCAGAAAGAATTAGTTTGCTGTAATATTTTTGGAGTATTTGAAATACCTAGAAACCAAATCAGCTGAAAAACACAGACCTTGACTGGGAAAGTTTGGAAATGGTTTCTAGCAGGGACCAAAATAGGCTCTTATGAACAGCTCTGAATTTCTTCATGTGTTTTTTCTGTGAAGCTGTCATTTGAAAATATCTTCACTCTGCATCTGTGGGGAAGCACAAGATCTGCACAATAACAGCAAGAAGTCCATCTCCAGCATCTCCATTGAATCCTGCTGACTTCACCTATTCAGTGCTATGAGGCAAGTACCCTCCCACACTGACCTTCCTTTGTGCCCAGGAATTTGCTAAACAAAAAAAAAAAAAATTCAGGAGAGCAGTAAGTACAAGAGCACCTTAAGAAAGAAGGGGAGGGAAAACGGATGTTTTGCAACACTAGTCAGAAAAAAAATTGCTTCAAACCCCAGATCTGCCTTCTTGCCTCAAATTGTGTTTCTAATTTACCAGAACACGTGTGCTCTGAAGTACCAGTCTGTGTGCAGCTTAATTGACTTCACATACTTGCAGCTCAATTCAGATATTTTGCTAGATCAATTCATACAATAAAAATTGCAGAACTAATACCACATGTTATTTAATGCCTATTAAATATTCTCATGTATTTAAATGTGTGTCATAATCTAAAACTGTGAAATTTCTCAAAGAACAAAGGTCATTACGGTGGACAGTGACTAGTGTGTGTTTACAACATGCTGAAGGATGGAAACCCTCATTTACTTCTCACTACTACCTGCCACTGGCCAGCCCAGTTTTCTCTCCTATGTCAACATCACAAGTAAGGCCTGGTCCCATTTGAAAGAGCATGGCAAAAGGGCAATTGGACTGTGACATCAAGGACTGAACCCTCTCCAGCCACAAGGCAGAAACTTATTCTGCCAGTGGATGGGAATTCATTTATAACATGCAGTTTGGAACTGATTTTCATCACCACTGGATTTAGTGCTCCTAAAAGAAAACTGTGATAACAATAAAATCTTCCATACAGTGTGTGGGAATGGATTCTAGCATTTGTGTGTCAATTAATGCTAATGCTTAGTACATATGTTTTCCTATTTCTACAGTCTTTTTTATGTATCAGAGTGACATTTATGAGGCCAAATTAACACAAGTTGTGGCCTTCTGATGGGATTCAGTTCCTAAAAGGCACACACTCACTGGTGATGCTTCAGTCACACATAGAGTCTCCAAAGCACAAACAATACCCAGAGAAACAAAGGAAAAACACTGAGAGGTCTGAACAATAGATACTCAGTTTCATAGCACATGAAGGTTCCTTGACACATGGATGTGAAATGATTTGTGTTTACATCATGGTTCTCCCTCTGAAACAGCTTTTATGTCTGACTCTGAGGTCTGGTCCAAGTCCCAGGGAAGGTTCCCAGTGCCTCAGGGAGCTGTGCAGCAGCTCTGCAGCACACCCCTGCTGCTTCACACACACACACTCGGTTTGCACGAGTGTGGAACCACAACACACCTGGCGAGTCCAAGCAGAAATTATACAAAAGTCTGGTTGCACTCTTCAAACCTGGGCTGTCACTCCTCAGTTTGAAAACTTGCTGAGTTTGAGAGGAGGGGATGAAGTGGATCTAAGAAGTATTAAGAATAAGAAGGAAAACTCTAATTTTGGCTGAGCCAGTGATTCCCCACAGAACCCTGTGCTAGTCCTTATCTTCCTATGGCTCCATTTTTCCATCTGTACAATGGTCACACACACACAAACACCACCACTAAAGCCAAATGCTGCCTCTGACCAGCAGTTCTCAAGCAAATACTGTGCCAAACAAAATAAAGTATGCTATCATAAAAAGGAAAACAAATGCTGGAAAGTCAGCCCTTAATTTTCCAGTGGTTCTTTCTACCTCTTCTCCTTTCAATTCCTTTTACTTCTACTTGAGTGCATGGACAGACACACATTGCAAAGTAAGTTATTTAGGAAATAAAGAGATCAAATCTCCTTTTCCCAGACACTTATAAAATTATGTTGCTGCAGGATTTTCTGCATGTGCTTCCTTAAACATGGTGCTTTCCTGAGACAATCCTAGTCAGGATCCAGATCCTTTTCCCAGACCCAACTGCAGCAGCTGGCAGAGAAAAACACGTGACTAGTGGAGAACTTCAAAATAAAGAAAGGTATGTTTTGAGAAAATGCAAAATGATTTAGTGACAGTTCATAGTATTTCCTTCAGGCTAAAACCTCCCTTTTTACTTCACAAAAGCTTCAAGTAGTCTTAAGTCTTACAAAAATAAATAAAACCAAACAATACATAAGATGCCTCTTTGCACCTCTCAGATTAAGTGACCTGAGCCTCCCTTCAGGCCAATTGCACATTACTGCTGGGGAATTGATTTATAAGGGACCCTCCACAGGTATCTGACAGCTGTATAAACTATGGAGATAAAGCAACAATGCATCAGCACAGACTGAAAATCATTTAAGCAGCAGAAGCCTTTAAAGTAAATATCCAAAAGCTGAATTTACAATAGAATCATTCACTTAGTTACAAAGCAGGAGTGTTCTTATTTGCTTTAGAATACCTTTGCTGCAAGAAACTAAGCCTTGGTATTCCTTGTATCCCTATTTCTTCTCGGAGTTTCAGGTCCAAAAAATAGCGTTATCAGACAGTCTGGAATTTTGCATTAAAAAGTCACTAAATGACATCAAGTCCAGCAACTGAATGTTAGAACAGAGCACAGTTTTTCACACAAATCTTGCTCTCGCTGCATAAATGTGCATTATGTGATGCTGCAGTGATCCAAAGATCCCTGGACTCTCACTAAATCTCTCATTAGGCTCAGAGAGCACAAACCCACGAAAGGTTACACAAGCTTTGTCTGGCAGGCCAAGGAGGGGAATTGCTCCTAAGCTGATGGTGTTCTTCCTCCACTGACAGCAACAGGGGCCTTTACCTTCTGTACTTTTATCATCCTCACCAGCCAAACCCACTCTGGAGAACTGAAAACACTCAGAAAACAGACATGCTAACATGTTATTTTTCTATGCTGACATTTGTCCAGCTCATATTTCTGCTTTCACGCAGAGTGATCTCTAGAAATTGCAACAAAGTACTTTGATTTTAAAAGTGTTCTCAGTCAGTTCCAGAAAACACTGGGATGCTCTTCAAAGCAGTAGGTGCATATTAAAAACGTGCATGGTTTTATGATGTATCTCCATGCATTGTGAAAGAGATTATGTACAGCTGCACAATGATTTCTGACTAATCTCCCCCATCCCCTCGTGGAGTTCAGGGTCTCACCCCAGCTTGGCAGCAATAGCTACACCCTGCTCACGTGTTTTATGCAGTAAAAGTTCTAATTCCATTATGACCCACGTGCTTTGTCTTTCAATGCATACATACATGTACTCCCAGTCACACAGACAGACCCTTTGGGACAGCCCCTGAGCAGGAGAACATCAGTGCACAGCCCCTGAGGATGGGCCCTGGGCTTGCCCAAGCCAACCCCACTGATCCTCAGCCTTTGACTCCCCTAGCAGTAAGATCCTGCCAGTGATGCCTGGGGAAGCCAACAATTCCTTCTGCTAATTACAGAGGTTAATACTTTCCAGTTGCCACGTCGGCAAGCTCCTGGCATTCAGCTGTGAGCAAGAAACATTTTAGCTATATAAAACAAGGTTGATGAGGTAATGTGAAACATTACAGTGGCGCCCAATAGAGTCCCCCAGGTCAGTCACAATTTAAATACACAATTTAAAGTGTTCCAAAATAACAAACAGATCCTGTGTACAATAGACCCTAATGACTTAGAAACACTCTCATCACTGAGTTAATTTTAAAGAATCAGGTATTAATAGCAACTTCTTAAAGTCCTAGCAATGCTTTCTTAAATGAGCTGATTCACAGCCCAGCGCAGCGGTTGATGCATTTGCTTCTTGAGGATGTTGTTTTCTCGCTGCAGAGATGATCAATCCACCACTTCTCCAGGGAGGAGCAGGGATTGCAGGCCCTGCCTGGAGCACAGCTGCTGCCCCAGGAGCTCCCACCCGCAGCAGCCCCAGTGCCACTCAGGGCAGCAGGCGAGGAGCAGGGAGCTCCCGCTCCGCTGTCCCTCCGGCACCGGGATCCACCTCAGCACACAGCCAGGCTGCTGACCTGCTGCTGCACATCTGCTCCAGCTGCCAGAGACTCCTCCTGCTCCCCACACCCACCACGGCTCAGCCACCCGGGCTCTTCCATGCTCAGGAGAGGAAAACTGGTGTCACCCAAGGCTGCCGGGGTGTCACCGCTCTGCAGCCACTGCAAGGAAACAAACAGTTGAGGCTAGATGCCTAATTCTTGAATTCCTACATTTAGGTGGCATTTAACTCCTCGGAGTGTGGTGTTCCAAGTCTTTAATGCTACACAGTTTCTAGCAAAAAGGCAGGGCCTAATTGGAATTGCTGAAATGAAGCCCTGGAACAGCATTAATCAAGGCAACACCTGACAACTGCAGAAGTCAGGTGTCCTGAATTATTCTTCCCCTTTCAGGTTTTGGACCTTTTAGATTCATCTACACATTGTTTTGCAGTTTTCCTTGAAAAGCGGTGGTTTTCTTTCAATTCATAACTGCAAAGAGAGATTCTCAACCCTCCAGTACCTGGGGTTGGAACAAATCCAGCCTCCACAGGACCAGCAATAAACCCCAAAGTCATGGACATTCAGGAGTCAGGGCACAGAAGTCTGGACTATGACAGTGACAGAGCTGCTGCTTCCCCTGAGGAAAAGCTGTGGGAGCACAATGGATAATTTGGGTCTAGGATAACACTGCTCTTCCTTATCCTCTAATGGGAAAGGACTCATTTCACAGAGCTGCCTTCTGTTGCTTGCTAGTCCCAAAATGCCTACAGAGATCAGGCCATAGTATTGATTACATTTTTCAAACATGGCAGCAGAATAAGTGAAACATTCAGAATGATGAATAATTCTCAATATGTTTTATCCTAAAATGGATTTTACATCACCAGGTATTTTTATATTACAACAATAAAATAATGTGGTGTGTTCAGAAACATGCAAGCAATAACTATTCAAACTTTCCTGCTACTCCACAGCACAAAAAGCTGACATAACTGCATTCCAATGAAGTCTCATAGCACTGCAGTGATGTTCCTTTGCTTTCTTCACAAAGTATATTGAGTATTTTTTCCAGTTTCTTCAATCTTGATTATTTGAACGTGCTGGTATTTATGCAGTAAAAATTCTAATTTCATTATGACCTGCATGTTTTATCTTTCAATGCTACATACATTCTGTGTTCCTCTGGTCAAGTATCCCCCAAGGCACTCTTGAAGTGCAGGACTAAACTGTAACTCAGAACAAGTGGAATACCCCTGATTTAGTAAGGCAGGAATGGGGTGTCAATCCTCAAACTGCTGCTGCCCTTTGGCCACCAGAACCACACCACAAAACATTCCTGGCCGTGGAATAAGAAAGGAGAATTCCTTCTGTGAAATTTAATGAGCGTAATATTTGTGTTTTACAGGGCACGGGGTGTGAAAAACAGCTCGGTTTTAGCCCTGACGACATTTTCATATAGGTGAAAATAAAAATAGAGAGAGACTTGACATCCTGGCATAAAAGGGGTGCAGTGTTATGTTGCAAGGGTACTCTGTGCGAGTTTGGAGTGAGAGCACGACATCTGCTCTAGTTCTAGACACGTAACAACACCAAGAGAAATTCAGACATGTTTTCTCTTTACAGCTAACAGGAAATATGGTGACTGGAGAATGATGAGAATATAAGATTTGGGGGTTGAAAAAAATGGAAGTTATCCCAAAAATATGAAGACGAAAACATCTTTCTGCATAGTTCTAGAAAATACCAGTCTAGAGTCAATGATTGCAATGTGTTCTATCAGTTGTTTGACATAAGAAAATTTCAGTCCCTAGTTTTAAATAAGAGAAACAAGGGAATAGAATTGACCAGGAAAATGACAGGATAATGCAGAGGTACTATGGTAGCATTTAAATTTCTACAAGAAAACCCAAAAACTAAACACAAAGCAGTAGAAAACATTGCTTTTACAAGCTGACAAAAAATTTCTAGATATGTCAAAATAAATTTCTCAATTTATTTTTATAATGATTGACAATGTTACAGAATTAAACAAGAATGCTGTATTTGCCTCGATAGATTCTTGTCACAATATCTCTCAAAACCACCACATTCTCAGTAGAAAAGTGATTTTACTGAATTTTCCCTTTCTTCCAGAAACTCTGGTATGTATCTTTGTGGTCAGCTCTACATTTATGTTTAAAAATTACCATTCTGCTATGTGAATGATCTCAAACCCTTCAGCAAAGTGTTAAAGGCAAACAGGTTTAGTTCTAATCAATCACCAGATTTTTCACTTGACGTTTTACAGAACCCACAGAACTTAAAAAAAAAAAAAATCACAACACACAAACCCCTGTACAGATCTAAAAGACTGTAAGGCAGAAGACCCCAAGTTTTAAATTTGAGTTCAAAACAGAAGCTCTTGACCACACAGCAGCAGAGGCCTTGCCCAGGTCAGCTGAGCTAATGCCATGTTCCAGCCCCTCTCTCCTTCCCCACAGCATCCCAGGAAAAAGCAGCTGACACTCAGCTCTCACCAGCAGCTATTTTGATCTGCTTCCCTGATCCCAAGGAATGTTTTGACCATGGAGGATCACTCCATTTTCACAGCTATGGCATTATGGTAGATGAGGATGAATCTCCTCCCCAGCCTTGGGAGGACACAGCTCCATCCCAGCAGCTGGCCTCCCACTGGTCAGGATTGTTCCTTTGAGGTTGTTCTGATTTTATAAAACCATTCTATCTTTGCCAGAGGGATTTACTTCTTCAGTGACAGCGAAAGGTTTATTTACTCTCTATGGAAAAATGAATTACTGAATAAAATCAATCACAGTCATCATGGAATGAAGAGACAATTCCTAATACAATCCAAACCCACA
The DNA here is from genome assembly GCF_017590135.1 of Pyrgilauda ruficollis. NCBI lineage: Eukaryota > Metazoa > Chordata > Aves > Passeriformes > Passeridae > Pyrgilauda > Pyrgilauda ruficollis. Next base: position 192,066 of record NW_024524489.1, read on the forward strand.
TTTCAATCTTATTTTCTGGCACACATGGAACATCCAGACTTATACCTGGATGACTTCAAGACTTAACCTCTTCCCCACCACCAAAAGAGCACCAGCTCACATGGGGGCCTCGGGGCCACACCAACACCCTCAAAAGGAGATCTTTTCCATCCTAGTTGATTTTGTGACTCTGTGAACGTCAATGGCAATTATTCCATGGGTTCATTTGAGCCTCTAACTGCAGCTCTTCCACAGGGGTAGCAAAAGCAGGCCCATAAAATACAGGTGAAGCCTCAGCCCGCTAGGCTAAGACTCAAGAGAGCAGATGGGAACTTTTCCATGGATTTCCAAGTGTTTCAGACCTGTCCTGGGCAGTGCTGCCTGAGCAGATACCCAAGGCAGATATATTGAGCCTGTTCATAGAGAAGCTGCACATCCCAGAGCAGGGGCATTTTGCAATCACACTTCTGCTGTCATGTCTGACTTGAATCATGAACCTTTATTACCCCAGCATTTTTTTCACCAGCTTGGAAGAATGCAGTGCATGATAACCTTCCCCAGATTTGGCAATGTCTGCACTTTCTCAAACACAGTTAAAAATTTACATTGCATTAGCAGCAGCAGAGCAAATCCACAAATCTGTTTTGCCTTTATACAGTACTTGGAATTAATGGATTGTTAAAACATGTATTTTGATTTTTTTTTCCATTTTCAAGAAGTAAATTCTCTTCTAGATCAGCATTTTAAAAAGACCCTTACATTCTATTTTGGCTTTTAGCATGGCTATGGCCCTTCCCAAAATGTATGAAGTGACATTGTCTGAAAAGAATATCTCAAATTCCATCATTCATGCTCCCCTGTTTATTTTTTATTTATGGGGATGGTTACGGGCCTGATGAGCTACTCCACCACGCTACTTTGTCCCAGTTCTACTTGAACTTTGAGTGCATACACTGTGATTTTTATAGGCTAAGGAAATTTATTATTTATGGGAACAGTTGTGTGTCTGACGAATTACTTCTATACACTACTGTCCCAGTTATTTAAATTTTACGTGCATGTAACTGTGACTACAGAGATTAAAGAAAATTTTTTAAAAAAGCACAAACCAAAAAAAGCTTTGCATTTGTATCAGAAAGAAGTTTAGCATGGTTTTTAGTTACTTAAGGATTTCATTCCATTCCTGAGGTACACTGCCAGTTCAAAGATAGGGATGCTCAGATTAGGCAAGAGCTATTGCAGAATAAGTATTATTTTTGCTTTGATGCATTTTCTCCATCTCAACCACTGGTACACATTATGCTTCTCTTGCTGAAAGTCTGTATGCAAATTCCAGCTCTGGACTTGGGTCCAGGAAAGCTCACGAGAGAATTTCACAGTATTTAAAGTTTGGCTTTGCCAGCTCAGATGAGTTTGAACCCTAATTCTTCTCCTATTCCACTGAAATATTCAGATTCAACAGCCAAGATTAGAATTATCTGATTCATTAAAATAAAACCAGAAGGCAACAAAAACACTGAAACAACAAACCAAAACCCAGAAATGCCTCCAAAAGCTCAGAGCCTTGGCTCTTCCCTCCACCCACCTTGCTCCCCAGCCCTTTTCCTCCCAAGGTGGTCCAGCACAGGAATATTCCCTGGCTGGGCTGGGCAGGGAAGAGGATCAGCCCCACAAGAGCTGGCACAGAGGCCAGGGCTGTGCAGAGCTGCCCCACAGCCTGCAGACACAGGTACCTCTGGCCAGAACTCCAACCACAACAGCATCACCCCCGAGCCCTGGGACATGCACAGCCATCAGAACCAATCTCAGAACATCCCGTGGAAGAATAGGGCCCCTGTGAGAGAGATGTGCTGTGCAGGTGCAAAAGAGAAAGGTACTGGGAGGAGCTCCTGCATGCAGACATTGCTGCAAACCTCACCACGCTTCTGTGGTGTTTTTGTAAGAAAAAAAAAAAAAAGAATAAATAAGTGGCAAATTTCAGTAGTAAAAGACAGTTGGGAACTTTTAATAAACAAAAATGAAATTCTGATGAAACAAGAAAAATCAAAGTACCCAACGCTTTTCGTAGACAAGAGAAAAAAATTCCACTCTAGTTCTTTTTAAAAAGAACTTTTATAACCTGCATTTTATAAACCTGTCACAACAGGAAACTAACATAAGAAAAGAAAGGAGAAATAGATCCCATGCTTAGAAAACAGAGGCTTCAAACATAAAAAGAGCTGATATTGCACACTAATCCCAAGGTACAGGATACACCTTCTGTGGCCTTGAGCAATGGAAACTAGTTACCTAATTTCAGGGAAAGGGCTGTTGAAAACCAAGCCTCCAATTGTGAAAATGAACAGGAGTGAATCTGAGATACTTTGACTTTGGGTCCTTTTCAACTTTCTGACAGGAAGACTCCAGGACTGTAATATTGCCAGTCAGCAGCAGAAATAAAGAAGAGAGCTGGAGCAAATTCAGCTCCCACTGCCCCATCACTGACAGAAGGTAATTCCTAAAACAACAGTTATTTTCCATGGAACTGTCCTAACAACTCTCAGACTCTAATTCTCAGTCCTAATTACATTTTATTATGCCTTTGTGGCTTTGTGTCATTTTTACAGCTGTATTTCAAAGCACCTTGAGATGTGCAATGTGATCTATGCATCAATTAGTTGCAGTAGTTGTGGTAATAGCATCATTATTTTGATGTGGCTTCTGATTAATCTGCAAATAAAACCCCTAATCTTTGAATGTTTGATGTTTGGTAACTACATAGTTTCAGAGGGGCTGAGTATTTGTGAGCACATGCATGACTCAATTTCCTGGGATCACAATACAATGAATTTGTTTGAAAAATATGAAACACTAGGCGTACAGGAGAAGAAAACAGTTCTAGTGAGAGGGAGACCCTTGAAGGTGTCCACAAAGAAGCAGCAAGAAGTTATTCAAAACACTATTTGTATTTTGTTTGCACTGCCATAATTTTCTCCCACGATTTGAATGCATTCCAGATTTCCTAAAGTGCTAAAATATTTCTCCTCTGCTATGCCCTTGCTGTTCTCTGAGTGCTGGGCAGATTACAGGGTGATTGATGATGAATGGAAGCTTCTCTTGGAGTACTCTGCCTTAAAGGATTCCCTTTTGCCTCCCTCATGAGAAATTGATGTTGGTCTCTAAACATCTATTTTACATATTTACCAAAATTAATCGTTCGGAGGCGGTGAATAACTCTGTACCTCCATGCAGCACGGGAGGTGGGTTCCAGCAGAGCCGAGAGGACGGGTGAGGCCCGGCGCTCTCTGCACAGGCCGTGCCCATGGCAGTGCCGCCCGCAGGGCCCGGCCCGAGCCTGCCGGCCCCGGTGACAGCCCCACACCGGCACGGCCCGTGCCAGTGCGGCCCGCAGGGCCCGGCCCGAGCCTCCCGGGCCCGACGACAGCCCCGCACCGGCACGGCCCGGCTCACACCGGCACGGCCCGGCCCACCCCAGCCCGCACTGCGGCTTCCCCTGCCAGCAGAGCCTTCCCTCACAAGCCCTGCGCCCAGGGCACCGCTGCCGCGCAGACAAAGCTGGCAATTGACTGCGGGGACCTGCTGATGTCACACGGGCCCGTGATGTCACCGAGCCCCTTCGTGTCAATGCGCCTTTGTGCTCTCCGGCTGCTGGTAAATACATCGTCTCTAGATCTGAACTGCAATTAACCCCCACTTTTCTCAACACTAGTTATCAGAAAACGGGCTGAGGAAGCCGGCGATGTTCAGCCTGGGGAAGAGAAGGCTGTGTGCAAACCTCACAGCACCTTCCAGGACCTCACGGGGTCCTGCCAGGGAGCTGGAGAGGGACCCTCATCAGGATCTGAAATGATGGGACAAAGGGCGTGGGCTCAAATTCTTATAGAGATTAGCTATTAGGAAGAAATTCTTGCCTGTAGGGTGCTGAGGCCCTGGCACAGGTGCCCAGAGCAGCTGGGGCTGCCCCTGGATCCCTGGCAGTGTCCAAGGCCAGGCTGGATGGAGCTCTGAGCAGACTGGCCTGGGGGGAGGTGTCCCTGTCCATGGCAGGGGGGGTTCAAATGAGATGGTCCTCAGGTTACCTTTCAAACCACTCTCTTCTGTAGCTTGAAAATCATGCAGAAAGGGATTTTTGGCAGTTCCTTAAATGTCAACGTATCCATGTTAAACTGCTGTTCTGTGTCTGCCCCACACCAGCACAGGGATGGCTCAAAACACACAGAGTCAGCTTTCCTTCCACCACACTGCCACCGACCCCAAAGGCTACGAACACTGCCCCAGACCAGATCCAGCCCCGCGCGCAGGAGCCGAGCTCGTGCTGAGGTCCCTGGAGCCCAGCAGGACCCCCGAAACCTGCCCAGGACCTGGCCAAACCTCTGGGCACGGGCAGGGGAGCAGCACTGGGCTGAGCGCTTTGTTTTGGCTGTCCAGGGCTTTTTAACAAGTCACACTAACACTGCTTTCTTCCTAAATGTTTTCCAGTGACCCTGGCTGCTTCCCAGGCCCCGGTGAGGATGTCTCCCAAGGCAGCTGCAGGCTCTGAAGTGTGCCACAAGTATCTCATTGCAGAATTTTGAATGCCTACTAAGTGAATGCAGTTGCCTTATTTGTGAAAGGTGGTGCCAGAAGCATTATTACATTTCAGATTCTTTTCCCTGGATAATGGTGGAAAATTCTGTTTTAAATCCATCCAACACAGCAGTTAGACAGAGGAATGTCCGGGTTTTTGCATTATGCTCCTTTTCAATTCCAACTGCTACATTCCTCTGCTTTCACCTTCCCTTTTTTAAACCATGTATCAAAAATCACATGATTATGGGTCTTGTGCGTAAAACCCCAGAGGTTTTAGACATACTGATAATAATGTTTATCAGAAGAACTAAATACAGACACAATTAGCATGTGATATGGATGCTTAAAATACCTGTCTAGCAGGTATTTTGGCCTATTACTTCTACAATAACACCAAAAAGTGACAAGTAATTCCCTGGTTGCAAAGCTTCTGGTGCTTGATTACTGTATCATAAAAGCATGAAAATTGAATGGGTAGAACCCAAAAAAAATCCCATCTTGGGGAGGTTGAAATCAAACCAGCACAGAGAAGACCCTTTCTCCAAGAAAGAGGAGTGAGAGTCCTGTGGACAGTAGTGTGCAGCATTATTCCGATGGCAATGCATGTTGGATGTCAGTTGGGAAGGGGCTCCAGCCTGACTGCCACAGCTCAGGAACAGCACGTGCTCTCTGTTCCTCACAGAAATGCCTCGCTCCCCCAGACACTCACCTACTCTGTGGCTCCGTGTGAGCCTGGTTCATCCAGCCATGTCTTCCCCAACACAGTCTGGTTTTTAAGTGCCTGCTCTGTGAAAGGCAGGAGGGGCAATCGGAGCGTTTTACACGGCAAGCTCACTCAGCATGCTATTAATAATACTGAGAACTCTTAGCACAGGTCCAAAATAATTTAGGCTCTCTTCCATTTGAAGCCACAACACAATAAGAGGAGGCTCCAGGAGAGGTGTGGATCACCCACAAGAGGTCTGAAGAGCAACATGCATTTTTACTGGAAGTCTGCTAACTAGCCAAAACCTTTGGAACACCATGACACCGATCTGGCAAAGTGATCTCTCTCTCTCCCTCTCTGCTTTATTGAAAACATCTTAGACAGCATAATAAAAAATTGCACTTAATTTCCATAATTTTAAGCTTGTCTTTCTGCTGGTCTGAAGTCTGTCAGAACAGTGAAGATTAGGAAATGCAACGGAGCTTGACAGATTTCATTTGACCAAAACACAAGAGAATGAGAAAGAAGAAAACTGAGGAGGGGAAAAAAAAAAAAAATCTATCAAGAAGTCTGGGATGGGATTTTCCCCTCCAGTGATGTATTTATAGCCCCTAAACAAGGATCTAATCCAAAGTCAACTGAAATCAATAGGGAGACTTATTGACTTCAGTGAGTATTGGATCAGACCCTAAAAGCAGAGCTTCCAAGCTACAGAAAGTATTTTGGGACATGTTGTACTAGGAATTATCACCAAGAATGCAAAATAACAACCCAGTCATATTTAGGGTGGCTTTTTGGTGACCAGAGCAGATAAAACAAAAAGCTCTTCAAGGAGATGCAGCTCAGGGACTGTGGGGCAAAGCTTGGTGCCTGTTGTAAGGTCCAGGCAGTCAAAGCTCTCATTTTGGTGGGTTTTTTTCTCTTGGGCTTTCAGCAGGGCCAAGGTCAGACAGGTCTCCAGATGTTCCATGTCAGGTGAAGTGTCTCAAAAAGCATCTCAAGGCCACTGCCTGTACTAAGCATGGGTGCTCCTTTCCTGTTAATGACAATCTTTTATTGAACTCATCAGCAAGAGCTAGCAAGACCTTAATAAAATATGCCAGAAACCTGTTAACCTGGCAAGCACTCAGTTTTGCAATGTGTTATCTATTTGGCAGTTGAAATATCCACTACCCAAAAGTTTAAGATGCTTCAGAAGAACACTGTACACTCAAATAAAACCAGGGAGAAATCCAAGTGGAGCAAGTGAGCTGGGGATTAGCTCCCCCATATCAGCTGAGGAGCTGGTCTGCTCCATCCAAGCACTGAAAGCTGGCAAGGATCAACAAGCCCAGGAGAGCTGAAACAAAGCCTGCCTGAGGGAGCTTGTCCCCAAGGAGCTCCCCTGGCATGGAGGGTGACTGCTGAGAGGAGATCCACAGCCAAAGCTCCTCTCAGTTTGAGCGATGAGGGTACGGGCAGAGGAGTGGAGAAAGGGTGGAGAAAAAACAAGATTTGCTTTGCTGGCAGCCTTGCAAGCCAGTTTGTGGTTGTCTCCTGCACCAAGGATCTCTGGTTTATCTGAGCATCAGGACGTGCCTCTAACCTAGGTTAATATCAGCCTGATAACAGCTGAGATGAGAGCCGCTAGCAGTTCTGACACCAAAATTTACTAGAACCACTTCAGAGATACAGAAACCATAGACTTTTAAAATGTTTTCACGCTTGTCTTATGCTTCCTAAACACAGAATGGGGCTGCAGAGATACCTGCTGCAGGTACTCCTGCTTTGAGAACACTTTATTTTCACCTCTACTACAAGGACAGGCTGAGGGAGTTGGAGATGTTCAGCCTGGAGAAGGAAGGGCTCCGGGGAGACACTAGAGCACCTTCCAGTACCTAAAAGGGCATTAGGAGAGACAAAGGGACTTTTTACAAGGGCATGGAGTGATGGGACAGGGGAATGGCTGCAGACTGACAACAGTGGGGTTTAGATGAGATATTAGGAGGAAATTCTTGACGGTGAGGATGGTGAGACTGGATGAGTCTGCCCAGAGAAGCTGCAGATGTCCCAGCCCTGGAAACAAGGGTTGGGTGGAGCAAGGCTGGGCAGAGCTCCGAGCAACATGATCTAGCTGAAGGTGCCCTCCTGATCAAAAACCAAGATGAAATTGCATAATAAGCACATAGGGCCCTGAAACTAACTTGCTTTAGGGATCTCTTCTTCCTTCAGCTGTATCCTAATTAAATCCTCCTGGAATTCAAGAGACATTCCTTCTGACTACAGCAAACTCTGGCGTCTTCGAGGTTCCTTAAGAGCTTTCTCAAACAGAAGGCTCTGCACTGTCCCTGCTCACCTGATATCATTGGTAGGTCTTGGTTTGGCAGCCAGGAGGTTCTGACAGCCCAACCAGTGCTACAAATCCTGGAAAATGCAGCATTGTGTCAGTAATTGCCAGAATATATTGCCAGAATATAGCTGGAAGCAGAGGAGACTGGAAAGCGTACAGCCTTTGTGGCCAGATCACGAGGCATGAAAGCTTTCTGTATGGATTCTCTCAGCAAGGCTCATGCCAAAGGGAGCCTTTGGACCTTCAAATACTTTTGGAGGGTGGGGGAAAAGATAAATGGAATGTCATCCAAGGTAATGCAGAAATATCAGGGAGGACCAAGGCTCTTTCAGTTGAATGTTGTAATAGTATCAGTCAGAAGTTGTCTTTCCTAACAGCTAAAGAGAGGCTGAGAAACAAAGACTTTTTTAAAAAAAAGCAGGTGAGAATTACCAAAAGTAATCTAGACAGAGCAATTATCAATAACTTCTCAGTGGGTAGGTACAATATTTTACCCAGTTTTTTAACAAATGCAATTGGGACAGACAAGACATTCTTTCTTAGAGCAGCAGGTAACAACCAATGCATTAACTGTTGACAGCCAATATTAACATTAGGAGGAAAATCACTGGGATTACTGATACCAGCACTAGGAGTCAGGGTACAGCAGGCAACTGCTGTGATCTAAAACCATCTTTAGCACGCAAATTAGTCCCAATCTCATAGCAAGAAACTGAAGATCAGCCAGACATTCTGCATTTCGGCTAACAAGGACTTCAAGGCTTCAAATTCAGATTAATGTACTTGTAGTGTAGGTAAGTAGTCAAATCTGCAATTATTTTCCAGCCCCTGGGAAAACATGTTAAGCAGAGCTTTCAATGGAAGGTAAACATCACCCTCAACATCACTGATGACAAAGGAGTCCCTCATATGGTGATCAGCATTTCTATTACACTTTCACCTTATATTTCCTTTCATCCCCAAATGTCAGAGTGCTCCATGCTGAAGAGAAGGGTGAAGATCCCTCCCCGGTCACATCTGCAGAGGCCGAGCTGGCAGCCAGGCTCCTGCTTCCTGCCCTGCAGAACACAAGTGTTCCCTTGCCCCCCTTCCAGACATCCCCTGGGCCCTGCCACAGAGGAGAGGCTGGGAAAACAAACCCACTCTGGATGGCTGATAAAGAACACAAATGCATTCACGTCTAAACACAGAGTGGCAATCATGCCTGAAGAGCTGAAGCAGCACGCCACGCAAATATCGCCGAGCTCGTGGGAAAGGAGGGAGACAAAAGATGCCTTGGACAACCTGAGGAACAACTGTCCCAAGACAGATGGCACAAAAATCTTACAGCAACAAGCAGCAAAGAGGTCACCTCTAGATTTCCAGAGGATCAGCCTCCACTCCTTCCAAAACTCTGAATTAACAGTCTCAAAAGCCAATTAAGAATTATATGAGGTACAGCTTTGCACTTCTGTAACATCTTAGAAAAAACACATATTCCACAGAGAATTTTCCCATAGAATAATCAGTTAAAAACCATCACTTTCTCAGAAAAATGAAGTGAGTTTGAAGAAATCACAGGCAATATTAGAAATGTAAACATATCAGACATTCCTCTAAGGACCATCAAACCATCAAATACATAAGGAGCAAAATTAATTTAAAAGAGCTGATACTGTTGAAGAATGGAAACTTCCCCTAAGAAGGGAGCTTGAGGAGGTAAAAAAAGACCACTGTAAAAACTCAGATGTTATGAGTTCAAGCTAAACAGATTTTTTTCTAGGAATGGAGCAGTACATCATCTCAACTTCCAGCTAGCACAGATCCTGCAAACCTTTGCTTTCTAATATATTAAAGCTCTCTTTTTAAAAAACTCAAAGCATAAATATGGATGAACTTTGAATTATCTTTGCTTAGATTTTCCATGTGAGTTTCTCATATGAGCCTTCTGAAGAAAATAACCAATGAGGCTGTCATTCTTTTCACACACACTCTCAAAATAAAAAGAAACGTCTTAATGAAGAGCTGCTCCTCAAAATGCAAAAAAAGGTAACTGTGGCACAACTATAAAGAATAAGGATCACTATAAAATAGTAAGGGGAAATCCTCTTTATTTCACTGATATTTTACTACATCTCATGGTCTAAGCCACATATAAATTAATTAAAAATAGGATTTAGTGGGAAGAGAGGCAGGAAAGAATAACTTCAGGAGATGGACACAGAAAGATAAATTCAGTGTAAAACAAAACATGGATAGGGAGGTGATTACATATGTATAGGCACACCCTCAGCCTACCTGTGTAGACACCTTTCTAGCCCTAGCTCAGTGTACAGGAAAAGAACACTTTTGTTTTGGAGCTGAATCACTTTTAGGGTCAAGGAAAAGAAAATTAAGCCAACCATGGGATGGAATTACAGGAAAAAAAAAAAAGTCTGAGATCTCAAACTGGTCTTTACTGTTCTGGTGAAGAACTCAAGTCATGCAGCAGAAAGCCTCAAGCTCCACAGGATTTGCTCACGGTTTGGATGGGACCAGTGGCCCAGGACAAGTTCGGCAGCTGCCACGTGGTGTCTGGGGGTGAGGTGGTCTCAGGTGAGGGGGTGAGCAGGGCTGGAGCAGAGCAGGGAGCAGCTACATCCCAGCTGGAGCAGGTGCTTCTCCACAGCACCCGCAGCAATCCCCCGTGGGTCAGCCCTGTCTGCCTTTGTCCATCACACCACAGAAGAGAGAAATGAACAGAAGCAGACCCTGCAAGCGTCCTTTTTTCTGTATTTTGACAAAGCCTGCAAACCCTGACCTGGCAAGCAGTGCTAAAATGAGCCAGCCATTACCTGGGGAGCTCTCACAGATCAGGTGCACAATTCAACTTTGATAATATCCTGGGGGCAATTTATTAATACACTATCACAGCTTGATCAATTGAATCAAGTCAGATGCAGGAGGCATCAACCTGCAGCAGTTCTCGCTCTTACACCTGCTGCAGGTTTGCTGCTTTACAATGAACATTTTCACCTGGCACAGCAGGACTCTGCTGTTGCACTCCACAGGTTCAGTGGAATTTGTCCATGTTCAACAAAACTTTCTCAAGTTGTTCCCCGTGATTCTGCTCCCTCTGCCTGATAAGAAACACATATTTGTCTCATTTGTTCCACATAATGATGGAAATGAGATAATGTCTGCACCTAGACATATAGGTTCAGAGAATGTTTTTTGGTTGAAGGAGGGTGGAAGTGAAGAATTTTTAACTTGAAGAGTTTCTATTCCCCTTGAAAGCTTTGCCTACCATTGAGATAGATTCCTAGTGCTCAGCTATTTTTTCTTCCCTGTGAATATTTGGCTGTATCTGAATTATTGAGTGTATTTTCAGACTTCTTACTCAGGTTCAAAGAAAGCCTCTGTTTATGACTGTTTGTGCATTCCCCTCTGGGACACAGGGGTTGGTGTTTTTATCACACACTTCAAGGCAGAAGGATTTTGTGCAATTATTTTGCACATACAAAGATTTTTCACAATTGCAGAAGAGACAGATTTGTGTGTTTATGTTACAATACTTTGCTCAAAACAGCATCTGGGTCATAATCTTACAATGAGTAAAAAAAGTTTGCCTACACAGAATTTATTAGAAGATCACTGTCACAAAAAAGGGACACTGCTGTACAGTGCAGTTTTAGCTATTGAATATTAGCAGAGGAAAAAGCTGCCTGAGATATTTTTGGCATTAAAAAAGAAATATTCTCTTAATACTTTATTTTCTGTTTATGTGGAACAATGTAGGGAATTTAAAATGAGTCCAAAGTTTTGATTGGCCTAAATTTGCATTTCTAAGTGCAAAAGAAAGTTGGTGGAAAAGCTAACTCTAGTGAGGATATATTCCCGTCCAGTATTTTTCCCCCATTAACATCTGTCCTGCAGCTTCATGACGAAGAGGATGGATGCCATAATAGCAGCCCCAGAGAATGGCAAGGGGTTTTGCACAACTTCCCCCGGGCTATTTAATTTAAAGCACGCAAATAACAGAACTGCAGTAGGCAGGGGTGGAAAGGCCTGCTGGGTCAGGAAGGCCCCAAGCCAGGGCAGAGCTTTTCCCAACAGTGCACGATCTCCTGGGACTCTGCAGAGGACCTTGGAGCTGTCCCAGCTCGTGTAAGGACAGGGAGACCCCCGAGAAGCTCCCGTGCAGGCAGTCCCCGTGGGGCTGGAAGCGCCAGGGAAGCGGTCAGGGACACAGCGAGGTGGCACCTGCACAGGGACACGGCAGGGCTGAAGCACAGGAGATGCTCCCTGTGCTCTTGGCCAAAACAAAGCAGCATCACAGCAGCTTTCAGCTCTAGAGGGGAAGGTGCCCTCATGAGATCCCTCTTCCACATGGGGCTGCAGAGCTACAGAGCCTCAAACAGATGCTGAGCACGACTTGCCAGACAGAAATTTGAATAAGCTCCCTACCAAATTCTGTCCCAAGGTATACAATCAGAATTTCATGAGCACAGTGAATGCTAATCTCCATTGCATCACCCAACATTGTTTTCTGTAATAGAAAAAGATCCCCAATACAACAAACAAAGATCTTATAAATCTTTCTGAGGAGAGAAAAATTCCTGCTGCTCCCAAGGTGGTATATTCTGACAGGTTAAATGGTGGAGGGAACATAGTCAGTAAATGGAAAATATGATTTGTGGGATATTTTTTACCCCACAAGTTCTGCTGGTGGAGCAGCAGGAAGACAAGGCAGGAGCCCTGTCACCACATCTTCCCTCTCCCCCTCCTGCACAGGCCCAGGCCAGCAGCACAGAGCACCAAATTCTTCCAAACACCAGGCTCTAAGCTGCACAAAACTGCTCTAAAACTGTTCAGCATCTCACGTGGTGCAAGGGGAAAAACTATTGGCTTGGCTGCTGCACTCGGATTTTCTCCCAAGACTGCAATCTTTCCCTAACCCTTTGTGCCTCCAGTACATAAAGTGATCTGCTGAAGATCTTGGGAGGCAGCGAAGAGGGTAATACATGAAATCCTCCTGACTGCATCATTCATGAAGATGCTTTCCAGAGGTTCATTGCCCTGGAGAAAACCAGCCCCAAAGGAAGTTCTGCCTCATTGCAAAACAAGTCGATGACTCTGCTCTGGAAACGCTGTAGCCTTGTTCATATCAAAGAGCTCCGTGCTCAGATGTTGGGTGGTGCTGAGAGGAAAGGGTTCAGCCCTAATTTTGACACCCTGTCTGCCCAATAGAGATAGCAACAACATTGTTTTAAAGTCAGCAAGTGAGGGGAAAAAAAAAACTAAAAGAAATCTTTTCCTTGGAGGAGGAAAGTCAACTCATCCCCACATTGACCCACTCACCAGCAAAAATGAGAGTAACACTAGATTTGAGTTTTGGATTTAGACAGAGCTGTTACAAAAGCTCTATAAAAAACGGTCTTACAAAACATGATGACTAACAATCACATTGCTGAGGTGCTGTTTCTTCCAGTTCACAGTGAAATAAATAATTGCTGTTTCCCTGCAAAAACTACTTGTGACGGCTTCTGAGCCCAGGCAGTTCAGCCAGGCTCTGCTTTGAGAAGGGAACCTCCAAATGTTTTCCCTTCTTGCTCAATCCCCTGCACTTGTAAAAAGACACATTAAAAAAAAAAAAAAAAAAAAAAAAAAAAAAAAAAGAAAAAAAAAAAAAAAAAAAAAAAAAAAAAAAAAAAAAAAAAAAAACAAAAAACAAAAAAAACCCCACAAAACACAACAACAACTGTAGTGCATAGCTAGAAAATGACAATTTTGCAGTGACATGCATTCAAAAATGAATTGAGAAAAGCAAAGCAGTAATGGTGACCTCCCTTCCAGATTCTTATTTAGCATAAGGACAGATTTTAACCTGGCTCTGGGCTGAACACTCTTCCCATTAACACAGGGTCCAAAACACACTTCCCATAAACACTGGGAAAGTGCTTTCAAGGAGCATGTTCAGCCTACAGCTTTGATCATGCCTACACTCATTTCGGCTTCTCTCTGCAAGTCCTCCTCATCATGCTGACCACATACTCCCCCTCCTTGTTTGTTCACATAAGCACAAAACAAACACTTCCAAGAGTCTTTCTATATCAATGTTCTACAGTTACAGCAGCAAAATCCTCAAGTGACTCAGTTTATTACACAGAACTTGGGATATCCTAGGCATTCTCAGAACACTGATTTGATATGAAAAGGAAAGCAGCAGGACACATTTGCTCTAGTCCAGTTTGTTTTGCCAGCAGACATGGCTACACCTCACATCTGGCCCCCACATCTAGAAAACCAAGTTTTTAGGACTAAAACCTCTCTATCACCTTACCTCTTTCTGCAGACACACCTATTCCAAAGCTACATTAAATCCCTAAATAAGCAAAGGAGCACATTTCCCACAGAAGTGAATCATTGCTGATTGCCTCGTCTCTTGCTTTTTTTTAAATAAAAAAACAACTTGATCTCATAGATAGAGACAGTATCTGTGCATTTACTTGGCCCATGCAAAGAGCATAATGAAGCAGAAAACATTTTTCATCGTTCCTGACTGTGCAAATTCAGGGGAGGGAGTTGCAGAGGTTTTTTAGCCTGGGGGAGGGAGCTGCCTTGGAAAGCAGGGTGGGTATTTTCTTGGTTAAGATATATGTACTAGAAATCCCTCAAGAGCCTTTACAGTCAAGTGATAGCAATAGCTTTTTCTTCCTGGAAGGGTTTGCATTGAATCCCAGTGCAATTAAAGGTTCAGTTCTAAACAAAGACTGAAGGCTTAGGTTGTGTTACTATGGGGAAATAGCTTGTTCCTCACCTCAGAAGTGCTTCTGCACAGCCCAGCCTCAATGACTGTGGTTTGTTCCCACTATTGACTTGGATTCCTGGAGCTCTGGGCACACAAGGCACACATTTAGCCTGTGCAAAGCCCACAGAGAAAGCAGGAACCTTCCAGTGCTGCAGGGTCACACACAATAGCAAGACACTTGTGAATTGGTGAGGGAGGATGAAAGTGAACACTTACACTTAAAGAACAACCTCTGTCACACTGGCTTGTTGCCAGAAAAAATAACCCACTACAATCAAAACCCAGTTAAGTCAAACAGTCCATGCTTAATTAAGCCCACTGTAAGAGTTTTCTGTTCAAAGCAGCTGATATTTCCAGCAGGTGAGACTGAAGCTTGCCAGCTCAGAGTATCAAATCCAAACCCTTAAACGGGGGTGCCCATGCCCCATGCTGACATGGAAAAGGGGATGTAGAGCCCAGAGCAGAATATTCAGAACACAAAGATTCAATTGAGAGCATCAATGGCTGTGCCTGTGCCACCACATAGAGCAGGCTGGGCCTGTTCTCCTCAGGCTGAATGAACGCACAGCACAACTCACATCCACGTAAGCTGGATCCTCTCTTCCTGCCCAGGAGGGTGGCTCCTTCCTACCACCCACAGGAAGCAGACCTCAGCAACTCTCTATTCCCAAAAGATGGCCAGAAGTCACTGGGGTGACTGATATTGGCTGAATGTTAGCAATGTGCCAGGAGTTCTGGTCAGCTGCAGAACAATTAAACACGGAGCAACCAACAGGAGCCCAGAGTGAGACTCACACCCCAGCCTCTCTGAAGTTATTGGGATGGAATGCAGCCCATCCATCCCGAGATCATTAAGCAAAGCAAATGGCTTCTTCTGAGCTTAAAAGGGTTTTGCCTTAGGGGTCATTATAGAGAGCCCAAAGCCAGCAAGATTCCTTCCAACCATTCAAACAAGCCTCACACCCAGCTCCCAGCACCAGGCCCTGCACAATGGGTGATCTGCTAACTCATGGCAGACTCTGCAGCCTAAATGAACTCCCAGACCACTAACATACCCTGATTTTCCTGGTGCAGAAGCTCAGAAAGCCTAATTCTGAACCTTGCTTGAAGTGCTTGGGAGAGAAAGGGGAAGGAGGCTGGCTGAACACAAGGAACATCAGCTCATTTTAGCCATCAAAACCACAAAAATGTCTGCAGTGCTGATCAGTCATCCAGAACAGACAGGGGAGATAAGGAGGGCAGGAAACCACACACCTCAACACACACAGGACCACAAAGCTGCACACATGCTCCAGTTTGTCAGTGCTGCTGCTCTGTAACAGCAAAATAAACAGCAATGCTACTGAAAAGGTTTCTCCTCTCCCCTTCAGACAGAGGTGTGCAAGCCAAGCCTTGACTCGTTTGGGGAGAGGGTGTTTCATTGTGGTTTGGAGATGCATCCAGAGTTTTTCATTACTCAGAAACTTTGGTTCTGAGTGTATTTTTATAAAGGAGTCTGAGAATGAAATATGATTCATATTTACATCTGTTAACATGTTGGGAACAGAAAAAAGTTTAAAAAAGGATGAGCAAACCGCTGCTGAGAGAACCAAAATAAAAAGTTGGTTCAATTTCCCGCAAGACTTTCTAGGTTTGGGCAGAAACTGTGTTACCAAAAACCCTAAGGTGAAGGCAGAAGACAGTGGCAAAGTCAGCAGTGATTTGAGCCGTGCATCTGGTTTTTTGGTAACGTTGATTGGGAAAGCACGTAAGAAGTGTTGCAAATTAGTTATGTCAATTCTGGATTTTGATACAAAATGTTTAGTCCCATGATGTAATTTGGGCTGGCTGGCCAGAGATCTTCCCCTGTAGAAAGAATACATTGTAATAGTTTTGTCTGTGTGAATGATGAGTGCACATATTCTTATAAATAAGATGTTTTGTGCAAGCTTTTCACATAAATCTGGGACAGCTGAAGTATAATGGAAGTAAAATGTCATGTATCGCAGAGAATTTTTTCCCCAAATTAACCTCCGTAAATGTCTTAAGAGCAGAGGGAGCATCTAATGAAAGGACCTTTATGCAGATGCAGATCATGACATTCCATTCATAAAACCAGAGAGAAGCAACAAGATGTAGCTGCAAGACTGGGGGGAAGGAGAGAAAAAAAAATTTGCAGTTTCAGAGTGCGGCAAAAGCTCCAAGACATCTTGACTAAGACCACAAAAATTTCTATTACCCAGGCTACACATCAAGGCTTTCCAAGGTCTGGTTCTGAAAGCCCAACCTTTTCTCAGGGCTGAAGTGTCTCATATGGAGAGGCATTCCCCATAAAGATAATTTTTATATGGAGCAATTACCTCGGTGATGTGCAATGAGGAACAGGCAGCGATTGGCATTGCACAATAAACAAGCAGCAAGTCAAGGCAGATGTGAGCAGCCCCAGATGGGAGAGAAGAAAAACCATTATTCATCTCTTAGAGAGGAGCAGTGAGAGCAGAGATTCCCCAACAGGACCAGACAGACAACAAACTGAAATGAGCCAAGAACTCAAAGAAGTTCTGCAAAGCAATGCCTCTCTTAGGGTCTGCCATCCTCTGTCAAGGGCCAATCCAGGATTAAATCTGATTTAAGAACATTTGTCTGACATCTTGCCACGTAATGGGAGGATAGAAGATACCTCCTAATGAATTAATATTTAGTGAATATTTTGTTCCTATTGGATTAAGCATGGGTTTATCCTATGCACAACCAGAAAGGAAGGTGGCAAAGACAAACAAAGTGATATTCTCAAGTTACCTACAGGGCAAAACCCTGGCCCAGTGAACCACATCACCTCAGAGAGGAAGAAAAAAAAAGAGGCTCAGCAATATAGATGTTAAAGGGATGTCAGAACAGCCTGGCAGTGCAAGAGCCCTCTCAGGAGACTGCAGACCAGATGCTGCAGATTAAAACTGCTCAGCAGTCAGAGCTGAGAGCAGCATTCAAAGGGAGAATCTAAATGCCCTGCACCCTCTTGTGAACATGCCTGGCAGGGTGCAGCCGGGCAAGGGGAGGGAGAGGCTGCCCCTGCCCCAGCGTGCAGAGGGGCTGCTGTGGCTCCGTGAGAAGCCCTGAGAGCCCCGAGATGGAAACCACATGCGCGCACCCCCGGGAGGAGCCCCATGTGCAAGGCAGCGGGCAGACCACCAACTAACTCCATGTGTCGGGGCTCACGGGTGTCTGCCTGGCTTGGGAAACAAGCAGGAGGGGGCAGAGAGGTTCCCACCCTCTGGGGAGAGCCTTGGCTGCGAGGGAAGAATCCCACTCTGGAGAAGCTGCCTGGCCAGACACAGCGGCTTCTCCTCGCTCTGTCCCCCAGTTTATCTCCTCTGATGGAGAGGCAAACCTGCACGGGCTCCTGCGAATTGGGCATTGCTAAGGGGTCCCATTCTGCACACTTCCTTGCCTAAACTGATCCAGGTGATTATTCCTGAGGTAGAGAAATATCCCACTGATGCTGACATTCTCCTGTACCAGCAGCCAATCACTGCAACGTAAAGGATGAGTTAAAAAAGAGTAGCTAAGAGAATAGAGAAGCTGAGAGTAGAGAAGAGAAACTCTGCTGCTGCCAGAGGCTCTCCCACCACATTGTCACCAGAGAGGCTCGAGGTCCTTTCCTTCTGTTGCCCCGTCCTAATTTTGCTTGGGTGCTCTGTCCATGAAACACCTTTTCACAGATCCCTTCCCTCCATCCCGCTCATTTATCCCTTTCCACTCTCAGCCAGCCTCCAGCAGCAGTTAGATCCCACCACCTTGGGACACAACGTGGTCCCCCAAGTGTTACCTCGCCAGGAGAGGTGGCAGGTGTCACCAGGACTGCCCAGCTCTTGTCCCCTCCAAGGCTGCTCACAAACTTGTCAGGCTCTGTGACACACAGCAAAGTGCTCAAGGAAGGCAGGGACAGCTCTCAGGGAAGCCCAATATAGATACTCAAATTTGGCCTCTGGCTGCAGTTTCCAGACAAAGTTTTGGGTTATTCCAGAGTTCCACAAAACTTGGGCCAATCCTGGGATATCACACACTGAGCTGCTTTTGGAAACCCAGCTTCTAACCCTCCCAGATGCAAGGAAGAACTGCTTCTCTGCTGCACAAGGCTTTCCACACAAATTCCCAACCTCCAGAGAAATTCAGAAGGGAGAGGCTAGCGCACCTTTTGGGTAGTCATGCAGACATTTTTGCCCCTTTGTTCCTGTCCCCCTTAAAATCCTGCAGCCAGACAAATACTGCAACATAATTTTTATCTATTGTGGTTTTTAAACCATTATTCTGGGGAGATTTCAATAACAGAAAAACTGCTTTTCTGCTATTTTTTTTCTCTGTTCCTTTGCTAGACTCAGATACATTTTTGAAAAGGGTCTATGAAACCCTCAAATTTCACCACATTTACATTATGCCAAAAACTGCAAAACATTAAAGGCAACAACGAAGTACAAATCAGAGTTTTTACTACTACAGAACACAGGTAAATAAGTGTCCTATCACAGCCTATGCAAATACAAATACTGTATTACTTTGTATCTCTTTCTTCTGGTTGTTCTGCTATTGCAGAATTATTTCTGCAGGGCCGTAAGGCTTCAACAACAAAGTATTGTTTAGAATACAGTTTAACTGAACCTAAAAACTCCACTGTACTTATAGACCACAATCTGGTCATTTTTATGCAGGGTCTCTCAGTCATTAAAATTTAGATTCATGTGCAGACATCACTAGACTAAAATCCTACTGTGTCTCCAGTATAAGGAAATAAAGTGAATACAGTTTGAGAACTTAAGGGCATCCTGAAATACCATATCTGTGGGGGAGAAAAGAAAGCATAAAAAATAAATAAGTAAAAATTATTATTACTCTAAAGCCCAGAGAAGCAGGAAGATTAGAATGCAGGCAATCTCTAACAACAAGAAAAAACCAAAAAACCACAGCACCACATCAGCTGTCACATCACTGGTGACAGCCTGGCTTTCAGCACAGCCACCTGGATTATCCCAGCTCGTAGGTGCTTTAATGCTTTGTCACACCAAGACCTCAGATTAAGGGGCAGGCAATCCAGAACATGGTGAGCAGGTGCAGGGGTGCTTTAATGCTTTGTCACACCAAGACCTCAGATTAAGGGGCAGGCAAGCCAGATGGCAAATGGTCCCACCAAAACACTCACTCAGCCTGAGACCTCTCTTGGGCTGCAGTCACCCACTGGGTGACCTGCAGGCAGGGAATGACATTTGGGACACGGCTTCATGGCTTGTAAGGACTCCAGTGAAGCAGACTCAGTTTTACCAGACTGCTGAAGGACTCAGTGAAGCAGACTCGGTTTTACCAGAGTGCTGAAGGACTCAGTGAAGCAGACTCGGTTTTACCAGAGTGCTGAAGGACTCAGTGAAGCAGACTCGGTTTTACCAGAGTGCTGAAGGACTCAGTGAAGCAGACTCGGTTTTACCAGAGTGCTGAAGGACTCAGTGAAGCAGACTCGGTTTTACCAGACTTGCTCACAGCAGTGTCTGGTCCCCAGGACTGAATGACTGACCCCAGTGCACAGCACTAAAGCTTTGCAGGACCTGCTGTGGAGCCACTGCAGGGCTCCACTGTAATTCAGAGCTACACAAATGTGCAGAGCTATGTAACAGCCATGAACCCCTTGCACAATGTAATTCCTGGAAACCAAGCAAGAGTGAGATGTGCCCCAGAGAAAGGCAGCAAGCACCTGGGCAGCACACACGAGCGGCCAAAGCATCAGCCCTTAAGCCCGGCTGGTCTGGGGCAGCTCAGAGCTGAGCTTAGCTACCAGGTCTAACCAATCTCGTGGTCCCACGTGAGAGAACAGAGGTGTCTCAGAGCAGCAGCAGATGTGATGTGGAACCAGAGTGCTGCCTGAATGGCTTTAATGAGAAATGTCCCTTCCTTTGTCTGGGACGATAAAAGCAGAGCCAGGCTGTCAGCTATGGGCCAGTCCTCTTGGCTGCAGCTTGTAGAGCATTTCTGGCTTGAAAGCCTCCTCTCTTTCCTCATCAGTCCCTTGAAAAATTCTGTAAATATTGAAATTTTGTATGGTTTGGGTTTTTGGGGGGGATTTGGTTTTCATAAGACCATATTTAACTAAAGGTTAAAGAATTCAACACTTAGCGCAGAGAGTGATGAAGGACAGAAGAGGAAAAGAAGTGCAGGCCTAGCTTTCCTTATTTTAAAGAAGTTAGTTCCTTTTGGTTTATCACACAGCTAGTAAAAAGCTGCAGAGCTTGAGGAACTGCCAAGTCTCAGGGATTCCCTTCTCCATTTCCCCCCAAACAAACAATTTGCTTACACCTCCATATGCAGTTCTTGATTCCCACGTTTAGAAATTACATTCTATTCAACCCCAAGCTGTCCCAGAAAATTAAACATAAATTAGCAAATCAATTTCAAGAAAATTTCCAGAAACATTAACAGAGCTCATTTGACCATTCCAAAAGAATTATTTCAAACAGCAAATTTTGCTTTTAAACTCTATGCTTTATTCTACCACAAAGAAGTTTCCATGACATACGTACAACTAGAAATGAAAGCACTGGATGAAGGCTCATATGACCTAGTTTATTATTAAAGCACTCACTTCCTTCCAACTCTGCCACTGTGTAATGAAGATCTAGACTAAAAAACTAATGTACAAAGTGTTTCTTCTTCAAACTGCTAAGTCTGTGTTTTCCTCTCAAGGCTCCAGCTGAGCTCTGTTAACACCAAAGTAATGTACAGCCACTGAATTTCACTACAAACTCCAGCAGCTTTCATCTGGCTCCAGAAGACCCACCAAAGCTGTGCCTATGTATTATTCTTTCAACGAGCAAAGGATTAGTATTGACTGATTATTGGCTGCCCAGCAGTGCAAGAAACTTCTGTAGAGTGGTCTTTGGAACATCTTGTGCTTGAGGAAGACATTAAATATCAAACCCTAATTTATTAATTTATGTTTACATTTTTACAGGAGCCTGAGAAGAAGCCTGACTGCCAGCCACAGTTTAATTCACTCTGATAACACAGAGACCATAAATCTTAACCAGCAGCTCAACATGCGAGGCATTTGATGTGTCTGGGAACCTGCTGTATGAAAGAAAGGAGCTGCTAGAAAAAGCAGCAAAATGCCTATTCCCATGGGAAGAGTCTTCAGGACTGGCAATAGATCATTTGTTCATTTGGAAGACACTTGTTCCTCTAGTAAAACAGCAACTAATATTTTTGCTTTCCCCTGCTCAGACAGGAAATATGGTGCTAAGGGCCATCAGACAGAGCAAGTCCTCGTGCTAATTACACGGTCAGTAAGCATTTGCTCTCCCATGTTTCCTCAAGGCCTGAATGATTCCTGGGTGGAATTCCGCAGTGGGACCTGCCGCCCGCTTCCTCTCTGACACAGGTGCTGAGGAGATGTATCACATTTTAGAGGATATCCAGGTTAAACACCCCTGTTTTCACAGGAGGATCCTGTCACCTGGAAAAGGTTGAGTGCTACCACATTTAGAGGGGAAATGAGACATTTGATGTATCCGAGGAGCAAGGTTCTGAAACTGCCCCTCAATAGATGGCAAACATCCAAATTTACACAGCCCAATAGATGCACAAATGGGATTGTACAGCATGTCACTTGCAGAATTTTTTTTTTTTTGGGCAGGCAAATCCCTTCTAGTCCTGCCTACAACCATGTATAAGTCATTTTTCTCACATGCAAAATCATTCAAGGTCAACCACACGATTACACAAGAGGAAAAAAAGCCTATATGGAAAAGCTCTTACTGACTTACAAAAACACAGCAAAAGAAGATTTTATTTTAAGGCACAAAGATCTACTTGCTTGCTGTAATTTTGGGGGGTTATTCTACCCAGTCAGACTCAGACAATATTTTTAACTGGCCCACATCATCTTTACTGACTTTCTGCCCAGCAAAGATCCAGTGCAGGAGCTGGCCACAAACTGAACAACTTTCTAAGGTATCTGACCTCCTCCCAGAGTGGGCTTGTCTGGTAAACAGAGATCCACTTACACATTCCCAGCAAACTGTCTTCTTTACATCCTCTCCATGGAAGAAAGCTACCTCCCATCCACACAGCACTCAAATTCCTGACTGGTACTCACTGGATTAGGATGAGCAAGTCATAAGATGCAGTTGTGTAAACATCGAAGGAAAAACAAACATGCAAGTGTTTTGAAAACGCTTCAGAGTGGAGTTCCGTTTCTCACGTGCCCTGAGCGCAGCTTCACCCCCACAAATTTTAAGTAAAACAGCTCCCTAATAGCATTCTGAACTGTGTAATTGCAGGCAAAACGCTTGACTTCCACCCACTGCTTCCCATGCTCTCAACACGTGCCACCAATCATTTCCATTTTGATGTACAGTTGCTTTTCATTCTAAAGGAGGGGTTTATTTCCTTGTTGTTGTATTGTAATTAAAAGAAAAAACAACTGAGGACTCAAAGTGTGGACAACATATATTAGATCTTGCCCTGGTACAGACTGTCAAAGCACTGTGGATGATGAGAGGAATTATCAGCTCCATGTAATTTCCTCTTTCACATCCCTCCTCAGCTGTACCTCAGAAAACAATGTTCCCAAAGAGGGCCCAAATATAGAGGAATTATCAGCTCCATGTAATTTCCTCTTTCACATCCCTCCTCAGCTGTACCTCAGAACCAGTGTTCCTAAAGAGGGCCCAAATACCCCCCAGATCCAGCCATGTGCTGGTGGTGCCCAAAAGTGAGCAGCAAACCCCTGAACTAGAGGCTGTTCTGAAAGCAGCCCTGACCCAGTCCAAGGCCCTGAATCCAAGGCATTTTCCACACCAGGCTCGAACAGAGGGTGCTGTGCCCATTGCACTCTGACAGCTCTTGCCTCCTGCTATTGGAAACGCTGCTTGGCCAAGGAGAAGTCTGAATGTCATGAGAAAAAAATAGGACATATTTTCATGGGGTTTTCCTTTACTAAGGATTCAGCTGGATGTGACAGTAATTATTAAGTGGTATTTTTAGCCATATTTGTGACCCTTGGGATTTGATAAACTTTTCCCATTGCAGCAGGTTGGTTTACTGCAAGCAGCACACTTGAGCTATCTTCCCTGCACCCCCATTACCATTTAAATGCCTCTGCGAGGCACTGCAGCCAGCTGCTCGGCCCAGGAGTGGCCGTGCATCATGAGCAAGAGGCAGAGCCCCGCAGCTCCCCCGTGACTCTGTCATCAGAGATCCGCTCCAGGTTGTGCTGCTGGGAGCATTAGCCCATGCAGCCTGATATGAGTTCAGCAGGCTGGAATTCAAAACACTACCCAGCTGTGGGAACCCGGGAAGGAGGCTGTCACACTAAATGGTATCCAGATTAGAGCTGTGAGAATTTGGGAAAGCCCGTCTAGCAAGCATGATCTCTCGGGGGGGAGGGAGGGACAGAAACAGTTCCCAAGTTGTTCGACTCCTAGGCCTGAAGGAATCTAGGTCTGTCTCTAGATACTGACACTGCAAGGTTTGACTGGATCCAAGTCTGTATCAGGGGATATTTTCCCAGGGGAAGAAGTGCAGCAAGCTATTTTATTGAATTAAAATACAGATAACTACCTTGGCGATGGCTTTTTCTCTGCTGTGCAGTCTGGGGCTGGGTGCATTTGACTCCCTGAAGGCTCTCCCTGTGGCAGAACTGATGGGAATCATGGTCCAAGGGATGGACCCTCCGTGTCACCCTGCACACGAGGGAGAACGTGACATGTCAGACTTGCAGGTGCTAGATTTAAAATCCCCACCGACTAAGTATCCAAATTCAAGAGGGGACTACACAATCAGATATGGAAGGAAGAGAGAGAATGCAAATAATTTATTACTTTTCTACCCTACAACTAATATTCCACATGGCTGCTGGAAAAGGGGGGCAGGAAATACACCAGAGCTGGGAACAGGCAAGCAACAGGGAGAAATTTCTTGACAACAAAGCACTGCAAAACTTTTCAAAAGCTATTTCTTTTCCAAGCCTTGCTAAGGTATGGCAGACCTGAGGACCACGTCCCAAACTGATATTTGCTTACCCCTTCATAAATCTTTCAAAATCCTCCGAGAAAGCAGGACAAGAGAGCAGTCTCTAGGGAGGACCACTGGCATCCTGCTGGATTTCCTTGGGGGCTGCCACACTAGCTGAGCCCTCCAAAGGGTGCCCACGGTGGCAGGCAGCTCCGGAGGGCAGGCTGGAGGGCGATGCCCTGCAGGTGCTGCTGTCCCGGACCTCACAGGGCCGGCAGGGCGGTGCTCAGGAAGCGATGCTGCCTGCACTGCCGCTGACCCTGAACGCAGGAGCCACGCAGATGGGCTCAGAGCCCCTGGGAGCCCGAGCAGGGCACACAGCCCGATGGATGTCACACCTGCGGGGCGTGCGGGAGCACTAGTGACACGGGTCTGCTGAAATGCCCCCGCAGCTTCCCCTCCTGCACTACACACCAGCCTGCCCAGCTGCTCCACTTTGCTCCAGACGCAGAGCGGAAAAGAAAAATTCCACAAGTGGAAAAAGAAAATTCCACAAGTGGTTCTCTTCTGTCAACATGTTAATTGGTCTGATTATGAAAGTAAACAATCACAGGGACAACAGGAAAAAATAAAACAAACAAAAGGGGCAAGACACAGATTCTCTACTATGTATAGCACTGAGGCAGCAAACCAAGTGAAGACAACAGCACGACTTCCTTCCTCTTTGTTAATTAAAGTGATTGGCTGCAGCCAGGAAAATGTTGATGCTCTTTTGTCTTCCAATACATTTTGTTTCTTCAGCAGCAACATTAATGACAACAGCCATAATACAACAAATTTCTGTTGCTGAAAGTTTGCTTTGTAATGAAAATGGGCACTACGGTCACATTTTCCTTCACATCAGACAAAACTCCAAACTCTCATTACTAGATGCTTTTTTCTCCCTTTTCCGTAACAAGATACTAGACCAGAAGGAATCAGGGAAGAGAATGGCTGTTGAGTCTCTTGAAAAATTCTAAGCATGTCTTCCCCAGCTCAGCCTCCCTGCAGAAGTGACAGAAACCAAAGTAACGTAACTCACACATTCCCAACCCTATCTTCCCAAATGGGGAAGCGACACTGGCAGGGATCAGCAAGTCCTGGCTGCCATGCCTGTTTTTACCTCCAGCCCTGTTGAAATCTTTGCTTGGGACACCCTCCTCAAATGTGTTTTTAGCTGCTGTAACACCAGGTCCCAAACGCTTCCATGCCTTTCATGTTCACACAGCAGAACCCCTCACGCCATGGGGATCCCCAGACCAGGCACCTCTCCTCACCCAAGAGACAAAGACACTGCTTTTTCCCAGAAGTTTCTTTCCCCTGTAGGTAAAAACACCACAAGTTCCTGCAGAAACCCATCTGGCAGTCTTCACTCCTGCAAAGCCTTCCCCACCTCCCAGCACAGACAGACCACGGAAGGATGTGCAGGATTAGGCTGCAGGATTTAACCTGAGGGGAGCTAATGTGACTCATGAAACGAGACATCAATTACCGAGCATGGCAGACAGATGAAGGGAGAAGTGGAAACTGTTTCTTTTCAGTGACTCGTTTAAGCTGTGTTTGATTTAAGAGGTCCTTGACAAGAAATGCACTTAAGGGTTTTAATACTTCAGCCATTCCAAGCTGCAAGTGAATAAACCCAAAGGGCAAAGCACCTTGACCCCTAAACAGCAATCAGCCAAAAACCAGTCAAGATATAACATGTCCAGCCCAACATCCTTTCCCAGATTTCAGCTGGAGCACTACAAAGATTCAGGCTGTCATGATAAAAGATGGCCAAGCATCTCTTCTGGCTTGCTCTGAGTTGGCTGCAATGATAGCAGCAAAATAACTCTTCCAGTGACACAGTCAAGACAAGTTCACCTTTCAATCTGAAATCCTGATTTTGGATGGTTTTCAGCTGCCCAGTGTTTATTACAGCAGCCTGCAGAAGCTTCAGACATGCACGAGGACCCCATAAACTTAATATTGAATACAAGAAGCTTGTGGGAGTCTGTACAGAGCACACAGACTTTCTGCCAGATTTGACAGACAGGAAGAATCTCCCAAGCTGAACAGATAAGTGGATGGGAATCACTGTCATTTGAAAGGCTCCATCCTGCCTCTGTCCCTCAGCTCCAATATATCTAGAAAGAGTCACTGGTTCTACACCTCCCCAGAAGGCTTCAAGTGAAGTCTAAAAGAAAATGATCTCTAAGAATACGAGGATGCCTCTGCCTGAAAATGTTCACATACATCACAAAGAAGGGCCTGACCAGTGTTTAAAGAAGTCACTTGAATTCTTAGACACTATTACACAAGGGGGTTTTATTTGTACCTCTGCTTTTGATAGTTATTTACTTATTAGCAAATAATTTTCATCTGTTAAGCATTTGCATCTTATATGAGAAACATCAAAAGCTTCAGACCTTTGATGACATTTATCCCCACCAGTGCACAGTAAATTACAGCGAGGAGAAAGAAAAATCCAAACACAAGGCATTCAAAGCAAACCAGCATGGAAGGCAGAAATGCATCTAGCTCCAAGCAATTATATCTTAATGAATAAACATTGTTCTCCGCTGCTACCTCTTGCTAAGAGATACCCACAAGGCAGCCAGCACAAGCTTAATTCTTTCCATTCCTCTTCCTTACGGCAGCCTTGTCACTTCTGCTACAGCCTGAGCTCTGCAGCCCTGATTTCAGCTGGGGGTACCCAACACCGATGGGAGCAGGGGAGAGTTTCACCCCCAGGAGCAAAACTCTACAGGGTGGGAAGGAGAAAACCTCATCCACAAGATGTGCAAGTACGAGACACTGACTGTTCAGTTTGTAACATCCACCAAGCCATGCATTTCTGAAAGGTCCTCTGTGGGAAGAGAAACATATTCAAACCAGTGAGAGCTTGGGAGAAGGAGGCAATTGAAGTCTCCATTAAATAGGAAAGTGCAAGATTTTGTACTTTAACTAGCTCCAAAAGTTGTGTTAATGGAAATTCAGATATTGACATTTACTGCCAGGGAGATACCTGAAAATGAGAAATGCTCAATGGGCAATGAGCACAGCTTCTCTTTTCTAAACTGACCTAAAAAAAAAAAATCAATAAAATCACTAATCTTGCACGTACTTTTGCTGTTTATCAATTCAGCAGACATGTTACTAGAAGCCTTTAGGAGCAGCTTGAAGCTTGTCTCTGGAGTTCCTCTGGTGACTCTGGCAGAGGGAATGCATTAGCTAAGAATTCACCTATGTTAGGCAGGGAAACAGGAATTATTTCAAGTAGAAAAATGTGGCTTTCTCCTGTAAGAGCATCAGAAGCTCCGGAGTTCCCTCCACCTCCCAGGGAAAACACAGCTTTTTATTGTCTGAACCAAGCCTTTATTTTATCAGTTGCACCATGGAAGCTGCTCTGTAAGATGAGTAGGAAATCTTTTCTTTTCCAATTAAGGATTGGTAAGCATCACTTGGTGGCAATCCCCCAGCAATACCTAGGTAGATGTAACTAGGGAAATACACACAGCATTCAGCCTCAGGACTGACAGTGGAAAGGGATAACCACTTTACTCTGCAGCAAAGGGACCGCAGGGAGAAAACCCGAGTCTCCAACCCAGGATTTCCTGCATGCTCTGCCCGAGCAGCAGCTCCACACACCACTCTTCAGCAAGGCCAACAGCACAGCCACAAGCTTGCCCTCCAGTAAAACAAGTAAAACAATAGTTTCTAAGTCTCCCAGGATGTTTAAATCCTTGGCATGGCCCATGCCCAGTAGCACAGCAAGAGTTGCACTGGCAGGAATGCGAGTTCTGACCCTGTGCAAGTGCAGCAGTGCTTGTGTGCTCCAAACTGCCCTCCCTCAGAGCCTGTCACTTCTTTACCCAAATGTTCCATCATTCACATGCTCAGCAACCAACAGGTCCAATAGGTGGAAGGTTAAAATCAAAACAAACCCACCAGACAAACTGTGGGATAAGGTTTCTTTCAGCTGGCTAATGTTCATTAAAAATCAGAGTCAATAAAAATGATTACATTTTTAACAAACATAAGAGGTTGTCTTCAGCATTGATCTAACAATTTGAGTGAAATATTTATAACTGCAGTTTCAACAGAGCCTCCTGAAGCTGTGTTTTGCACAGGTTTATGCTAAATTAACAGTATGAAGGATGTTTAGGAGCAGTATCCCTAAGACTACTCATGTTGAAGAAATTAACCTATGGATGGAATGGTCTCTTTCAGCTGACAATTAATGCAATCATGAAAAGAAAAGGAGGAAGCATGAGTGCCAAGGAATGGGAAATGGGAGGCCTGATTTCTTTTGCAAAATTAACTCTTGGGGCTGAAATAAAATTCAACCTGTTGGCTTAAATCTGGCTTTTTTCCTATTCAAATACCTTTCGGATCAGTTCAACATGTTAGATGTGTCTCAGACTGGACCTTGCACCTCAGGGGGAGGCACTGCTGTGGATGTCTTGCTCTGTAGGGTACTACCAACAATATTCCATGCACACCAGCCTTTCTGCTTTTGATCCAAACATATAATTAGTGTACAGAAGCAACACCAGCAGATAATACCAAGTCCTGACAAACAATGTCTAAAATGTTTTTTAATTAGCAAGCAGTGAGGTGTCCAAAACTGAAGTCAGCAAGAAGCCCTTTCAGCACAGGACAGGGCAGGAATGCAGGGGAGGTGGAAGCAATGTGCAGAACTGCAGCTTGGAGCAGACACGTTTGCAGGGCAATATAATCTCACAACATTTTTCTCTGGTGAAGCATTAGAGCACTTGCTTTTAAGCACACACTTAAATCCAATCAACATTTAAAAGCAGTAAAGAGTGTGTTGAAATGCTTTGCCAAGCTGGGCTTGAGAAATAACTCACTTCCATAAGTTACTCTGATACAGGGGTATGATACAAGCTGGAGTTGTCCACACATCCCTGCCTCCAGCAGATGAGGAAAGGCTGAGAGAACTGGAATTCTGGGAAGCCTGGAAAGGAGAAGGCTTTGGGGTGAAGTAATTGCAACTCTCCAGTACCTGAAGGGAGCCTACAAGAAAGATGGAGAGGGACTATTTACAAGGACAAGGGATGATGGCTTTAAATGGACAGAGGGTGGGTTCAGACTGGATATCAGGAAGAAATGTTTTACTCTGAGCATGGTGAGACACTGCAAAGGGCTCTTCAGAGCAGCTGTGGCTGCCACATCCCCGGAAGGGATGGATGGAGCTTGGAGCAACCTGGTCTAGTGGAAGGTGTCCCTGCTCCAAGCATTCTTCCTCCAGTACCAGCCACTAGCCGGAATAGCTGTGCCACTGCAGTCACTTGTCTTTGGGGGAGACAAAAAAAAAGAAAACACCCAAACCAAAGAGCAGAATCTTTCTGTTTTACAGCCCGAAGAGCAGAGGGAAAGCAGGGAGGGATGTGTGCCTGAGCAGCGTGGCAGTGAGTCACGCTGGCTCCGGGGCTGCTCCTTGGGTGGTACAGTTTACACACCAGCCCTTGCTCAGGGATGAGCCCTGAGTCCCCATCCAGCTCCTTGGGAAGGAAAAAAACAGATTTTACATGTGCTTGGTCACATGGCCTGTGTGATGTTATCCAACGTGTAATTACCGAGAGGAAATTCTCTCAAGCTGAGCCTGTTTGCTTCCAAAGGGATCCCAGTGGAAAGCATTTCTACTTCCACATTTCCCTACTTTGACTATCTCCATGACTATTTTTTCTTTTTTCTTTTTTTTTTTGCTTCAGTTTTCCAGGTTCTCTTATACTCTATCCCACCTACTCAGCAAGTTCCAAGGCAGTCAGTGCTGACTGACCACAGCCACAGAGCAGCTCTCTGCTCACACCAATTATTTCCAACAATATATGGATTAGATTACACACACTCTGCCAGAAAAAACGATCTACCTCAGATTTAAATCATTAAGAATGGCCCTCTGGAGACAATAATCGCTCCTCAATGTGAAGGCTACAGACAAATGTCAGAGTTCTGTCTGGCCCAGGAATGTTTCCTCATAACAAGGCTGGTTTGTGCAATCAATGAGGCTGACAAAATCTCCGATACGCTCTCAGGGCCTGATCCAAGGCACAGGGAAGTTTATGGTAACACTCTCATTGACTACAGATCTGTGGGAAACCTTTTTTTTCCCCTGACCCACGAGAATTTCTGAGATTTTGAAAGCTTTTTCCCATCCTGACCATGACAAAAATTGAAATCTCAAATTTTTGCAGCCTGAATATCTACTTGCATCGCTCCCACAAAAGACAAAGGATATAAAATAAAAACCTGATTAAAATATTTTGTTCAAAAGCGAAAACAAACAACAAAATTTTGAAATCAAAGATAATTTTCAAAATCAAAGGCTTTGTATTAAGAAATTGGCATTTTTTCAACAAAAATGAGACATCAGAAACTTGTTGAACAATTCCAGCAGTCTCTCCCAAACTGTAGAGCAGGTCTTTCCTGCATGAGTGAGTTCACCTGGGATATTTTGCTCTTTAAAAATAGAAATCCCTTGTACACAGGGACTATTCATCTTCCTAACAGGCATAATTTATGTTCCAGCCACTGAAGAGGGACGGTCTCCCCTTGCACACCAAGAGGTGGAAGCCATTTGATTGCAAGAAGAATAAAAACTGCTCACAGGTGATTGCAAAACATAAACACCACATCTCTCGTTTTAAATCAATTAAGCTTCCTTCTGCGAGGTGCTAAGTGCCAAATCATGTGTCTCAGAGCTGCATTTTGCAGCCCCAAAGGTCTGTGAGGCAAACCCCACATTCACATCATGGCCAAAGCCACTGGATGGAGCTGTTAGAAACATCTCACAGGCCCCAGCAGGGAGCAGTGCTTGGTCTTCAGGAAACCTGCACTGATGTCATCTTTCAGACAGGGAACAGGCACAGGGACACCCCACACTGACCCTGAGAGATGACTGAGGTATTTTGTGGAATATGAGCAAGCAACACTGAACACAAACACACACCCCCATCCCCACACCAATTTCATTTCTTGTGAGGAGAAACTGGCCTGGACCCTCAATACAGATTAGCATTCAAAAAGATAAAGAACAGGACAAGGCCCATTCCAGGTGGAGGAGACTGAGGAAATGGAGGAAAAGGTATCCATTGATCTACTGTAGTCCTAAAAATAAACTTGTGAAAAAACTGGAATTTGAATTTAAATTTAAAAAACCTGATAGCCAAGGCTAAGGTGTTCTCCTGTGCATTAAGCAGTTCCTGCCAAGATTTGAGCCACTGCAATCCATAATTCTTAAGGACAGTAGTTTCCCAGACAAAGCATCACTGGTAATAGGAATATAGAGCTGGAGTTCATTATTCTTCCTATACATGTGTGTGTATGTACAGCTAGAGAAAAACACTGACAATCCAAGGGCTAATAATAAACCAGGTGACAGCACCTGCAAATAAATGGCTGCTCCGTGGCAGCTCCTGAACTGACATTTTCCAGTCTCTGGCTCCCAGGGCCATGTCAGCTGTCTCACATCCAGAACCTGGAGCACACTTTTGCACAGGACAGAGAGAGCAGAGCACCCAAGGCTTCAGCTGAGCATCCAAAGAGCACCAGGCCACCTTCAGGGACCCCTGGAGCAGCACAGAGTGCTCGGTGACACCAGCCATGGGCTGTGCCACTCCTGGAGCACCTCTGCATCTACCAGGCAGTGAATCCCAGAGCTCCCCCATGCCTCTGGCTGGGACAGCCAGCAGGGTAAGCTCAGCTTTGTGTTTTTCATAAAAACTGCAAAATGAGTGCCTGTGTCAGCTCAGTGAGCCACCTGCCCAGGGATGTCCCCCCCAGTGAGCCACCTGCCCAGGGATGTCCCCCCCAGTGAGCCACCTGCCCAGGGATGTCCCGCTCGTATCTCTGGCTCTCCATGAGCTGTCAGAAATGCAGGACACCAGTCAGGTCCCTCGCTCCTCCCGGAGCCTGAGGCCGGTGTCACAGACCCTCCTTTACCCTCCCACCTCAAGCCCCGGCTGAGTGGCCGTGTTCCTGTCCAGCCACCTCTCCCGGCTGTCCCAGCTGCCGCGGCAGGCAGGGCACGGCTGTCCCAGCACAGGAGCTCTCTGTCCTGCAGCGCTTCCTGGACAGAGCAGCACTCGAGGTCTGTGACTGCCCCAGCCCCTCGCCCCTATCCACGCTGTCACGAGCATCAGGCAATTCACAGCCCCCAAATGCAAAGCCTCATCTGCTGCCTGAAAGGTTCTCCAATGGTGCAGCAGATGGAAAAAACACTTGATTTGTCTCCAGTCTGTTGTATTGGTGCTATGCATTACATTTGCTGTTAAAATAAGAAAGAGGGGAGTCAAAATACGTGCTCATCTTGCTCCTTGGTGGGTTGTGGGGTCCTACAGGGCACAGGAAATACTGTGTCTTTCCTGAGAATAACTGCATAAAGTCAGCTTGGCTATTCCAGAGAGCAGGATGGCTCCAGCTGAAATTGTTAGACAGCAATCAAAAAGCACAAAGAGAAGCTGGCAGACTCCTGAGAGGAGAGGGAACTTGCCTACAGGAAAGACATTTTAATAGAGCTTCACTCAAAAGCTTCATAGGGACTGCATGGAACTGCTACAGCCCAACATCAGCAGCAGCTCAGACACAAGGACTGAGGGGCATAAAGCAAACTGTAATGCTGCAGCAGGGGATAAGTGAGTTACACTGCACCCCTCTTGGGAGCTGTGAGCTCCCCACACCATGGTGTTTTCTTGGCATTTTTTAACAGAGGCACAGCCTAAAAAATTGGAGCTTTTTGGCATCTTCTGGTGCATGTGTAAGAAAGTGTCATAGTTCTGCTTCAAGAGTAATGCCCCGTGACATTACAGAGTGGCTGGATAGATTATACACCTATGAAGACTAAAATAAACCAGAGTCAGAAAGAGGTCCATCCTGCAAAAGACACACAGAAAGTTAATGTATGTACCTTATTCAGCAGGTTATCTGATGTTCAGAACAGTCCTGAAAGAAGCACTTCCACTAATGGAGAACTTCAACTTTGTCCTACACAACAGATGGGGTTTTATTCTCCACCTGCACATTCCCATGCAGAGAAGATGGCTGAGTTTGAAAGACAATGGATAATAAGTCTATCCACTTCTTAATTAAACTTGGAAATTAGATGCCTGTTCCATCATTGGTATTCCTGTTTTTTTGGGTTTATTCTGGATTTTGGCAGGGCTGAGCTCAGGGTTTTTGTTAAGGAAAGCAAACTGAAATAACTATATTGTTCTACTGCAGAGAGAATTTCCACACTGCCATCAGAGCTTTATGAATATGTACATCCATACAGCTGCTCATGCCACCAAGAGCATGGAAAAAATTTCTATCCAACTTTGGGAAGCTTTTTTCTCCCCCCATGGAAGTAGGAAGTTAAATTGCAAACTTTGAAAGGCCCTTTTATTCTGTCTCCATGTTGGGACTAAGGAGAAAAGGATAAAGGGTGACAAGAATAAAAAACAGAAAGGAGAAAGAAAAAAATCAGGAAGGGAGCAAAGTTTGAAATCAGAACTCAGAAGTTCTGTCAGCTGTTTTTCCTGGTGTAAGGAATTCTTTCCTGAGCTTACTTAAAAAGGAAAAATACTCTGGCATCTCTTAATTCTGAAAGCTTTTCTAGTCTGAACTTGCACTGTTAGTACTCCTATGCTTGTTACAATGCAATCCATCAAAGGCTCAACAACTATGAAGTTATTGACATAAAACCATCCACATATAAAAATACATGCTATAATGAAAGGCATCTTAGGAGTAAAGTACATCTGACACATGAGCACTGAGCCATTTGTAACGTGTGTTCTTGGTTTCTACCAATTCTGAAAATGCAAGAGGACAGGAAGATTCCCCCTAAAACACATCAGTTCTGTATGAAAAATGGAAAGTGTCAGTGAGAGCATTCTTCATCCCCGAGATAAAAGGGCAATTTGTTTTCTCTGCTCTTTCCTCAGACTTGCCCTCCAGAGGACTGAGCAATGGAGTGAGTTTTGAAATCAGAGACACCAGAACCTCTAATGGTTTTTAAGGCTAAACTCACTTTTTTTCCTGGCAGGAATATAAGATAGCCCCATTCCTGATGATTAATGATCAAAAGAAAGTCAGCAAAAGAAAAATATTAAAGTACAAAGTCTAAACTTTATGGACTTACAGAGTAAATTCTCCTGACATGCTGGAGGAAAAAGGAAGTGAACTCAAGCCACTGAACTCTCTGGATTGCACAGGCCTGTGACAATGACCTGAACCTCTTTTCTGCCTTCAAATGGACACCAGAATCATGATGAAATAATGTATTGAACCCTGACATTCTTGAGAGGGCACTCAAGGTTAAGGCCAAAATTCACAGGTATTGAGGATAAACAGAATTAGCTAAGATGAAAAATATCCTGTGCTTTGTGTGTAAAACGCTTGCTCTGACATCCAAGCAGCACACAGGCATGGATGCATGCACTTGCTCCTTCTCTGCTGCTGGGAATTCTGCCAACACACAGGATTAAACCACAGCTCCACATCGCTCCCAGATGTGCAGTCAGGAGAGCATCCTGGAGCATCACCTCCACAGCTCGCCCCCAGAATCAAAGCTGTTCTCTATCCCACCCACCACTAACATCTTTCAGATTCATCAGCCAGGGATGAACTGAATCACTGCACAAGCTCAGCCCTGATTTATTCCATTTACTGGGTTCTGTGCCTGCAAGACCTGCCTCTAATTTACCATATTTGAGCCCAACTACCCCAAAGCAGCACGTGTTTTCCCAGGCTCCAGCCACGCTGTCTGGGGCCATCCATTCCCTGCAGGGATTTCCATGGTGAGAAGGAAGGCAGGGGGATGCAGCTGGGAGGTGTCTGCCCCTGCCTCACCCGGGGTCAGCAGCAGGAGCCCAGGAGGTGCTGGAATCCCTCCTGGCCTTCTGGAGGATTTCCACAGCTCTGCATTTCTGCAGTGGGACTTTTCTCCCCGCCCCTGGCAGCCCCAGCCCAGGGAGCATCCCTGGCATGGCCTGAGAACAATACACCAATGTGATTTCAATTAGGGCAATAACAAATTCATGGAGGTTCAGCCCTCACCATCTGTCCAAAGGGAGCAAGGCTCTGGTTTGGGGCTTGGGGGTTCCCCCCACACCCCTTCCCATCATTTCTCATGAACCATTTGACAAAGCTATCTACATAACAGAGATTTAATGGGGTTTATGGCAAAAAAACAAAAGAGAAAATGAAGGCAGTTCCACTATTAATTCCCACCACATTGGAGCATTATGTAGTTTATCACTTAACATGTACATAATTTAGCATAATTCAACATTCAAGCACATTAAACAAAGACAGAAAAACAATAGTGAAAGCTTATTAATAAAGACTGATTCTGCTTTTCCAGAGGAGTAATGTCTGTCTGGAATCACAGCTCCACTAAAACTTCAGTTTCAAAAGCTTAGGTGCACTTTGCACTGGAAGACAAAAAGTAGTGCAACATATCTGAAGCAGAATAAAGAACAGGAGGAATGTCATAGGTTGCCACATGACTGTCTCAAAACCTTTACTTCCTGTAGCCATACGCAGAGGCAGTAAATGAAGATTTTAAAGCCATTTAAATCCTGAGGGAGCCTGCCAGACACTTGCCTTGTGCTGCCACTTTCCAGGGTGGAAGGCCAGGCACGGGTCTGCCCGGACAGCCAGTGCCTAACCCCGTGGGTATTCCACATGTGGCAACTTCCACAGCCCCACCCAGCTGAATTAACCGGGCTGGTCTGGGCCCTGGGCCCCCGCCCAGGGAACTGCACCTTCAGAGCTCACTTCTGTCCCACGAAGAGAGGAAAATGAAGTGCCACAAGGCAGGACGCAGCAGGGAGTCCCAGGGCACGCTGACAGTGAGGGATGCAGGGAAGCGCTGAGACAGGAAGGCACAGCCAGGCAATCCCAAACACCTGGCTCCAGGTGTGTTTTGGGATGCTTTGCAGAGCCTGGCCCATCACAGAAACTGCAGGAAAAACACGTGGGAAAGGAGGGGGAGGGTGGGGGAGAAGAAAGATCTTTCTTCCAACATACTGAAACAATTAATTAGAGCAGATTTAATCATTTCACTCATGTTGAAGGGAGTAAATTCAGGCTAAACTTGCCACGCTGAGGATAATGGAAAAAGTCATGGGAAGGAAGATGTTACTGAGTTAAAGAGCAACGAAGAAGAAAGCAGCAAAATTCTTTGCTTTGTTTTAAGATACTCTCTAAGGTTATGTCATCACACTGAAATGTAGGGATGAGCAATCTAGTTAGAGCATGGATTTCCCACCCAGATCTTTTCTAGCTTTGTCTCAGTCAATACAAAAAAAACCTGTATTTCAACATAATTTTTCAGAAATATGGTGATTTTCTATATTAAGAAACAGCTTTATTCTAAAAACCAGTACTTTTCTACATGTCATCCAAAACTCACTGTTTATTTCCTTTCATTGCTAAACATCTGCAGCCTGGAAGGCACCTTTGCACACTGACATGCCTGTCTAGAAAGTGGAGTGTACCAGGCAGCAGAGCTCTCATAAATTATCTGCCATCTGCAGGAAAGTAAATGGACATCACCTTTGCCCTTTCATCACCCCAAATTATGGTTGCTCTCAATCACAAACAGAGAGAGAGACTAAGAAATGAGGAAGCAGAAATCTGTTCTTCCACCTACAAATAACTAAGACGCAGGAGGACTGACCCCAACTTGTAGTGACACCATTCAGTGCAAATATAAGCCGCAAAAACCAATTAGAAAACATTGAAAAAGTATTGAAA
Organism: Pyrgilauda ruficollis; assembly: GCF_017590135.1. Lineage (NCBI taxonomy): Eukaryota > Metazoa > Chordata > Aves > Passeriformes > Passeridae > Pyrgilauda > Pyrgilauda ruficollis. The sequence goes on from NW_024524489.1 coordinate 229,176, forward strand.
AGTACTCAGCTGAAATGAGCATAAAGGAGCTCTAGTATGGTCTTCATGTGAGCCATGACTGGGTGCAAACTGGTTTTGAAAACCTGTTTCTAGACCTGTATTTCAGCAATATTTAGTAAGTCAGGGAAATCCAATCAAACCCAACTCCAAAATCCATCTCCCTGACAGCACAGCACTGGTGACTCACCCTGTTCTGGCTGACTGTGGGACCAAGCACCACAACAGCTACAACCCCACAGTTTAAGAACCTTGCCTTGGTTGTTCCCGGTCAGTGTGGAAGGAGAGGAGTGAAGGATGGAACCGTACCCTGTCCAGCCACATTTGTCCACATAAACCACTCAAATGGGCCAGACCTCCCCAGGAAAAGGTACCTCAAACTTAGTCCTTCCTTTGTGGGAATAGGAAGCTCTCACCTCAAATATCTTTCACCAGTGCACTCATTCCTCTCTTATTTGCCTTAATGACTTCTTAAGGCAACTTTGAATTTTGGAAAGACCAGCAGCCATAGCAATGAGAAAATGTGCTCCTAGAAATCAAACTCAGAGCTCCACCTTTAAGCTTTCTAACAGAATATCTCTCTACCACCCTGAATTGCCACAGCTGGCCACGACACACAGAATATCACCACACAATTTCAGAAGGCTTCAACCCAAACCCAGTAACGCCTCACCTCACCAGAAGGCTTCAGGAGTCTGCCCACACACAGTAACACCACATCCCTTCAGAAGGCTGCAGCATCTGCCCTGCTTGTGCCCCAGCGCAGCCTTTCATCCCCTGTGCCTGATGCCCTGCACCTGTGTGCCCTCTGTGCCCTCCGAGCCTGGGCAGTGCCCCGGGCACGCCATGGCTCGTTCCCTGCAACGCTGCTCACCTGTGCTGCACAGCTGCAGCCACTCGGGGATGAGGCCACAGCCCCACCCCAACACCACTAACCCTGTGCCTGCACCGAATATTAACCAGGGGGGATTGACTCAAAAATATGAGAAAAAAAATCTAATTTTTTAAAATACCTTTGTGTACTGAAGTCAATGCAAGTTTTATCACCAATTTAGAGAAAGCAGAATTCCATATTTGGATTAGACCTAAAGACACACATCAGAGTGCAGTGATATTTCATGTTTTGACTACTGACAACTTTTATCAGACATTTCTTATAACTCACTGCATCTACAAATATCTTTTTCAATGAAAAAGCCTGTTTGCATAAATTTGAGGATGCTTCAGTCCATGGCACCACTTGAACAACAGCTATTTATGATAGCCTAAGGAAGAATTTATTTCACTACAATTTTTTGTCAAATAATGAAATTCTGATGCACAAAAAAATCTCCCAATTTAAATTTGCGTCACATTTTTCAGAAGGTGCAGAAGTTTGACCACCTCCTGGAGTGCTCTTAAATGTAGCAGACCATGATGAGAGGTCAGGTCTGATCCATTGTGGGACAAGGACAATTCCATGCCTTTCCAAAATATTATTTTAGTTTCTTTTAGGCAAAGTCAGCAGGGCGAAAACACACAATCTATTGAATCAATGTCCAATTTTACTAAAGAAGCTTTGAAAGCTTCACAAATTCTTATGCAAAAAAAATAAAATAAGCGTTGTGGGCTTAAATATAGTGGCATTTGGATTTGCCTGAAAAGTTAAATGATGCATTTTCCTTCTGATGAGGCCAGAAATTAAAGTTCTTCAGCAAAATGTTTTTGCGCCAGTTTTGACCTGACAGAGCACACAGGTGTACAAAGGCATGAAACAGAACTGCTTTCTTCTCAGATCTTCTTCAAAATACTCTGAGTTCAGATGAGTTCACTGCAAATGTGAATGAAATTTTAGGACAATTCTGATTCTCCTTAAGGCTATTCACACCACTGCCACCCTTCACTTAACAATACTGTTGTTAAAAAAAAATCAGATTGCCTGAAAATGTGTAAAATGTGTTATCTGGGGACATGTTTCAAATGACACTGCGCCTGGCACTCAGAAGCTACTGGCATAAAATTGAACATAAGTTTTTCAAAGGAAGACGAGCACTCAATACTCAGCAGTTTCTGAAAAACAAGGCAGTTTGAGCCTTTCTGACAGTCTGTCCTTGGTTATGGAAACTCAGTCAGTTCAGCTCTGAGGAGGGAGACTCATCCCCACTCACAAAACTCCTGCTGGACCGTATCAGGACTTGGCAGGAGCAGCCTGCATTCTTCACTGTCAGCTTCATCCAGGACTACATGGAGACAAGCCTTTCAGTCAAGGTACACGCTGGATTTTTAATATTTAATAAAAACACCCCATTCCTACGAACCCATTAGCTAATAAAAAACAGCTCTGCTTTCAGAGGTAGAAGATAAATAAGAGGAGTTCAAACTTTAAAGGGGACAATGTGGTAAATTATTACACTCAGGAATTATATCCTTAACTGGTGCAAACTGGCACAGCTTCAGCAGGGCCCTGCTGATTAACATCAGCACAGGATCTGGCCTAACCTGTTCAGCACCCACAAACCCGGGCACCCCTGTGCTGCTGGCCCCAGAACAACTAAGGTTTGCTTTCAGCAGGGACCAGTCAAAGAGAGAGACAACCCCTACACTGTAAAGAACAATAAAGAAATTTTTCTTCATGTTGTATGGATTCCAAAAATCTATTTTCCTTTTTTTGTGCTTTGGTTATTTTTGCTGGTGGAGGCTTTGGGACAGCAGCAGTGGAAACTGAAGCTGTCTGGTTAATCTGAGGTCAAATTTTGTGTAGGCAGCTGCAACCCAAGCTTCCCCACCCTGCCCTACCACTAGACTGAACTCTGACCTGCTGGGACCACCCCCTCACTCCTGCAACAGCTCGAGCCACATTTCTACCGAGTGAGCACAGCCAGTCAGCCAAAATGCCAGAAGATCCATGTGTGAAAATAACACATGCACACTGTCAGGTCTCTGTGACTCTCGCGCTTGGAAAACACCCAAGACCACCAAATGCACTTGGCAGCCTGGAATCTACTGATGAACCAAGGCACTCAGTGCATGTGCTCTGTCCTTGGGAATGAGTTCGGATTTTGAACTGAAGCAGTGGTTTAAGGGGAAAAGAAAAAACACACAGAGCCACTGCCACTCCACAGCCACGAGCATCTACAGCAAGGCTCCCAATCCACCTAAATCTGTGACATCTGCCAAAATATTAAGCCCCCAAATTCACATCTGCCATATCCACAGCAGTCTGCTGGGTGGTGAGCACTTCTGAAGTGGAGCCACTGATTCAGGGGCCTGAATGTGGATTTAAAATTTGAATTTCCTAGGCTGTCTAAGTGATCAGTCTGTTGTTCCTCTGATACATAGGCATGGCCTTCAGGAACTTGGAACCTACAGTAAATTGTGGCTTCTGAACATTTACATGACATGCATACCTTTAACCCTTTAGCTCGTGACCAAGAACAACCTCCTGATTCCGATGCCGCAGAGGGAACGTCAGCTGTGGAGAGCCGAGCCCCTGAGCGGCCAAGCCAGAGGAAGGGCAGCAGGAAGCCTGACCATCCTGACTGCACAGGTGGGAGACTGAGGCACGAGGCAGCAAAGGAGGGGCAGGAAGGATATAAGGGACACGCTCAAGGCCACCCAGGAAGGCTGCTGCAGGGTGCACAAGTCCCATTTCCCACTCCGCCCCGCTCCTCTCTGCACACACAGCCCCCGTCTCGGAGCTGCGGCAGAGCTTCTGTGGTCAGGCCTACTGTGCATGGTGGTCACCCAGGGCAGCCCACCGCTCCACAGGCGCAGCAGGGTCCAAACCAGCTTGCAGCTCTTGCATCCATCCGGCAGAGAAAGGAGCAGTGTGGGAATGAGTGCTCACATCCTGCTCCTCGGGCTGACGGAGACAGCGCTGGCAGCGGAGCCCCAGTAAGGAGCACAGGGAAGAATGGCGGGGAAGGACGGTCACTGAGAGCCTCCTGGTCAGCACCGGCTGCTGCACACGCGGGAGGAACGTGCTCAACAAGCACTTCAGAAGGCCAGTTCTGGTGATTTTACAGAAGCATAGGCCAACATGAAGACAGTGCAGCTCAGAGACAGAGAATGAAGGGTTTAAGTGCAACTGGGCAGATGACACCTTGCACTGCTTTTGTGCCGTCACCCCAACCCTCCTCCTTCACTGGTTCTAAACTATGAATGCCCTCCTCCTTCACTGGTTCTAAACTATGAATGCCCTCCTCCTTCACTGGTTCTAAACTATGAATGCCCTCCTCCTTCACTGGTTCTAAACTATGAATGCCTTGAGGACTGCGACCACATCTGCCTTCATTTCACACTCAGCTGTGGGCAGTCACCACACTTGAGTTTGAACCCTGTTACCATTCAGATAAAAGTTTATAATACAAATCTGGAAGCTTTTTAAGCCCATAACAGCTTTTGTAGCTAGAGGGTCGATTTAATCCATAAACATATGTTAAAGAGACAACCACAAGAGCAGGCAGAATGGGAGGGAGAAGAGTCACTGAAACACTTCCCAACTCGTGTTTCCCAAATGCCCCCCAAACAAGAAGGATGTTTGTCCTGGGTGGCAGGGGAGAGCCCAAGGATCAGATGTCCCCAGGCACACACAGGTGGAGGCAGGCACAGAGAGCGGCTCCGCAGGCTCTGCTGAGGAAGCACTGACTGCTGGCACACACGGAGCCGAGTGCTGGCTGTGCAGGTCCACAGGAGACACCGTGTGTCTGTACCAGGGAGCCCCAGCAGCTGTGGCATCCAGGAATCACTACTACAGGGTTTTACAAACCTCAGGAAATGGCTGGCTTGGTTGTCTCCCAGCTAACTGGAAATGTGGCCCAGGATCCTGATTCAGAGACATCCAACCAATCTTCAGGTAACATCTGCAGTGCCGTGGAGAGCCCAGCTGTTTGGCAGAGCTCCCCGTCTCTGACAGGCAGGGAGGGGTTCCTTCTAGAGCACACACACCAGCAAAGCCAAGGTTAGCCTGGTCTGGATTCTAGAGAGCACAGAGCACGACATCCACACGAGGCTTTGGTCCACACAGCACAGGCTGCTCTTGTAGATCCAAACATTGCCCCCATGGCAGCATTTGTGCTCAGAGCAGCACAAACTGAGCTTTGAAGTTTTGAAGCAAACCCACCTCCTGCCCCCACAGACGATAAGGTGCTGTTAGGACACAGGCTGCACTTGTTATCTCCAAGCTCTTTTCCAGCCTAGTTGATTCTGTGATTCTGGATCAATCCAGGCTCCGCTCAGCGTGGTTTACTGTGGCACCTTCTCTCACAGGTTTTGGAGCACTGGCACTGGGATAAATCCAGGGCAGAGCACATCTCCCCAGCAGCACACACAGCCACAGGGGCTCAGCTCTGATCCACTGATGCTGCACCAGATTTACCACCAACAAAGTCAATGCAGCTTGGGAATTACTGAGAATTCATTGCCCTGTTGATGGGAGCATTTTAATAAGAAATAATCACCACGAGCAAAGAGATAAAAGTGAAAAGCAAACTACAGAACAATTCCTGTGGTTAGAGAAGAATGGCAATATGTGTGAACTGAAAATGTAAAATCCAAATCACAGCACTTAAGTCTTGCCTGAACAACCATGAAAATAGTTTTCACCAAGAGGTGATCTTTGGGCAACAGCAGAGTTCTGCTCATAAAACAGAACCCAGTTCTACCTCTGAAAAACAGGTTCTAAATGGATATTTCCTCCAGAAGCACAAATTTCAATTAGTTTTGTATTTTTTTCTTCAAAAATAAAAGAACCACTGAAGTCATAAAGAGTTTAAAGTCAGAAGATGAGCACCAAAACACAGATTTTTCCTTTTATCTAGATCAAATGTCAGGCTGCTTGAATTTTGGCTTTACTAATGTTTCAGTTTTTTGTTCCAACTTACTGGCAATGCAGCCTAAGAAAATGAACCTCTTACAGGAGGAAAGGTTATCACCTACACTCACAGGAGAAACAGAGAGTAACTATCACTCCTTATAAAAGTGTCAGCTGGCTCAAAACCTGTCAATAAGCACAAGATCCCCACACACATCTTTCCTCTTTGTAACTGACCCAAATTCTGACCAAAAAAAAAACAAAACCAAAATGAAATAAAATATTAGTTAATTAATTAATAATGGCCCCAAAATTTCCCCAGTGGCAGTTTGTCAATATCAATCTCTTAAATAACAGCTAGTCCCACAAAAAGCAAGATAAGGAGAAATTCTGACTTTCTACTGATGCCACAGTAATGAAGAAGACAGAGTACAATTCAAGAAAACAAAAATTTAAAAAATCTCAGCATCAAACTCCATGCTCACACTTCAGCCAAGGAGAAGGGAGGGTATATTGCTGCCCAGTAATCCACTATTTCACTGAATTCTGTAAACACAGACAGAGAAATCTCTATTTCAGAAATCCTCATGTACAGTACCTATGTGCAGTGGGACACAACAGCAGCCCTGAGGCTTTCAGCCCAAGCTTTTCACAGGCTGTAATGAAAACCAAAAGTTTCTTCCATCGCCCAAAACAAGAGACATTCCTTTAAGCCACTGGCAAGTCACAGACTGAGGAGACATTCACAATGATGAATCAATTCTTTTTTCCAGGCAGTTTGATGGGATTACAGGAGTGCCATGCCAGCCCCCAAAACATCGGCGTGTTCTTTGTGCCTGGTTCCCACTGAGAAGTTTGTAAAGATTTGAGGTAAAAACAGACAAATGAGCAGAAGAGTTACCTCTGCATTTTCAGGCTGGATGGAAGCTCCCACCAGGAAAGAAGCCCCAAATATGAGAACGTGCCACCAACTTGATCTGAGTTAACACAACTGGCATGGCACTGTGTTGCTTTCTCTCAGGCCAGGGAAAGAGTTTCCCCTCATGTCCCATTAATCTTCGTGGAAAGCCCAGTCCAGAGGTGACAAGGAGCAAAATGAGTAACAGTCAGTTGCACGAAGCAGAGCCCCAGCCAAAATCTGCTTGCTTAGAGACAGATGGCAAATACAGCCAGTGCTCAGAAACTACAGCTGCGTGCCTCAGCTCCCTCAGATCTATGTGTGTGATCATTAAAGATTTCAAATTATCTAATAGACCAGAGTCTCCTGGAGATTTGGGTTCCCAGTCTCTTGTTTTCTTTACAGAGGACCACATTGAACTTACCCAGAACAAAGTGAAAAGAAAACAGTTCTCAGGCTTTTCCATTTAGAAGTGTTATGCACACACAAACACTCTGAGTGGGCTTAATTTTGTCCTGTGAGTGCCATTTTGCTCGCACTGTGCATGAGCAGGAGCAGCTGGGAGCAAATCCCGGCAGGAAGGCTGAGGAGCTCTCCCTGCGCCTCTCCGGCCCGCACAGCGCAGGTGGGATCAGCCTCCTCCTCCTCCCCTTGGCCCGGAGGACAGCTGCAGCCCTCCGGGTGCCAGGGGCTCCGCACGGGCACACCGAGCTGCCTGCAGGTTGGAGAGCTCCACAGAGCCTCGGGACTCGTTCCCAGCCTGCCGCACACACAGAGCTGCTGGGCAGGTCCTGCTCAGCCCGGGCTCTGCTCAGGCAGCCCCTCACGGCCCAGCAGGGCTCTCAGGGCTCTCGGGAGAGCACTGGGACTGAGAAAACATCCCTCTTCTGCTTCTTCAGTGCTGGAGAGGCTCTCTCTCACGGGCTCTCCTAAATGCCATAAATGTGCCTTGTTTTGCTCTGTGAACAGCTTTTCTTCCTTACACAAGTACAAGCTCCTCAGTGTGAAAGCCTGACCAGCACCCAGCTCCCAAGGCTGAGGAATCCCACCACAGCTCCTTGTTGCACCCAGGCTGGCAGAAACCTGGCAGGACACCGGGGTAAGGCTGAACATTTCCTGTTCAATCTCATCAAGCATCTCAGGAAGAAATATCTCCCTGGAACAAAGAGCTCTCCTCTCTCAGGGTGGGAAGTACCCATTCTGACAGTGTTTAATAACAAAATCTTTAATTGTTTCATTTCAGCTTTATCCTCCTGACTTCCTATTTCAAGATATTATTTCAATAATTCCAAGCAAATGCAGGCTTTGGCTGTTAGCTGCACTAAACAAAACAAAATTACTTTATTACTTTATGCAATAAAGAGCATCAGAACTCCTGAATCAATACTTTTACTAAAATATAGGCAGCAACAGTTAAAAAATATTCATTTGGAGAAAGAAGTTTTTATTTTTAAAGTTCATATTACCCATGGTATGAAAATCACACTTCCACAGGTAGGCATACGGGTGCTTCCATCTCTTATTAGAAATCGTTAGATCTAGGAGGGTTGTTTGTTTGTTTGTTTGCTTATCTTTAAAGATAAAATAAAATATATATGTATAAAATGTATAGATGTATATATATATATGTATAAAATCCTCATGAGGGCTGTTGAAGGTATGTTTCTAAAATAGCTTGTGACCCTAACTTCTATAAAAGACCAACGCCAAAAGCTTGCTTCAGAACACATTCCCTATAAAATACTACAAATAAATGCAAATTATGGAGGGAGTTTCTCTTGTCACCTGATTTGTGACCATGATTGACTCTCTTAAATTACTGGTATCCAGGCCATAAGCCAAATTTTTCAGGCAGAAACAAATCTGAAAACTAGCAGTGCAAAAAGAAATGGTTCAGTTTGATACCTGGACAACCAGTTCAAACAGAAATGAGTGTTCAAACTGACATTTGGCTGTGTGAAGTTCCTGCCATCTTCTAGCCTGACAAGGGAACAAACTCAGAGATATTTTTATATCCATGACCACAAACAGAGAAGGTCAGCGTGTCCCACACAATGAAAGCCTCGGGCGAGGAGTGCCCAGGAAAAGGTGTGTTCACTTCACAGAAACAGAACAAGGAGGTGAGATTGCAAAGCAGCCTCTCTTTCTGGCTGATAAAAACTCATATGTATGCAAATGGGGAGAGGACAACAACAACAACAGAAGCGCAGCCTCTGGCAGGCTGCAGGAACCTGTTTACTCAGGGGCTCCTGCAGAGGCACAGCAGCCCCATCCCATAGCTTTGCTCTGCAGAGTTTCTGTGAGCTGCAGACAGCCTGGCAGAGCGGCTGGCAAAGTAAATCACCTCTATGTAAAGTTTATGCAAACAAGAAAACCAAAACAATCCACCTCATTATTTTCTTCAACCAATTAAGTCAAATACAAACAAACAAAGCTATCACTTATGTGCAGAGAGCACAGCCCAATGCTGGTTTCACACAGGAGTGACCGACTCCAGTAAATTAAATGCCCAGGGCTTCAGAGGCTTCATCTGGTCCTAATTTTCAATTGGGAGTAAAACGATATGCTTTTTTCACTTTCACTGTAGCTTGTTTTCATCTAGTTTGAGTTGCAAGATGTCCTGCTCTGCAGGCTGTGATCTGCTGCATTAAAAAAAAGGACTTGGGAATCGCGCACTGGGCTGTGGCAGCTGGGCTGGTGCTCTCCCAGCTGGAGGAACAGTCGGGGCTCCTGGGGCCAGCAGAGGGTGGGAGCAGGGCTCTGCAGGTGCAGGAGAGGATGGCACGGTGGCACTGCTCAGGCCAGACTGTCAGCACTGCCAGGGGGGTGGAGGAGCACGCTGGCAGCACCACGCTGCACTGGGGCACGCGGCATTCCAAGGATCCGCTCTCACCCGTAAAACCAGACCACAGTTTTGCTGCTCCCGTCCAGATTAAACCAGAGCATTTCTAAAAGTCAGTTTCATAGAGGTGTCCCAAGTAGCCTATCTCTGAGCAGCAGGCCAGGCACAAGGACACCGATCCAGCCTTTCCCAGGAGACCTAAACTTCCTCTCCTGGACACCCAGTTAATGGAATGGTCTTTGCTGAAATAGCTGGACACAAACCACGTGCACATATATTTCATATGAAAGATTCCACTAGAGCAAATAAACACTGTGACTCTTCAGCTTTCCCTCCTCCCCCTTGAAATGAGGCAGTCTAATTTCACATGCTCTGGTTTGAAAAAATAAATAAATAACTAAGAAAGCAGCTCACAGCCCCACAGTCAGACAGATTTCCCAGGGTAGGATTGCTCAGTGCTCCCACCACAGCTCTGCCTCCCACCGTTTCTGACTTTAAATCCTGCTGCCAAAACATCTCTCACTGCCCCTCCATGCATCCCTAGCTTGCTTTCTTCACTCGCAGGATCACATATCTGCAGCTCTCTCAAGACCCTGCAGGACCTTTCTTGGCTGGCCTAAATCAGAAGGAACTTTTTTTATCCAAGTAACAGCAACTGCAGCCTACAACAGCAGAGAATTTGGCCTCTCCCTCAGCCCCTCTAGCCCCACGTTCATTTTGTGAGCCCATGCCTCTCTTTCCCTCCAGGAATTCAGTATCAGGACTCAGATTTTCTTTATTCACCATAGACCCCAAACACTCTGAAAATCTGAAATCTGACTCTAATCACTTTCCAAGAGTCACGTTTCAGGTTTTGTTTCATTTTTTAAATTCTGGCTGCCCTTACTGTGCTCATCATCAGTCCACATGATGGACAAGACAAACTCCACAGGAAGCTGGTACCACTGTCCTTTTTTGTAGCCTTTGCCAGGCACAGGGAAACTGGAAAGAAAACAAAAGCTGTAATATCTGTCAGTAAGCGTCTTTCTACTGGCTCTAGAAGGACCCACATGTTTTAGGAAAGTTCTGTCTCATCTAAAGATACATCCTTCCACTTATCTGCCTTAATGGGGACAACTTAATTTTTGAGGTAGCTGGGCATTTACCACTTAAAATCCCTGTGGATGCTGCAGGTTCACTTAATCCTATTTTGTCTCAGCTCCCACTGCTAAGGCTTTGCTGCTCATTTTAATACTAGCTAAAAAAGGGCAAATAAAAACAAACAAACAAACAAAATTGCTTAAATTTCCCAAAGAATTCACAACATAGAACTGTAAGAAGGTTTTGTCTCATCTCTAGCAATGCTGTGCTTTAGTAATTTAAAAATATTTGCCTCAATTATTTTTTACAAGGACTCCTCTGTACATTGGCAGGTACACCTACTTAGAGGTGCTAAGTTTGGTATTTTAAAAAGGAGTGTAAGAACAGCTGCTCCATTTGTACCATGCTCTTTCTCTCTTTGCATACGATCAGATGGTTGAAAGAGACAGGGGGTGGGGAAGAATTCCACAACACAATCATTTGGTAACTTACATTATTTTCTTTCAAAGGGCATTACAATACAATTCTCTCACTTGGGGAACTTCAAGAGAAGATAATTATTCTTGTCTGCCTTGTAATATATATTAAAAATGTTCAAATGTGGCTTTCCAGGGAATTCTGCCAAATATTTTTAGGCACCAGACCCAGCTTTACTTAATTTCATGTTGCCTTCTTAGTCTATTATAAAATACCCTTCCATGCAGTTTGAATTTGGTAAAAAGGCTGAAGCCTACTCATTTATATTAGAAACATAAAAATCCCTCTTTCCTTGAAATAGAGCTCTTTAACTCCTAATGTGACAGCCATTCAGATGTACAGTAACTAAAGTGTCTCTACAGAGCTTAACACACATCAGGGAGCTTTTACTGCCACACCAACCAAGCAGAAACAGAGAAGGTTGTTGGGATTTTTTTAGGAGACAACACACCAGGAACAGAAAGTAGCTTTAAATAATTTTCTTTACGAGTACTTTGTTAGTAGTACGGCAGCAGCACCTTGAGACTCCAAAAAAAGACCACAACCCTGCTGCACAAAGCATTATAAAAGCTTCAAAGATGCAGATCCTAAACCTTTAGTGTTGTCATCCGCTACAGGAAAGCATGGGATTATATTGTAGCAGAGGTAAAAAAAAAAAAAAAAACTACTTAAGGTAATATGAGGTTATTGTTGCCTCAAATATTAGCAATAATGTTTATTACCAAGGATAAAACAATGGCTGTGGGCAAAGCAATCTGCTCCAAGGTTTTACAGCCTAGGCCAAGAAGAAAGCCAAGCACAGACAAACAGGCACAGCTCGTGATGCAAGAGCAGAGTACGCAGAGCTGGGGAAAGACAAGTCAAGTAACAGAGAGAGAGGGATAAAACAGAAAAACACATAACTAGTACTGAGCTGCCGGTCTCAGGCCAGAGAGCAAATGGGAAACAGAGGCAGAGGCTTGTTCTGAGCCACACAGAGCACTCGCAGGGAGAGAGGCCTGACATCCAGCTCCTCGCTTCAGCATCCACCCAGTGAATTCTGGCATTCCACTTTGTAAAAATTCAAGGCTGGCCTAATAACAGCCTGGGGAGAAAGGCCAGGCAGCCCTCATCCTGAACTTCTGAGGAGTCAGACATGATTTACACTGCTGATCAGGATAAAGTCTGCAGCATTTCCAGCAGCCTTCTGGATATGTCAGTGTCTTCCCCCCACCCTTTTACAAACCAGCATCAGAAACTGTAGATAATTAGCCCAAAAGTCCATGTGAAATGCTGTAGTTGTTTGAGTGTTTGTTTTGGCTTTCTAAAGTGGGCTGGAGTCCAGCTCTTGTGCTCAGCCCCACCTCAGTTATATTTGTCCTGTTACACACCACCAACTTGGAGCCACATTTAAATATGAAACACTTTAAAACTGTATTAATGTTATCTCTTTATCATTATTGCACACTTCAACTCCCCCCACAGCTGTCCCTAAGTTCACTGGTTGACCTAACTTGTTTTAAAGAGTTCGTCCCACAGAGTAGCAACACTGTTTTACTTTTCTTAGCTTCCCTGATAACCAAAGGAAGCCAGCCCAGGCTGCACACTGAAAATTGAAACAGCTGAGCGGACTCCTCCTTCCTCCCCTCTCGTGTTTTCATCTTTTATGGTGGCAGGCCAGTCTGTGCCAGACAAACCAGGATTTCTTCTCCTCTTCAGTCGCTTGGCTGCTCTTTCCCATAGATATTCCAACAGCAGATTAATGTCAGGCCATGCTGAGCCAAACACATGAATCTCTGAAGATTTCTGCCCAGCAGACCTCAGTCTGGATAGGCTTTTTTTTTCTTTATTTTTTTTTCTTTTTTTGGTTTTTTTTTTGGTTTGTTTGGTTGGTTGGTTGGTTTTTGTTTGTTTTGTTTTTGTTTTCTGTTAAGCCAAGAGATTGCAACTGAATATGGTCTGGTGTGTGTGAGTGAAGAGGAACTCTCCCCAGTATCAACTAACTCAGGTGTTTGGGAGGTCAAAATAGGGACTCCATCCACAGCACACATACTTGGAGGCTGGAGACAGCACACAAATGAAATATCCAAACTCACAAGCTGGTGAGAAGCCTTCGGGATGCCCATTTAGGCCTTGCCTCACCTAATGAGTTGTTTGGGCCAGTTTGCAACAAGCCTTGCCTCCCCCGGGGCAGGACCAGCAGCCTGGGACACAAGGGCAAAACAGACACCGCTGTTTGCTGGCTCAAGGATACCAGGGAGCAATTAGTGGATCAGGACAAGGCTCCCCCTCCCACCAGCTCCAAACTCAGTGGGATCTGCTGTGTCTTGCAGAAATACCACGTTGGCATGTTCTTACCTCTGGAAGAGGGGCAGCTCCCACGGGGTTTCTTCCCTCATGCTTAGTCTCTAATAGGGGAAGGAAAACTTTGAGACTTCCCTGACTCCCTAAAGACTGTGATAATCCCTAACACCTCTAAGTCCATCACAGCCACAGATGGGAGAGGAATTTGCCCTCCTCACAGCAGTTACAGAGGAATAACAGAAAGGGAGAAGAATGGAGAAAAGCAAAGGTGGGCAAGGTAGATAAACACAGCAGAGCAGCACACTCCTCCTAATGCAGTTCTGTCCCGCAGTGGCTGGAATTCAGCACACCAGAGGCAGCTGCTGCATCTCTCAGCAGTCCCTCAGCAGAAAGCAGAGTGTTCCTGTCAGGGCTTTACCTGGAGACCCCGGGCACAGCCCGGCAGCAGCACTGACACCTCGCCAGCCCCTGCGTGGAGTCCTGGCACATCTGCCCCTGAGGCCCAGCAGAGCACTCTGGAGAGCTTACGGATCCCACTGAGGAGTCAGGGACACTCCTCAGAGGGCCAGCACCTTTCCTGGCAGCATCCCAAGCTTTGGGAAAGGCTCCTGGCAGTTCCAGACCAAGGTGATCCCGGCCTGCCCACAGCCCCTAGTCTGCCTCTTTGCAGCTGAGCCCGTCAGCCAGCACAGAGCCCACAGCTGCAGTGTAAGCCACACAAGGAAAAACAAGCAAACAAACATACAACACACAAAACCACAAAAGAACTGATCTCAGCAATTCCAGACACAACGCATACAGGCTGTCAGCTTCTCTTCCCCACAGGTCAGTGAAACGACGAGATATGTCCCATCTATTCCAGCCATGGAAACTGTACCCTCACATCTTAAAATAACTTAGTTGTACAAGAAGCTGCCAGGCTGAAGACTACTAAATGGGACTAAATTCTGATTTTCTTCAGGAAAAAAAGAGCAGTCCATCATTAAAGAGAGACAGTCGATGGAAGAAATCACAGGGGGTTTTTTTGACTAGAGACATGAGAACCCACTAGCAGCTAAACATGATTGTCTGCATGATTGACAGAAAGACATGAATTGTTTGTGCCATCAGGGAGGGAGAAAAACCTCCAAGCTCATATAGCTCAAACCATGGAATGTGAGTGCTCGAGTAGGTCCATAATCAGCCCACAAAAACGCATGAAAGAACAAAATCTATAAACTCATTTCTGTGCAGTTGTGCAGGGGGTCTGCAAGATGGATCAAAGGTTGACAGTGGTTTGCTCTCCAAAACGTTTGGAATCCAGGGCTCCAAGCAGTGCAGCTTATGGTCTTCATCTATCAGCAGCTTATGTTTCTAAAAAAAAATCCAAAAATTTAAATGCCAAATTGCAAACTTCTCAAAAGGCATTCTTAAAGAGCTAAAGGAGAATTGGATACCAATGTTTTGCAGTTAAAAGTGCTGGCACTTTATAAAGAGAAGCCTTTTGTTAGAGACAGGAAGTTTAGTTTATTGCCTGGTGTATACAGTTCACCCACCACATTATTTTGGGCTATTTTCATTCCTCACACAGTAAAGAGGAAATTCTAAGAACGTTTCATTACTTTTCTTTGTTTGATGAACAGCAAAGGTTTGCAGTTTGCTGACCACTGTGTTGCTTTGCTACATTTGACACACAATTTCACTTCACATGGATCCTCAGGAGGAGAAAACATTTGTTTGCAAAAATCAATTGTTTCTGCCCCATTCACGTCAAGCCCATCTCTCACCCTCATCTTTCATTACTTCAGAGAGAGAATTCCTGAATACAAAACTAAGGGAAAAAACCCCATAAGTTGCCTTTTTTTTTTTTTTTTTTTTTTTTTTTTTTTAAATGTGAGCAAAACTTCAGGCTCAGAAACTACTAGGAGGCAAATTATGAAAACATTTCTCCTCCTTGCAGTTTCCACAGACCTTTTCCAGTACACAATCTGTAGCAGAGAAATAAAACCACAGCTATAGTACAGCACTATTATTTAATAGTGAGGTTGCCCTTCTGAAGAGCATTAATTTTCACTCAGATAGTGCATCTTATATACTGTTATGATTCTCTCTGCACAACATGGTTCTGTACAGATGAAATTATAAAGCAAAGAGCTAGAATTCATGATTGTCCATTTGCTCTCTCCCTTTTCATCAATTCACAAGGCTATCCCTAAAGGTTTTTATACCATTCTGGCCTAAAAGAAAAAAAACAATGTTTCCTCATAAAAGGCTTGGTTTCTAAAAAATGCTAAGCATTTAAACATTTATTGGAAACAGTTTTAGTTCCTCATTAATCCGAAGATGAAGTATTATTGATTTACAATGAGCAATTCATTCAATATCCATCAGCAGGGTATAAAAACAGAGCCTGAGAATTAAAAAATGGGTGATGCCTGTTTGGCAGCAGTTTCCTGTGTCTTGCCAATGGCACAACCTGTCCAACTGGATGGAAAACAGCCCTGCTCTTTCTGTGTGTGTTCTGCATGCTTGAATGTGTATGTCCCACGGATCACAGGCTAACCTACATTTATTTTTACATTACAGGATCAGCAAGTGTACATTAGATCAAGGCTTTGGGGACTGTACATATTGCTTCACCTCAGTCACCCTTAGTCACTGCAGCGAGGAGCACGGTGAAAACAGATAGAGGGCACAGAGAGATTGACACAGAGACACACATCTGTGCACACAGACATGTATCCCCAGGGCCTGATGGAACAGCTCCAGGGCAGCACAGGCAGCTTTGGATCACGCCCAGCCCGAGTATATGATAGGACTAACTGCCTCTGATCTTTGAAACCAGCTCTAGAAAGCTTTGACGGGGTGAGCCTCCATGCCAGGACCCTGCTTTTCCACCCGTGGAACTCTGTTGGCTTCAGTGACATGTAAAACCAATGTAAAGAAGTGGAGAATTGAGCTCACATTATGGTGTTTTTAAAGTAGCTTTTTAGCCTGCATGCTACACCCTGTTTAGTGAGTTGGCAGCTGTGCAAAGGACTCTAAGGACCTAATTCACTGGAGCTGATATCACTCTTCCCACTGGCTTTGGGTCAGGACCCTAAATCATCCTGAAAATTCTGGGGAGAGATATTATAAAGCAGTGCAGTAAAGGTGAAAAGGTGTTAATGAAAGTCCCTTGAGGAGGTCATGGCCTTTATTAGTTTAGAGGAGCTTTCCACCAGCAAAAGGAATTTGAAAAAAAAAAAAAAATCAGAGTGGGCCAAATGTCCCTATACATGACTTCTTCTTCTTTGTTATCATTTAAAAAAATGAACAAAACCCATCCCCATCTCAGAATGGGAAAAAAAAAGTCCTATGTCAGTGTAAATGGGTTTGTTTACACCTTGTAACATGCAGTGAGTGTGTGGGGTGGGAGTGGAAGGTAGAGATAAACACGTCTGTGCCACCCCCAGCTCCACTGCTGCGCGTTTGGCCCTCGGGGCGAATTTCCTGCCGGTGTTGCTTGATTTAACTCTTCCTCCCGCTCCCCTCCAGGCTGCCTGCCTCTCAGGAGTGCCACGGCCACGTCTCAGCCTTTGGGGCTGCACCTGCCTTGCCCGCTGCTCCTGGCCGTGCAGGTCTCCCTGCCAGCCCGGCCTGCCCTCAGCGATTCTTCCAGAGCATCCTTCCTTCCCACATGGACACCTCTGGGTTTGCCCAGGCAAGTGTAGTGCTGTGGTGCCGGTTCCTGGAGCCCTGCCTCAGCCCAGCTTCCCTCAGCACTGTCAGGAACTCCTTGGAGACGGGCAGAGAGGGCTGGGCTGGCTCAGCCTGGAGAAGGGAAGGCTCTGGGGACACCCAGAGACCTGCCAGTACTAAAGGAGCACTCAAGAAACTGAGGGAGAGCAGCTTTTTCCATTTGCAGACACTGACGGGACAAGGAGGGGCAATATTAAACTGAAAGTGTAGAGATTTAGACGAGATGTTAAGAAGAAATTCTTGCCTGTAGGGTGCTGAGGCCCTGGCACAGGTGCCCAGAGCAGCTGTGGCTGCCCCTGGATCCCTGGAAGTGTCCAAGGCCAGGCTGGATGGAGCTCTGAGCAACCAGCTCTAGAGGGAGGTGTCCCTGTCCATGGCAGGGGGGTTGGAACCAGATGATCTTTAGGGTCCATCCCAAACCCTTCTGTGATTCTGTGCCTATTAACGAATCCCAGTGCTCTGTCCAGGGATCAGCTCCTGGAGCCTCAGCTACAAAGGCTTGGGAGCTGTCACAGTTCGGGTGCAAAGCCCTGCTCCTGCACCATCTCCCACCGCCTCTTTGTCCCCCAGCTTTTGCAGAATGGGAATGAGCATCAGAACTTTACCCTGCAGAACAAATATGGGAGCAAGTGCATCAAAGATATGTCACGAGCAATGCTCACATCTACCCAAGCCCCAAAACACAGCTAAAATACAGAAGAGTGTAACCAACAACTTCCTGAAATTATGTCAGTCCTCGGCCAGGACTTCAAAACAAGTCCTTCAAAAGAAGATGGGCCAGGTTCCACCCATCTGATGTGTCAGGATCAGTGTGGGAACCAGGGGGAAACTGTGGATTTCACTCAGGAAAAGATCCCCTTTTTTTCCTCAGATACCTCTAATTTTCCATTTTTCCTATTACATATTTTTAATGACCCTACATATTATTTTCTTTTCAAATGATTGTGTATTAAGCTACTACTCCATTGTCATACTTCAGTGACTCAGAATACTTTGCAAATGTTTAAAATTTTGACTGCATGATTTTGAATAGAGATTAATGGAAAGAATATAACTATCCAAAATGGTTTATTTCAGAATACTTATTGGATTGAAAATATTGAAAATATTTTCAAAATTAGAAGATCTAGTCCAGAAATGCCAAAATATTTCATTTAGCCATAATTATGAAAATACAAAGTAATGAAATTTCAATGTATTTTCATTTCAAAACACTACCTTTTGTTTCAAAATATTCTTAGAACAAAAAGAATGTGCAGGGTAAAGTCATACTTTAATCCAAAATATATATTCCGCTTCATGCCAAAATATGGATGTAATTTGGGAGGTTCACATATCCTTGAAAGACATGGAAAATGTCTGCTTCAGTTCCTGCTCAATCAAATTATTTTCTAATCGTTTGGTTCAGTTAGCAAAATACGAAGCAGAGAGGCGTCCATTCCTTCACCTCTAAAAGAGAGATTTATGTCCTCAGAAGGTGATGGTCCAAAAGCAGCAACCTTACGATTGCTGGAGCCGTGAGGGAGTTGCAGAGGACAGACATGTGCTGACAGCACACACTGTCTGTGGAGCTGAAATAAGTAAATCTGGGAGTCAATGCTTGTGTCGTGTCACCAGGGCCACCTCCATCCTGACCATTGAAAATACTGAAAATATTTTCAAAATTAGAAGATTAGAAGATCTAGTCCAGAAATGCCCATTTCTTAAATGAAGATGCAATGAGGGCTGGAGAACTTTCTCTCTGTTGAACTAAAATGTGACTAAGCCCACATAATAATATACCCGTGTATCAATATCAAAATACTTAACAAAACTCTCCACACTTCTCAAATTGATGTGCTTGCTAAAAAACAGAAAAAAAAAAATCCCTCAGAATGACAAAGCCTCAGTTGTTGTATTTTCCTGATGAAGCTCCAGGATTGTTGCAAAACTCATGAGGGTTTTCATTAGCAAAAGAAAAACAGTGTCCAAGAAATACTTTTTGATAGTATTTCTTGCTTGTTTGCAACTTCTGGACTGTCTGCAACAATTTCAGGTGAAATTTATCTTAATGAAATTGCTCTTAATGAAGACGTTCCTGCACCAGCTTTTACACCTCAGTATTTGAGTCCTTCTCCTTCCAGGCACACGTCACTCTTCACATGATGAAAAGCAAGGGATAACCGTGCCTAGCTGTGCCAGTAATGGATGAGGCAAGTGGTGAATGAAAACCTTGTGCTCCTGATTTGGTATTACTCTGAGTCACCTGCTGCCATTACTCACCCACCCAACAACAGCATTGCAGCGGAGGCTTAGTAAGACAAGAGGAAGGAATTCAGCCCGGAAAGGTGAGTCTGAAACGCTGGCAGCCCCCAGTGAATTTTCTGGAGTTAATGACACAGGGCACACCATGACATGTCTGAGGACTTTCCGCAGAGCACAAACGTCCAACCCCAGAGCATCCCCCGAGCCTGGGCCCTGCAGCACCCTGAGAGTGCAGGTGCTCACATCCAGGGGGGATGCAGGCTCCACAGGGCCTGGAGAGCCTGGTGATGCCTTAAGGAGCTGGAACAGAGGCTAGATGGAGCTAAGAGGGATAAAGAGGGTACTTATTGAAGTGCCCTCAAAGGTCACACCCCGGCAGTACCAGAGCCACAGTTGTGGTTCTGCCCAGATGGCTCCAAGAGGGAAGCAAAGGAAGGCTTGCTCACAAGATCTCACATTTTTATAAGTTTTGGTCTATTAGCATATTGGAGCTAATTGTCCGATTACAGCCCCAGCCCATGCACTCCCATCCTGCTTGTTTTTCTCTCTCCAGCCCACGGGGTTTGTGCTCTTGGGCTGAGATTTGGATCATTTGTCCTTGGTGCCCAGCTGGAGCAGGAATTGTTTTGTCTCCCTGCTCTGTGCACAGAGCTCTCCATCCCCGCATATGGAGCCCAGACCCACACACAAAAGCAGCACAGAATGTGAAAATAGAAAAGCTGAACCTGAGGCATCACTGGCAGTGTGAGACATGATATGGAAGATATGCCAGCACTGGGCACAATTAGCACACTGACATTTGAGGTGTTATGGGATGCAGGGGCAGAATTTTCCAGCTGGGGGAAGGAAGCACATTGTTCTGACACAGCTGTGTTTTAACTGTGGAAATGCAGGGGTTCCTTGAAAACGGCCCCCGGACAGGGCTGCAGCAGCAGGGGGATCTTTATTGCAATGCAAAATTTTAACTGGCAGGATAATTATGCAGCAGGCCTAGAGGTCAGTTTAGGCTGTTTTCATGGAAAAAGGATTATGCATTTTTCTAGATCCAAGGTTTGGCATCCAATTATTCCTACTGAAATTATTATGAAGTATGAACCTACAGGTCAAACACAAGACCACTGTGGGTATCCCTACCATTTCTATCAGACTTTTCAAAGCAAATCAAACTGAAAAACTGGCTGAAATTAATCTGTGGCAGAGTTACAGACTGCATCCATCAGCTCAGGTCTGATGTTTGATTTCTATCTATTGAACCAGCCCAGATTTTTGTGTCAAGGTGCATTTCCCAGTGGTACCGCATTGCTTCAAGGGTGGCTTAGGGAGTCCAAAGGTCACTCTGCTTCTGAATTGATGCAGTGTCCTGTCCTTGGCCCTGCTAAGAACTGCTTTCCCCTTAGGCAGTGAATTCTGGAGGGAAAAGCCTCCTTCTTTCTCTGCACACTGCTGCTCTCCTACTAACTCCATCCTCCATCACAGTAAGTAAATAGAGATTCCCTGACAAACTTGTCCTAAAACAAACATAAACCAGGCTTGAGTTATCACAAAATTGAATTCCTAAGGCCCGCTCAATCCTTGAGCTCAGAAATACAATCAGAAGTGGAAGCTGAAATTATTTTCATGTTAACCAGTATTGAAGCAAATAACGTCCTGTCCTATTTTGTCTTTATTTTGAATGGAGTAAGCTGGAGATGTGTTAGCTCTTTTGCAATGTGCCAGCAGTGAACTGGGCACTGTGTAACCCATAATATGCATTCCCTGCTGTTGGTCTTATCTAGCATCCACTTCATTTCTGTTAGCTCATTCCTTTCTCACAGGTATCACCAAAGAAATGGGACTTGAGCAGGATTCAGCAGCTGTGGAGTCTGGACTTGGGCATGCATTTCCATTCACAAATTAATTACACCTTAAACGGAGAGCCTGAGTGGCCCAGTTTGCTTTCAGTGTTCTCAGTGGGTCTGCCAGAATACTTCCACTCTCCCAGGTTCACCTGAAACCCCAGAATGGCTCTCAAAGCTGGAGGCAAGGCAGCAGTGGATGAGGGGCAGGGCAGGCAGGGGCAGTGCAGGCCCTTTCCCCATGCCACGTGTCCCCGCTGCTCTTTGAGAGGCTCCAGCTCCCCCTGACAGTGCTGTGTTCATCCCACTGGGCCATGTCCTGGGCAGCCAAGTGCTCTAGGTCGTCCTCCAATGCTCTGATCCTCCCAGAACATTTCAAATTTTGTTGTTGTTATTTAGATGAACAGTTCCAGGCCTGTTACCCAAGCGGTTTTCTCACTAATCTATGTAATTCTCTTATTTCCAGGCTAATATAATCCATGAGTCCCCCAATATGTTGATTTTGCACTCAGTCAGCCTTTTTTACTTGTTCAGACTAATATTGAAAACATCATAAGTTTGACATAGTAAATAGTGCTTTACTTCCAATATTCTGGGTAAAAGTGTGTCTCAGCAAGGCAGTTTTCTGTTCATAGGAAGAGTTTGAGAAACTTTTTTTTTTCTTTCTGTGACACTAATAATTAAACTTCAAAAATGGAACAGACTAAGCAGATTCCTGTTTGGTGGTGACTGTCCTTCTCATGATCTGTGGTATTTTGCACCATCTATTCTTCCTCCCTGTTGAAAGCATCCTTTGCTTGGAAGGCTTCCTACGTGGTGCTGTTTCCATCTTACACTAGCTGCTTGCCTTTTGGACAGTCAGGGCAAACAGTAAATATTTGCAGCTCTGAACGAGCATCCGGGGAGTAGTCACTACAACTGTCTGAATTACCTCAAATTGATTGGCAATCAGTTTACCTGGGGGAAAATTACCCAGCGCAGAGTAGCTGAAGGAAGAGCTGAACTCCCTGATGGCCTCAAGTGGTTCAGCAGTGAACAGTCACAACCACTCAGGAAAACAACGGGAATTCGACCTGCTTCCTCTGTTAAAGCTGGTGTAAAGAACCGTGTTTAAACTGCCTCTATCAGCGATTCTGATGGAGACATTTGTGAGAGGATGAGTCAGGGCTGTGCTGGGGGAGCTGCTGGTGGCACCGAGACCGCAGGTGCGTGAGTCAGGCGCGCACGCGGTAACGCTCTTGGCCGCAAGCGCGGCACCGCCGGCTGCCGACAGAGCCACATATAGATGCAGGCAAAGGCTGGCATGGGGTGGCACAAAGGCTTGGCTGGCAAGGGCTTGGGAAAGCCAAACTGCTCACAGTTAGTGAGTTATGCAAAATGTCCTCAAGGAGTGATGATGTTCTGTGCTTCAGAAAAATTGTTTATACGCTTACTACACTTCTGTGCTCTTCCCTTCACCTCTGCCTCATAAGCCAAACACTTGGCAGATAAACAATGGAGTTCAAACTCTTCCCACCATAATCTCAGGGCTTGCAATTCCAGAAAACCCCTCTAACAACATCAGCAAATTGCTTATTTTATGGGGTTTTTAAATTAAGAGCAAATTTTGGAATTAAAGGTACAATTTGATGGCCAGTGTAGGAAGAGATCATCCCAGGAATAGGAAGTGCTCTTTGGAAGAAAAAGAATTGAAGAGTGCAAAATTCTCTCTGAAGTCAGTTGCTGGAAAATCTAACATGCTCAGTACCACTGAAATTATCACAAACTAATTTCCAAAGCTGAAATATCAAACGCTTGCCAAATTTTTTAATAGGCTTGCAGGATTTTAAGAATAATTACAGCTGTATTGTTAAGGGGGCTCCACTTAAGTGCAATCAATTTGATTAGTTTATGTTTTAACCTTACCATCATTTTGCCATCAGTTTTTATGTCCTGCAGATTCTAGATGCTGATAGATCATCTCAGCTCCCCATTTTTTCCATTACCAAGGTTTCATTATGCACGTTAAGCATGTTTCCATTTGCCTGAGGTACACCAGGGGCAGGGAAGCATTTTTCAAAGATAACTCATTTAATATTAAATGTCAAAATATTACTCACTTCTTTAGCAAGATCATGCAGCTGCAACCTGGAGAATTAATTTGGGATGGTGTCTCTGTGGAGTTCAGGGCGTTGGTCTAAGCATACCTTTAGCTAAACAAAAAAATCATTGACTTACCCAGAATTTAAAGCTTGTATGGAACTGACTAAAGGGCAATAATGAACAGCTAAACATATGAAGGAAGTGGTTTATAAGCCAGAAATGCTGCGATTAATTATGGCTAAAACAGCCAGGGGAAATTTCTCATTACACAAAGTAATGAAATAAGTCCATTAGCATGATAACAAAAAAAGTGGAAATGGCTGTAAGCTTTGTTTTGAAGATTATCACCATAGCATTTCCCTTCTGCACAAGCAATCAAGAACCCATTGAAGAAAAGAAATATGAATACCCCCCACTTTACAGACAGAAAATCGATGTGGGGGGAAAAGACAGGCTGTTTATACAACACTTGCTTCCTGTCTTTCATTGGAGGCACGTCCTGATTTACATTCATGCAAAGCAGCTTCCAGACAGCCATTAAATGACATGTCCAAGGATCTGTGTCAACAGAGGGAACTGTCACCTGATCCTCCCCATCCCAGCTGTGAGAATATGCAGCAAAGGTTTCCTTTTCATGGGAAGACTGAAATGATTATCTGACTTCCAAGAAGAAGGGTTTCCCATGCCTGCACAGGTAATTGTTCCTGGAGCAACAGACATCCATCCCTGAACCGTGCATTTGTCAAAAGAGTAAACCAGAGATGACAACTGATCAGTCCTTATTGTGGGCGTCACTGTTTTTGTTGCTATTTGGGGTATAAAGCTTGAGTGTTGTGGGGCTTACTTCTAAGGCTTTCCTTATGTGTTTAGCTAATTCCTTCCTTCTATACAGTATCTAACTAGGAAATAAACCTTTCAGGGTGTTTGGGGTTTTTGACTCACAGCCTTTTAGGGACTTTCTACACATAAAAAACTATTTCATAGGAAAGGCGGAGTGAATTTTAAATACATATTGGTAAACAAAACCACTTACAGGTACTTTGATTTTGTATTAGAAATGTCCAAATTGGATGTCAATCAAAAGCAGTAACACTTCCAAACTACAGCCTTTCTTACCTTGAAAAGTTCCACGAGTCTTTAAACCCTAACCAACCAAGCACTCGACAGTGCAGTGTGTCAATACAGTTTGTGGTAGTCAAAACCTGGCCAGTCTTTACTGGATCACTCCAGCTCATTCACTACAGAAGCCCTATGAAACTGGTTTTGCTAAAAAAGCAATGAAAAGGGGATAAATTGAGTTATTCCATGTTCCTTAAAAATAGCATTTGAATGTGACAACAGCCACTCTTTTGCTTGTAAATCAAGACAGAGCCAAATTACTCTTTTAAATTATATGCCAATCTGAAAGCCAAAGAATTTTAGTCCCTCTGTTTAGTTCTCTTATTTAGCAACACTGTTAAAGTCAGCCAGGCTTATTCCCAGGACCTAAAGTTTCTCCCTGAAAGCCAAGACTTCCAGTATGGCATTTTTAAGTGTTATGTTCAGTCTTCCCTCCAAGTGTCATTTACCAGATCACCTTTCAGCATGGGACTAAAACCCCAGGACTTCCTCTAAGGATCTGTATTTTGAAAATTGCTGCCTTTGAGCCATCAGGTAATTTTTGGTTCCCCAAACCAGCCTTCAGCACATTCTTTGGGATCCTGTGTATTTCTTTCTTTTACCCTCTGCCTGCAAAGAAAAAAAAGGCACCTCAAGAAGGCTCCTGAGATTTGCTCTACAGCTCCCCTCTAGCACTGGCTATAGGCCAGACTTCTTAGGTGGGGCCTTATAACCCCAGGATGAACCAAGATAAATCTGTGGCACCAGCAAGAAGCTGGGACTGCAATACTTGCTTCCATTTCAGAAAATGGCAAACAGAAATAAAAATGGTTTCCTTGTGGCTATGTGCAAATCCAAGATCTGCAGTTGTACCTAATGACTGCCTGGGCTCAGCTGCTGTGACTGCACAGTCTTACACGATAAGGTCCTTATGGCTACAATAGAAATACACTGCTTTTCCTACAGAAATCATAACCTTTGGGTTGGACGTCATGGACATCATACCTGTCAGCACAATCACTTGCATGCAAGAGATGAGTTTCCTGCTTTTGACAGGTCTCTGTTTTGTCTTTCACCATGATTTGGCTCTCGTGAATATTGCCATTAGATGCTCCAAGCCATAAAAGTTTTTTAGCAAAAATGTTCAATTTCTGGAGAATCCTTTCCCCCAGTACACATTAATGATGAAATACAGACATTCCTCTAGTTCCTCTGTAAAGACCAGGAAAGGAAATTGAGCAGAGGAGAGCTGCTCTTAACACAGCAGAAATATTTCTCCACTCTCCTTTCCTCTGTCCAACTGGCAATGTTCTTATTTATGTCCAGTCCACAGATGCTTCTATAGGAACTGATTGCAAAACCCCTGAAGTTGAGACATATCTGGTTAACTTTAGTAATAAAATTAACATACTTTGGGGACAGGCACATAGAGAAAATGTTTGGTCTGAAGAGCTGGCTACAGAGATGTGGGTGTATAATCAATCCAGCTTTCCAGGAAAAAAAGGCTACATTTCCCAAAAGCCAACATAACCAAACCAGATTTTCCCTTTGAACTGGTTCAGTACTTCTTTATGCTGATCTTTCACACAGTTTTGCAGGTCATATAAGGAGTGGAGAAAACACAACTCTACTAGTTCCAACGGTGTTAGGTGGCTGCTCATGCTGGCACTGCTCTTCTGGCTGACAAGGAATATCACCACACCCTAAAAAATGCATTACACAGTACAGTGATTATGCATGTTAAAGAAAGAATCACTGCTGCAGGAAAAAGTAAGTCTTAATTAGAGATGAGCAAATAAACTCATAATAGTGTCTCTCCCTTTAAACTTTCACATGGTGTTTGTTTCCAATTTTTAGTGCATCTTTCTCATTAGCATCTGGAAATGTCTAAGTTTCTCTGACGAACACTTCTTTGCGGTGCCTCACCTTACTTCAGCAGTAGCTGCCAATGACCAGAATTACCTGGGACAGTGTTTGTTTCCAGAGGGAATTATTTAACAACAGTTCAGTTGCCCATAGGATTTGACCCAATCTGCTTGGCATCATTTGATGTCTCTTAGGTAGGGTGAGCATCAGATCTTCCTGATGAAGCCTCAGTTGCTAAAACATGAAGCAGTTCAATTCCCACAGAGGGCTCATCCTTGTCTCTACAGTCAGATATTTCCTGTTAAGCCTGGAAGTTCAGTATTCCTTCTCTAATATTGTAATTATCCATTCCCATTCTAGAGATCCCTTTTGTCCATATAGGTAAGCAATATGCATTTAAGTTGAAAACTCCACGTGTGGAATATAAAAATCAAATAGATGTGCCGGTTGGATTTTGGTTCAGATATTTTAGTTGAAAAATTTTAATTTAAAAAATAAAATTTTTAGTTTTATTTCCTTCTGATAAATATTTTCCCTGGCAGACACTGGGCACTAAATATTGCAGAACCCAAATACAAATGAATTCTGGATACAACTCAACTCAAACTCAGTTTTGCACATGTAAACTAGTTTTTAATAAATTTCTTTTCTTTGTCTTCTGATTGTCTAATAACACCATGTTTTTACTGTATTTATTGGGCTTTTTGATCGATACTTTCCACCATTTGACACGTCATGGCAAATCTGACTACCATATTTTGACAGGGTGGCCCCACTGAGAATTTAGAGCTTCGACAATAGGATTTTATTCCAGACACCATGTTGTTTAATCTAGAATTAACATGACTTTCCAGCTTTCACCAATTCAGTGCTGTACACACCTTCCCAAAGACTTTAGCCAGATTAACGATTGTGTGGTTTGGCCTGAAGCGCTGTGATACTCTGATTGTTTTTTGACGTGCCTTTAGTTTTCTGTCATGTGTTGCACAAGCCTCTTCTAATATAAGGGCTCTGGCAGTCACAAAGTTTGATAATATAGGATGATAAGACAATTACTGCGATATGAATACCAGGTTTAAATTTTCTGCATCTTAATAAAACTTGAGTATTTAAAGCAGAAAATTGCACCGCAGAAGATAAACTCTCCTTCAGATTCCACTACACAAATCACAGTCGTTTATTACCCACAGAAGTGCAGCGGAGGGATTTTTCTTTTGTAAAAGATTTAAGAAATTTCTGACACTTCCAATCCTTTTAATTAAAACTGTTCTCATGACTCACTGAAGTCACTTTAAAACGTAGACGTATATCAAACTAGGTTGTGGGTGTGCACTGATACTGTGACTTACTCTCAATTGCTGGCCAGACTTATCAGTTAAAACAATTTAAAACACATGGGAGCTTTGTTTTTCTCAACCACAGACTAACAGGCAAAAAGCAAAATGGATTTAACCCCTCCAGTTTGAGAGTTGCGTGGGATTGAGCCACACAGCTCTCATTAAAGTCAGCAGAGGTTCAGTTCCACGGGTGTGGCGTGGCACCCTTCCTAACCTAACTCCTGCAGAGCTGCAGGCTTCGTGTGTCTGGGGGCAGGGTGGTGGGCAGAAATCCCTGATCTAGCGGGGTCAGTGCCCTTGTGCTGACCTCAGGGGAGCATCTGACAAAAACCTCGGCCAGCTACAACCCCGAAGCTGGACAAGCTGGTGGGCCAATATCCAAACAGAGATTTCTGACTGAAAGCACAGAGCAAGCGGAGTTCATGCTGCTTCAGAGTATTCCACTGCTTGTGCCTATCCTCAACACTGGCCACCTGTGACACGTGAAACCTGTGAGGGATCAATGTCACCCCTTTACAGCAGCAGCAGTCAAAGATTCAGATGAACTTCTTGAGGTCATTAGCAGAGTGCCAGCAAAACACGGGAATTTTTGAGACCATTTAGCTGGCTAGCTTGGCCACAACAGCTGCTATATTTGTGCTCTGTAACAGATCTGCTCCTTCTTTACATTTGAATGCAACTCAAGGTGTTGGTTGTTGCTCCTTAAAAGCCACAGATGGAATCCTGGGCCCATGGAAGTACATGGGAATGCTGCCATGGAAGACTTCACCCCACATGTGGTGGTGAAGATTCCCAAAACAAACTTTCCTAGAGGGCAAAGACATTTTGAACCATTTAAAAGACTTGCAGCAATGTTTCAACTTGTCCCAAGCTCTATTGCCTTTTGCATATTTTGTCAGTTCTGAAGAGAGCTTGGGAAAGACTTCCAGGAACTGATATGTAGGGACAGGCTCTGACTCCTTCATTGCAGCCTCTCCAGCAGCTCTTGCTGAGTTATCGGAGCAGTTCTGGGCTCTGCCTCAAATCCTCTCTGAGAACTGAGGTAAAGTTGCTTATTCTCTCTCTTCCTTGGTTTTCCAGTCTCGGAGCCCAGCTGATAATGCTTCCTTTCTTCTGTGCCGTGTCCTGTCCCCAGAGACCCTCACTCAGCCCCCGGAGAGGGTCCCTGCCATGAGGGGCTGGTTGTTCTGCGGGCTGGGATCCACTGCGGGCTCTGGGGTACGGGGCTCCAGGCCAAGGCTGGATAAGCTTGGCTTTTGGCTCAAACAAAGGTTCTCTCTCCTCGCAGGCCATCACATTCATTTATTTTGCCCTGTGGTGAAGTTAACGCTCCGTCTGTGATGTCACAGTTGTTCCCATGACAACAGGTTTATGACTTCAGTGTAAAGTCAAATGGAAGGAGAAGCTCAGGGACATGAAGGAAAGCTCATATTCAAATCAGAAACATCTGACACAACAACAGAGAAGAGAAATGGCCAAGAAGGTACATTTCTTTTATTGCTATACACGTCTGTGGTTTCTTCTTAAGTTTTCAGCAACGTGTACTTCTTCCATCACATGTTTTAATAGCTACTCTTCCACTTATGTTTCTCCAGTTAAAGATGTCTTCTTTCTTCTCTTAAATAAAAAAGCACATTTAATACTGTTTGTTTAACTAGTTAATGAATGTCTTTGCCTTTTTTCAATTAGGTTTAATTTAATAGGAGTAAATTTGGGCTTCAGTGTAGTCTTCCTTCTGATGCCAAATATGAATGATACTATTTCTGAACAAACAGGGGAACTGTTAAAACTGTGGCTTTCCATACTTAGCAAAATAGGCTTTCAAAGAAGAAAATTAAAAAAAACCAAGCCCACATCAAAGATTTTTTAGGCATGGATTAAAAAAAAGATGCAAGAAGGCAAAGCTGTTATGGAATAGAAGTAAATATTGGTGAGAGTAACGTGCAGACTCAGAAGCTTTTCATTCTGTGTTTTTTTTTCTTTGTTTGCTGTTTGCTTTTTTCTTGAGCACCCATCTGCTTAAACACAAAGGTCTCCCCGTGGATTAAGGTGTCACCAAGGCACAGACCACAAAGTGCCACTGATACGGCTTGGTGTTTGTCCAGCGTGGGAACTTTCTCAGGGGCTATCATTCCTGTAGTCTCAGTAAGAATTCCCAAGAGCATCTAAAGGTGGAGATGGTGCCTGAAGAAAGCCTGTGAAGTTACCGTCCACCCTTGCTAGCAAATCTAAACACAAAGCAGTAACTAACTTAAAGACCCTGAGGGCCACACTGAACAGAGGCTGGATAGCCATGCTGAGTTACACACTGCAGTTTGTTTCACTGAAATTACTGGATCATGTTTGCCAACAATGAATCCTTTCAAGTTTCAGTTGAAAAGTGTTCAGGTAGCTCCTGTGCAACCCAAACTGACTGGATTTAGCATGTTGTGTCTCCACTTGGTTCACAGATAGTTGATTGAATTAGTTAATTAAGGCTGGAATTTTCAAAGAAGCCACAGGAATTAGGTAACCAAATTCAGTAAGATTTGGGTACTTAACTCCCTTAGACTCCTTTGAAAGGGCCAGCTATAAATGTTCACCTCTTTAGTTGCAATTATTTGTACTTGCAGGATTATGAGTGCAGCTGTTTATAAATGCAGAACCGAGGTTCCAAAAGCAGACATGGCATGAGAACAGAGATCTGTCTATGCATAGCACAGCACATAAATGTATACAAGCAGTGGCCATACATTTAAACCGTCCTTGAAGTGAAAATACCAGCAGGGCTAGTAATAACTCTGAAGACAGTGAGATCTTCTTAAGCTTACCTAATGAAAATCACCTAGATATACACACTCAAATATACATGTGCACAAACTTATATATATGCACACATACATATGCACATATAAAAGTGTATGCATGTCTATAAAGAACCAGATGTGAACATGGGTGCAGACAGTTGTTTGTTTCTGTGTGCAACTTTTTCTTTGCAAAACAGTAAATTGTAATAGTGTTTGCTCCTGGGAAAAGGGGTGGCTCATCTGCTGCGGCCATGTCCACGATCTTATCCAAGTGTATGAGGAAACGCCTTCCTCAACGGTACAATCCAGGCACCATGGAGGCAACTCTTCTCTAAGCAGCACAGGAGGAAGCAGGAGTATCAGCTGCAGTGGTGACCATCTGATTAAAAGTAAAAATAACAACCTACAAATGGCATAACAAAACAACCCTTTAATCAGCAGGGGTGATCACCCTGTCATTGTAGCTGTCTGCAAGGCCAAAGGACAAAACCAAGGGCTGTTTGACAAAGGCTCTGGGTGTTAACAACCAAAACATGGCACAGCCAGCCCATACACCCTTGGTGCTGGCTCCCACTAAAGCCACTGGGGCTACCCGGTGGCATTTTGAGGTGAGCAGGTAAACCTTGACCTTGCTGAGGAGAATGACACAGTGTGGGACTGCTTTCCCTGAATTATTTAGCGAAATAAATAATTTCCTAATTATTTAGGAAATTAGAGGATTTTTAATTTCCTAAATAATTATTAATTGTTATTTAGGAAATAAATAATAATTTATTTCCTAAATAAATTATTTATGAAATAAATTCCAAAATAATAATAATTTTTTTAAAATCCTAAATAATAATAAGCTCTGGGCTTTCATCCCACAGCTGCAGCCTCCCCCCAAAACCACTATTGCTGCCAAAGGGAAAGTCCATTTGGCCTAAATGAGAAGGTGTTTAGGGCATGGGTTGGACTTCATGATCTTGAAGGTCTCTTCCAAGCTAGTTATTCTGGGATTCTGTGATTATCCAGCAAAGCACCCTCAGACAGAAGTAACCTCAGGCCTACAAGTGATGCTGGGACTACTCACAAGCTCAGAGATACACATGGGCTTTGTCATGAAGGGAGTCTCAAGAAGGAGGATACATCCTGAGACCAAACGAGTGGGAATGAAGAGCATCCAGCCAGATCCTATTCATTAGTGGACATCAACTGTTTTTCTACTAAAAGTTGCCAGGACTTTAATTCCATGTGTTCACAGCAAGAATGTTGGCCCATAAACAAATTCAAAACATACATGTGAAGCATATATGAAGATCAATTTCTTCATATAAGGAGGGTCGGTGACTTTCCATTAGAGGAGTCACTGAGGTCTCCAAACCCTGAAGGTGTAGTAGAGCAAATAAAAATGTGGTCAGCTGAGGAATGCAAACAGATATACAGCACATATAGAACTTTAACTTCACTCCAGCATCCATATGTGGCCATAAAATACGGCCTCTTAAATGTAAAATGTATAGGTTTCCCTCTGCAACAAAGGCATAAAATGTTTCACTCCCAAACAAGTATTTGAGCATACGAACATGATCTTTCACTTCATCTAGGACTACCCACCCAGTAAACCAAGCTGTATTCTTTCTGGGTGGCTCAGAGAATAGCATATTACAGTGGAAACACCCATTTATTTCATTTACTGCCATTTATAATATTTTCCACTATTTGCAGATAATGAATTCATCCACTTTTTGCCAAGATTATGCAGCCTGTTTTATAGCCAAAATGATCCAGAATCCTTCTAAAAATGTGTTACCCTTCATTTTCCATGATTGCTTAGTGGTTCTCTTGGAGCAGGACCAAGATCAACCACATTAACAATGCACAGCAATAACTGAACTGTCATGCTCCCACTCTCCTGGCAGCAGGAAGAGTGCCATCGAGCTGGTCCCTGAAGTCCGCACGGCTCCAGAGCGCAACTGTTCAGGTTAATTAAAGTTGTTAGATGAGAAATGAGGAATTACTTTTGGAGTCCTTTCCTCTGCATATCCTACACTGGTCTTCTCATAAAGGTAGATCCATTTCATATTATCTGGTGTCCTCTTGGCGCCGCTGCCTCTTCGGCTCTGGGGATGAACTGTGCTGGTAGAGCAGAGCAGAGCAGAGACCTGCGGTGTGTAACAGCCCCGCACAGACCCAGCTGCCGGCCCTGTGAAGGTGGACACACATCTGGAATATCACACACCACCAGGAGCATTTTCCAATCCAACCGAGGACGGAACGGGCGCTCCATGACCGAGCCCGTGCGCAGGGCACTGCACCAAGGCGCAAGCAAGGCAAGCAGGAAAAGGTGTTAAGGGACAGGTCCTTTGTGAAATGATGTGTATCGGGTCGGTGCTGATTTCCTAGCAGAGAGCTTCCCGCTCTCCTCGCAGGCTCGGCAGTGCTGGCACGCTCTGGAGGGTGGAGCTGCAGCAGCGCTCCCTCCCCGCTCCGCCGGGGAAGGGGAGAAGCCGGCCGGCCACATCTGCTCTTCCTTCCCTTGTGCAGCGTCTGGCAGCCTGCAGGTCCCATGCAGGGAGAGACGGGGCTCCTTGCCATCACCAGGCTCGACAGCTGGGCCCAGCATGTAAGATGAAGCACATGCAAATCTTTGCAGGAATTCCTCACTGCTTAGCCCGAGGGTTTGATCTTGGAGTCAAGGAAATCTAGCTCAGGACCTTGCATGAAAGAAGCAGTGCCTGCCCAGAGGTCCCAGTGGTCAGTGCTAGCAGTGATAACAGAAAGCATCACACTAAAATTAGAAAAGAAGGGGGGAAAGCTAAACAAAACAAACTTGTGTTTTTCATAATCTCACACAAAAAAGAAAACTAGTGTAGTACATCTCCTAACAGCCAAACTGTCCTTGTTTCTTAGCATTATCGCTATTTTCTTTGGCACCGCTGGGAATCTCTTAGCGGGAGCTATGAGGAAGGAGAAACTCTGTCTCGGCAAGAGGCTCTGCAGCAGCCAAAATCTGTTGTGCACCCAAATCAGCTGCAAGACTGAAGCTGAGCAGCCAGTGCTGAACAAGTTAACCAGCCACCATGTGTGACTTGGGAACCAGGCAGGCAGGGGAACCTCACAGCCGGTTGAATTACGGCCACTGGAACAAAAACAGGTTGTCATGGCATAAGTGAAGATTTCTCAGCACTGACAACTGACAGCACTGCAATAAATATTACTGCTCCAAACTCCTACTTGGATGCTCATAAATACTCCAGACTTTGCCAGGAACTCCTTTCCCTTTGGCCACTCCATTATTCAGTTTTACCACACGTAGATGGTTGGGGCCTTTATAATTTCTCCCTTCCTCCACAGGCAGCACTACTTAACCTCTTCATCCAGAGCAGGCTCTGCCACATCACCCACTCTGGCCGAGAACCACCAACCCAAAACACACAGATTTTTTGGGCTCCCTCCCAGTAACATCTTGAGGCCCTAATACTCATCCAGTTGATGTCAATGGAGCAGGATCTCAGCTGATTAGCTTTATCCAGACGGGTTTGTTTAATCTTAATCTCTCGCTCTCTTTCTCTCACTTTATTTTTTTCTTTTTTTTTTCCAGGCTCTTTGATTCCCTCTCTGGTTCTTCTCAGGGTCTCCAAGTTTCAGGCACTTCTCTAAACACCCTCTAATGTTTTGATTTTTGATGGTTAAATTTAAACAAAACTTAAAAGCTTTTTCCAGCTATTTTTGCTCATTCTCAGAGTCATTTATCAGTCCCAAAGAAAGCCTAGATTCCCCCTATATGAATGGATCACTCTCTTTATGGGTAGCTAATGTGTAACCTCCTTTATTCCACAAAGATAAGAGTCTGGCCTCTTCCTTCTGGGTAAAGCAACTAGAGGCCACTGAATCCTTCCTGCAGCAAACATGACCACTTGTAGGGTATGTCCCGCCAGCCCCGCCACTGGGGATAACCCAGCCCAGCTCCGCGCTGTCGAGGCAGCGGGGGTGCCCTGGAGGATGCTGCAGTGTACTCTGGCTGCAGGGGTGGCCATCTGATTTGTCCTGGCCCCAGAGCCCGTGTGGCTGACCCTGCAGGCAGGACAGCTGCACTCAGGCACTTCCCTGTGCAAGGGGTGCTTCTTTTCCAAGCCCAGCCTAGGCTAGGCTTGCTGCTCTCCTGTCAGCCCAGCTCCCCTGGCAGGGAATCGGACTTGCACTTCTTGCACTTACGGGAATCGCAGAGGCACATGAGAAGGAAATGTGTGGCCTCTCAAATCCTCTAAACATTGTCCAGCTGCCACTAAAAAGGTACCCTGACTTGAAATTATTTTTTTTAAATTTTGTTTTTTAATAGGCAACTACTCCCTGCTTTTGTACAGAGCCATAGGAATTTTATTCTTGGACCAGTAGATAACCACAGCACATCTCTCCCAAGTTTCCAACCCCACAACCATTTTTCTTAATTTTGAAACTTTAAAGGAAGAATGCTGCTTTGGCTTCACAATTTTGCACAACTTGTTAGAACCACGGGAGAATGTTACAATACCAAGCCACATGAAATGGAAACATTTGAACAGACCTTTGGGCTGGATCCCTTGCTTCCACCAAGCTGCATTCAACCCATGACTGAAGAGTGTCTGGCTTGGGTAAAAGACAGTTTTCAGCCTCAAGTCCTGGTGGCCAGCAGGAATGGTTTGACCTCCCAGTGCAATGAAGAACTGCTTCAGATCTACTCAGAATGGTGTCCCTGACTCAGCAGAGCTCCTGGGGACTTCCTGAGAGCTGCAGATAGCTGAAGGCCTGCATGCGGTGCTGTTCTCAGGGACCTCACTGCCATGAGCAGCTCTTTCCTGACACCTTTGGCAAGAGGCTCCATGGATTCACTGCCAGCTTAGCAATGCAAGGAGACCAAAACAGTTCCAGGGAACCGTTTCCCCTAAGAGGAAATGAAAAGAGAGCTGAAGGCACTGGCAAGCCATACATTAGACATTTTGGTTACAGCAGCTAGACTGCACTTTGGAACAGCTACTTTTTGCAGAGAGCTTTGTTTTCTTCCTGCACCAACTGTATCCCCATTATTCATAGCTCCAGCTATAGACAGTGCTTTTAGTTTAATCCTCAAAATTGTACTTTTCTATCACAAATTTTCACACCACAACGGGGTTTAAAATACAAAAGAGGTATTTAAGTGATGTTCTTCTCCTGCAGACTAGCTGGCTCAGACACTGCATTTCAGAAAGACACAGCCCAGTTATGAGTACAGTAAAGGAAGTGTATGGAGAAAATCATGGTTAGCAGGAATCAAAACCAGATATTCAAGAGAGATGGACTTCCACATGACAGGGCTGTACTGGCCCCTACACAGCTCAGATACTTGTAGAGTGGAGGTGCTTTTGTGGGCACAGCCCTTGGCCACCTGAGGTACCCCATCTCAGGCTGATCCTTCCTCAGGCTGGGCTGCTCTGCTTCCCAGAGCAAACCTAGCCATTCCTCTTTCCTTGAGAGGAGTAGGCAGAAACAACCCACCATTAGTTAGGTCAGGAGCCCTTGCCAGTGTGCTCATCCTCCAACATCACTTCAAATAAAATCCCCCAGGCCTGGATCTGGAAACACTTTACAACACAACTGCTATAAATACAGATAGAAGCCAAGAGCAGGAGCAGAATGAACCAATGAAATGGAGGCAAGGAGAGAGAGATATTATTTCAGCTGAGATGGAGAATTGATGTGTAGATAAAGAAAGGCTTCGCAGGCGGCTGGAGCTGCAATAAGGCTCTTGCTCTGAAGCTGGTCAAAAAGAGAGAAAATGTTTGGGATGATGACTGGGATTCAGGAAGGACTCAGAAAAAAGTTCTTTGCAGGACATCAGATTCCTCTCATGGAGAGGCAGACTGCAGGTGAGCCCTTAGA
Source organism: Pyrgilauda ruficollis (assembly GCF_017590135.1). Lineage (NCBI taxonomy): Eukaryota > Metazoa > Chordata > Aves > Passeriformes > Passeridae > Pyrgilauda > Pyrgilauda ruficollis. The sequence goes on from NW_024524489.1 coordinate 265,389, forward strand.
CGGTGTTGAAAGTGAGAAAGACCCTCTTGGAAGTTTTAAACCCTCCTGGAAGTTTTCTGATCAAGTACTGACCGACACAAAAAGGCAGAAACAGCACAAATCCTCCTGCAGGATCAGTGCCTGAGCACTTCCTCAGCCATCTCAAGTGGGTTTTGCAGCCTTGGCTGATCTGTATGGCCTTTGCTTTGCTGTGATCCGTATCCCAGTCTGACCAGCCTAAGTGACCTCAGAAGTGTCCCCGTGGTTGCAGGCACATCTGTAAGTCACAGCACAGATGTACCAGTGGCTTTGCAAATCCCCTCAACAGTTAGTCTATCTTCCTTAGCTTCTCATGCTTGGGAATGGCTGAGGAAAACCTGCAGGATAATGCCTTCTGAAATGGCTTTTCAGGGCTCCTTTTTGTCAGACTCCTCACCGTCTCTGTCAGGATGTTCTTTCAATGCCTTTCATATTTCCTGTGAAAGACCGTAAGTTCCCAAAGCCCCAGCCTATCTGCCATCCCATTGCTATCAGGAAAGAGCTGATGAGAAGGTGATTATCAGGGATGATTACAAGGACTTTATAAACACAGGAAAGCATGTTCTACATTAATTGCTGATCTGTTTCAGCCAGTTTGGCACCATGACAAATGCAACTGGTAGTATCTAACAAGCTGGGGGATCGGGAATAATTAATTCTGTTTCAGTACAGTATGTCCAGGGAGAAGAATCAACCACTAATCCCAGGTGACCAGTTCCTTTATAAATATATTAGCAACATAATGGAGGGCTTTTTAATGGGATTATAACCACACAAGCAGACCCCAAGCAGCTGCTCTGCTACTCAAAAGGAACATGGCTGACAATAAGATTTAAGGAACTGAATGAGGGGAAAAGGAAAAACCTCTGGCGTGGCACTCTTAAATGATCTTGCTGCTTAAAAGGAATTGGAACGTATGCATACATGAAAAGAAAATCAAATATGCTTAAAGCAATCTCTTTGGGCGTGCTCATCACTACTTTCTCCCACTGATCCTCTATCAAAAGCAGAAAATGGCCAAATTGAGGAAAGCTCAAATTTTCATATACTAGGGACAGATTTTAAAGCCAAAGAGATTTTGCTCACACACTGGGTAACCAAGGGGTCATTGTCAAGGATGGCAGGGCCCACATATTGTGGGACACCCTTTGTGTTACACCCTCTGCAGAGCTGAAATAACTCTTCATCCTGAGTACAATTTATCAGCTCAGTGCTGTGGCTAAACGAGTGTGCAAGAAGGTCTTTGGGTGTGTTGTGTGTGTGTACATGGGTTGGACTCCATGATCTTTATGACTGGAATAGAAAATCTTTTAAAGGTACCTTCCAAGCCCACTCATTTTAGATATTAATAAATATAAATGTGCATACTAAAAAGGACAGCCATAAGGCAGCCACTGGGAATGGCCCTGTTGTGGCAAGAGAAGGAGAAGAGACAAATGCCATTCAGACATATTTTACAGGACTGTCAAAATCACAGTCTAGATTAAATTCTTGATAACACCTGGATTATCTTTCTTACCATCGCTTTAACTGAGAGGTATAAAGATAGCATTGAAACTTACAAATGAAATCTTTGTTTCTTTTAAAGCTGATGAAATAATGAAAGACAACTGTGATGGCACATGCACCACCAAATATAATATTTGCCTGTTTTTTTGAGTCCTCACTTGTTTGCAGCTCATTGGCTCGAAGCTGAGGCTGGGATTTGGCTCTGTGGCTTTGAAAGGAACACAGTATGGTACAGAACATAACTGTTATGGGATACAAGCATTTGCAGCATGTAGCTGCTCCAGCAAGGACTGTTGAGGCACCTTAACCTTCAGAACCACTTCTGAAGTCCAGATGTAATTTGTGCAGCTCTGAAATTCTGTTACCAGGGGCCCCTACTCAGGGGCCAGAATGACCTGCAAGAGCATTTAAGCTTCATTTACTACTGAAGTACACCTTACACCCCTGTAAAATGCTTTTGTTAGAAGCAGCTAAAACACAGGCCAGTGACACACCAAGGCTGACAGACCCACACTGCTTGTCTGCCATCCACTGGTACCAGCAAAATACCCCCAGTGATTTCAGTGGCTTGGGATCAGACACACATGTTATTCTTGACCACCTCTTTAACTTCCAGGGCTTGACCTCAGGATGCCCTGGCAGCAGTCCAGGTGTCACCATGCTTCCTTCTGAAGAGCTGCATGGAGCACTGACCTCGGTGTCCCGCTCCCAGCACTGCTGAGCCCATCGTGGTGGCACAGGAAGTGTTTAAGGTACATATTTCTGTCCATGTGCATCGTTCCAGGGTACCAAGGAACGTATGTGAGGGTCCAGCTGGCCCGTTTTCACGGCTCTGATGGCAAGTTAATGAGGTTCAGTGAATTCTCTCTGTGCTCTGTGGGTTCTTCATGCCACACCAAATGCTGGCAAGTACCTAACTGTGTCTTCCAAAACAATTTCCAGCTGTGGGAGTGCATCACTTCCAGCCAAGTAACCTGAGTGTCTTCCTGCCTTTTCTGTAGGACATTAATCACACTTAGGAAAGCTCCTCATCCTGAGTCTAGCGGGTGACAATGCTTCTGTAGTGCCCATCCACGATCCCCTGACACATTTACATTTTGCTAATGATAAGCTCTGGGTGCCATGTGCTAAAAATACCGTGACTGTGGAGAGAATTAAGTGTATCTCTAGTGCCTGATTCAGGAGGGCAGTTAATGCTGTGATTAAGTCCATGGCTAGTCAGGACAAGACAGCTTATGTTAAAGAGAGCTAAGCATGTCCGGTAGTATCATCCTATAACACCAACTTCCAGAACTGGGACTGTACCAAGACTGTGGAAGAATATCCTTAAGGAGCTAAACAACACCAAAAACCCAGCTGTCTGGTACTCAGAGGATAAGATGTGCTTTATCACAAGATGTAACTTTAAATTTAAATTTATATATATATCATTTTTTAAAAAATCTAAAAAGGCTACACTGCACACATTCCCTCCTCCTAAAGAAAGAATGAAAAAGTCTGCATGAGCTATTAGGCAAACTGAATAACACACTGCTGGCAGGACACTCAGAGAGGAGTTATAGGTGCCTATTAGAATCCCTACAAAACCGACTAACAAATGCTGGAATTAAAAATGCAGGCTTGGAGGGAGACAGGGGCTTTGAGCAGCACAGGATTTCAGATCATCTTACTGAAAGCTTCAAAATGTCATCGGCTTTCAGTCTGAAATGCGTCAGCAATCATTTCATTTTTATCAAAACACAATTAGGTTGTGGTGAACGACAGCATAAATCTTAAATAGGAAAGATACAGGATGAAAGACCACCAGGGTGGAACACAACTGTAAACCTCTCCATAAAACTGCATTTGAGTTCTGATCATATACACAGGAACTCCTTTAAATGATCCAGCAAGAATCCTAACTCGCTGACTTCCAAAGAAAGTGTTACCAATTAAGCGGGACAAACTTTAACAGTCAATTTTAATTACGCTGTGAGATTCACCAATCAATTCCCAGCTCGAGCTGAAGTTTTTACTAGCAACGACTGGAACCAATTTACGTTCTTTTATGTTGCGTCTAGACTTTAATAAATGGTCTAAGCACAGAGCAATCCCCTGCCAGTACTGAGCAGTTTTCATGTACACTGAGAAATGCACCAGGTTCTCTGAAATTCTCCAGTCTTTGTGCCTTGAAACGTTCCCCTGAGGAGCGGGTGCAGCGCTCACCAGCACAGAGCATCAACACCACCCTGGGCATTGCTGGCACCGCAGAGCAAGGCGGTGATGGCACGGTGTCCTGCAGCTGGCTGCTCCCATGCAGCAGGCACTAAGTGTGTGGAGCCAGCTCTTCTCTTCAGACTGAAATGCAACAGCTCTGCTGGTTACAAGACATTGTTCCTGTTAGCAGAAACCCAAAGTCATTAGACTGAAGAAGATCTAAACAATATGGAGGCACCCAGGACAGCTACAAATATTTAACTGATGGCCCAGAAAGGTACATCCAGGCAATCCTTCAAACACCTACAAATCTTATCTTTCTGTTCTGCCACCCATTCTCTGGACCTCTCAGGGTCCTGATTAAGCTGTGGGCTGCTGTGCTGAGGGAGCTGAGCGTGCAGTCAGCCCAGCAGCTCTGATGCAGGAGAGTGAAGCACCTGGGCGAGAGATGAAACCTGGTTTAAGCATGGCACAGCCTGCTGCAGCACACTCAGCAGTGCTCCAGCTGTAGGAGACTCACCACTGCGGCACCACTTTGATCATTGCTGTAGGTCATGGAATCACTCTGAAGCCAAAACAGCCTTGTTAAAAAATTAAGTTGAATTACCATTTAGGGAGCTCTGTTGCATTTTTTTTCCCCCTTCCCTCCCTTCCTCCTTTTTAAACATGCCTGTCAGGAGTGTGAAATTGTGCGCATTTATCCCTACCCTGCTGAGTAGAGCTTGTTACATTAAGAAAGACTTATTTAATTGAATGGATTGATAAATATTCCTATACTTGTATTCAGAAGCCACTGTATACAATTTTAATTTTTAGAAACTGAGAGGTTGCTGCAGTTGAGCAGAGCCTCTTAGGTTGTTTCCTGCTGGATGATGTCAGACTGATAAACCTCCAGGCAGTCCTGCATGCCAGAGGTCTGACAAAGTTGGGCACCCTGTCTTCAGGAAGCAACACAAAGATTTAGCTGCCACTGTATTTTCGGAAGAAGCAGCAAACAGCTCTGGAAGTGCTGCACCAACTTGGCTGCCACCAGAGGTAACAGCCCTGACATCCAGGAAAGGCTGTTTCCATGGGGCAGCAGCACAGAGCTCATGGGGGCAGCAAGGGGCAGAGGGAGCCCCATCTCTGGTGGCCCATGCCATTTACCAGCTGGGCAAAGAGGTCCAGGCTCTGGGGCCACGTGCACTGACACAGCAGGCACCTGCAGACAGGGCTGGGCATGCTCTGGAGGCCACTGCTTTGGCCAGCACGTCTTGAGCATTGTCTCTGCAGCTATTCTAAATCTGTGACATGAAGTGGGACTCTTCTCTGAAGCACAGTAAGAATGTATAGAAAAAAAACTCTGCTTCAGGGATGGGGCAGCGTGAGCAAACAGGACTTAAGGAAGGAAGGGAAGGGAGAAACTCATAGATGAGGTTGCACACCGAGGATCAGCCTGCAGCTGGTACCGGAGCTCAGAGCAGCACCTGCCAGCCTGGCTCCCCACTCTGTTCACAGCACTGGTTTATCCAAGGTGTGTGCTGCACACACTTGACAAAACATCCCTTGCTCTCAAGGATTAGTTTTGCTAAATGGCTATAATGACTTGTAAAAACCAAGTAAACTCCAGTGCACTGCGTGTTGCGGGGTGCTGGGATTGGATGCGGAGCTGCAAGCAGTCTTTTTGCAAAGACAGTGAGTGTTTTTCATTGCAGTTGTCTGTGGTGGGCAATTTGGTTGCCTTTCAGGGAACTCACTCTAGCACAGGATCCCTGCCAACATAAAGAGCTGGCCAAAGCATTGTGCTTTTCAAAGTGGAAGCATTTTCTTTCCTTATGTCTCCTTCGGAAAACATACCAATCTCTGGGAAGTCACAGCGATCTCCGTTGCTGAAAATAAATTATTAGCAATTAAAAATCTTCTGCTTCTTGCACACTTCCATAACCCAGAATAATATACAATGCGAAGATTCACAGCCTTTTGAGGAAGCACCGTGGTCCCCAGCATGACCTTCCGAATTCCATAGGCCAAAGCACTTCACTCTGCGGTCGCTGCCTCCAGCCCGGCTCCTGCGGCTGAACTGCAGCAAGTCATTCAGAAAGACATTCATCTTGATTTATGGCCACCGGTCCTGATGGGAGAGTGCCACACAAAGCAGTTCCTGTCTTGAGCTTCGTGGAATGAATTGTAGAGTTGAACCGGTTCATGGGTTTGAAATGCCTGTAATCCAGAAAGATTCTCTCTCTGATTCCAGGCGGAAACAGTGCGTAGGTGGCTTATAAAACTTCCTTTCCACAGTGACCCCAAATCCAAGAAAATGGTCAGGATCCCTTGTGGTGCTTCAAAGGCTCAATTGTTACTCAGCCCAGCTAGTTAGCCATGGAAACAACTATATTCAGTTCTTCAATCTCCGAGACAGCCGAAGACAAACATGGTGTAAGATTGTGATTGTTTACTCAAATCCTTCCTCTGCTGAGAGAAACCGGAATATCAATTTTCAGTGCATTGGTTACTTATGCTTCTCATGCCACAGTTTTAAATTCCCAGGTGCTAATTTTGCTGACAGATACATACGTAGGTAATAGGTTTTCTTCACAGGAGTTACAGAAACAGGTGGAGGATATCCTGGTCCCAGTGAAGTCACCAGGAGTTTTTCCAGCCTGTGTCCAGCAGGGCAGTCAGTCCCCTGTGGGAACAGTAGCCATTCCAGTCCCAGCACAGGTACCAATTCCAGCACCGACCGAGGAGGCGAAAGGAATCCTTTTATTAGCATAAGGAAGTTTTCTGTTTCATGACTGTAAATCCCTGTCAGGTGCAATCTCTGAAAGTTTTATTTAGGAGAGGCTACCTAAGTCTGCAGCCCCACAGAGCCCCAGGATGTGGCTGTTGCTGTGTATGTGCACATGCCTGAGTCTAGTGAGACGTCTCCTCACACTGCTATTTTATACAAGATATAAAGTATTAATAATTCAAGTGCCAGAAGGTCATTAATTAAGTTACAAGGCCCTTCCAATTCAGCCAATAGCCATTCCATTTCAGCACGGGGTGTACCTACCAAGCACACACACGTGCCCTGTGGAAGTGTTCTTTATAATGCAAAGCATTGGCTGCACCTTCATGTTTACCCTTTCAATGATGTAAACCTGAGAATAAATCCACCTGTCGCCCTATCTTCAATGAGGTCACCAAAAAACCTCCCTTCTATTTGCAAACAGCTTAGTGGCTACCAAAGAGCAGTCACCAATTAACTTATTCCAAACAAAGATTAAATCCTGATTAATCACTGAGAAGGGTTAAATCTAAGGAGAGTGCCAGACACTGAAAAGTCAGATTATTCTGTAGTAATTTATTGCAAACTTCCGTGCTGGGGCTAACTAGAATCAAACAAAAGAAGATTTTTTAAAAATCTGAAAGATAAAGTGAAAGGCTATAAAACTGGAGAAAGAAAACAATAAAGAACAACAAGATAGACAGGGAACCAGGAAAGATAACAATAATGACTTAATCAAGCAAAGTATACATTTAGGTGATAAGCTGGGGATGGGAAAAAAGGTCAGGTCTGAGTAAGTCTGTTGAATAGAGATGAACACTACTTTCCTGTGGGGTTTTTAAAAAATCAACAGTGTATCAAACTGCCAGCTGTCCAGCTGCAGATTTGAGAGCACACAGCTTTCTCTGGGCTAAGATCTTGTGGTTTCAGGGGAAGAAAATGGCTCCAAGGAAGCACATGTTGCAAGAAGAAACACCTTTTTCCCAAATTCTCATGGAAAGCCCAACTTCTTAGTAGGCAAGAGCCCGGATGTTTTTGACCTGGGCTAGCCCTTACCAGAGCTGGGTATGAAGTTCTCTTCTCTGCCTACCCAAACTTCAGAAATGCCACCTTAAGTAAACTATATGGAATATAAACTAGCACAGATTTTAAGGAAAAACCAAAACAACAGTTGCCCCAGTCCAACAGCCTTGAGCTAAACATTTTACATAAGTAATTCAATAGAATTATGCTTTTTGATCTTCTTATTTGATCAGAATCAAAAGTTTTAAATTAAAAAAAGAATAGCTCAACACAAACTAAAGAAAGAGGGGAAAATAGCCCAACACAAGTGATCTCTATGTTGCTCAAGGACCATGAGCTGAGCTGTGGGTCTTTTTGGTAAAAGCAGTTCCATGAGCAACCCTGGGATCTTTCTCACTGTGCTGCACCGCTGTAAATTGAATTGCTGGTGTGCTACATAATACAGCATGGTGTTTGCAAAGCCACTGAGACTTGGCTTTACTCCACTCCTATTACATCAGTAAGAGTTTGACAATTAAATTCAATAGTAGAAAAGGTAAATGATAGAGTCTTGTAGGTTTTTTTCAGTAGGATTTCCTAAATAAGACTGCCTAACACTGTAGGGACATGTATGGGATGTTGTTTGCTAGAGCAACTACGGTGACAAACTTTTTTATGATTTGACCATAATGATAAACATATCTGTCTTAGGCAGGGACTGTTATTTAAGGACTGCAGAATTATGTTTTTTTCTTGAAGCATTTGTTCAAATTATATGTTTTTCTTTGACTTTTTCTTTCTATTTTTGATAAGACAAGATTAGGACAAGGGGAGAGAGGGAGGGAGAGAAAGAGAGAAGAGGAGGGAGGGGAAGAAATAAAGGGAGGATGAAAAAGAAAGCAAGCAAGTGCTAAAGAGAAAAAGACAAAAAAAGGAAGAAAGAAAAAGGAAAGAAGACAAGCAAAAGCAAGCAGCTGGTGCTGAAAGTGAGCAAGTCTCTTTCTCTCTCTTTTTCTTCTGTCTTTTAATAAATCATTGTAGCAGCTTTGTGACAGGTCTCTGTTATCCATAATGCCCAAGCAAACAGCTTTTCTTTCAGCCTCTATTCAGTTGGCTGCCAGGGAAGCAGGACTGCAGGCTGGAAACTTCAGTGGCTCAGCCTGCTCCCCTGTAATTCAATTAGAAAAGCAAGCATGAAGTCAATATTCATTGCGCCCGGCCAGCACCGTGCAGCACAATGAAATGATAATGAGAAAGTTCACAAAGGAGATGGGCTTAATGATAAGTTTTTAAAGAGGTGCTGCAGCGGGTGACCCTCTGGACAACTGGCAAACACACACGGGCATATGGGTCTCTCCCCTCAGGGATTTACCCTCACCCCTCACCATCTGTATCCAGGGCAGACGGCCGACTGAATCCAAGGGAATCTCATGATACACCCTCCTAAGTCACCCCATTCAGCTGCTTTGCATCCCTGAGGGAAAGAAGATGTGTTTCTTAAACACGCAGGCCCCAGAGGAACACACACAACCTGCTGGATCAGGCAAGGCAGTTTCGAGTAACAGAGCTGTGGCTCGCAAGCCCAGCAGGGCCTGTGGGGCACAGACCAAGGAAATCGTGAGAGAGAGCTTCCAGCACCCCGTGGAAGTGCAGAAGATGAAGAACTGCACACTTGTCCTTTCAGAACAAGGCAGCACTGGGTCCTGCAGCCAAGAGAACTTGGAGCTTTTGTGCTTTAAACTGATCAGGACTGGGGAAATAAACGCTGGACCTGATTCTGCAGCTCCCTCCGGAAGGGCTCTCCCACTGGAGAAGGTCTCCACAGGATTTCCTTTCTTCTCCTTTTACCACTTTGCTGGTGACAATAAAATATGTAGTTATTTATTTCGTAAACATCAGTGTATTTAGTTTTAAAAATAATGAATGATTGAAGTAGTAATTAAAAAAACAGCATTGTGTGTACAAGCCCAGAGCTGCCTTGTTCTAATTTTGCTTTGGGATTCAGCATTCCAGATATTACTGAATTTGTTCCTTTTCAAATTACTTCTGTGGTAAGGCCCCAGGCCCCTCACAAAGAGACTTGGGTGTCATTCTTTTCAGTGCTCTACAGAAAGAACCAGTGGCCCCAACTCTAAGCAGGCAAACATGAGAAACAGAAAGTTTTTTCTTTTCTTCTCCTTTAACAAAAGGCAAATAGGGCACACAGAGCTTATATAAGTTCCCTGAGGTCACACGGGGTGTCACTGACAGTCACAAATTGAATTCAGCTTCTCAGGCTCTCGGTCCCAGTTCATGTCATATTGCAGTTCAGGGCACTCCAAACTTTTAATGCAATTTTCAGAAACATGTTGTAATTTCCCTGAATTAATCTCTCATCCTAATGTCTATTAACGTTCCACATATCCCCAACATCTGTAACAGCTGCTTAATATGCTGGTAAATAATTAATACAATTCATGAACATATTTTCTCAAAATCAGGAGGTATTTTTCAACATTGCTGATGACAACACCCCATTTTTTACTTTGGAGCCCAACAAAAAGGAAGTCAATTTTGCCATTCTTCCTGATTCAAAAAGCCTCCAGCTGCTAATAATAGAAGTGAATTGCTTCGTCTGCAGTCGGAAGCTCTTGGTGCCCTATTGGGCCAGTTCTTCAGCTGCTACAAACCCACAGAGCTTCACTGGAGGAGTTGGGCTTTGTCAAGTCACACGAGCCAAGGGCAGACGTGTTTGTGTTTCACTGCCCACTGAATCTTCCTCTGAGACTGATCCAATCTCTGCACCTCAGAGGGAGGACTGAGCACTCCCCACAACTGGAGCTAGACCCAGGGATGGAACAGGTAGAACAGGTTGGCTGGATGCCTCTGACAGCCATCCCCCTTCTCCAGAAATCCCCATGGGGAAAGGCAGATGTACATACCAGAAGAGGAGAGCCTGTCCCAGCAAGCCATGCCAATGTCCTGGCCTAGACACCCACCCCTCTGGAATGTCACAGGGGACAGCAGCAAAGCACCTTGGAACAAGACTGCTTTCCTCTGACACTGACAGATGTGAACAGAGAGAGGAGTTTCATTTCTAAAGCTGCACACACTCAGAGCTGCTTCTGCTGTTCACTATTTACAACAGTTTTCTTGCCCCAACAGCAATTTGTTGGTTTTTGCCAATATTTTGAAGGGTTACAGACCCTTGGTGGACATGAGCCTCTTCTCCTGGCAGAAGAGATCAGATGCACAGAACAGATCAGAAGAGAACAAACGTACATTCAGTGTCTGTAGGGAATTATGTCAACAAAGGGCCAGATCCCAGGACTTTTCCTTTTGGTTAATGTGCAACTGTCTAATAGACTAGAGAAAAAGGGGTAGGATAGCCACATCTTCCCTAGGTATTTGTGTTCATTCTTATTATTATGTAGAAGGCCAGATAAGAAATGCTAGTCACTTCAGATATCTATAAATAACATAATTATATTCTCCCTATGTTTTACTAAGCATACAAACACCAATTTTCACAACCAAATGCAATTTTGGGTACTCTCCAGAGGCCCAATATGTAAGGTGTAGCCTCATTCCTCTAAACAACTGGAAGTCAAATGTCCCTGTGTAACTCCTGCATGTAGCTGGTAGAAGTAAACTCAAAAACTTCCCCTTTCTTATTTTAGAGGCAGCACTCTCACTCTTATGTAACAAAGGCAAAATCTGTTGAGGTCAGGGATTCAAAGCCACGAGCTTCATGCCCTGAACAGCCTTTGCTGTCGGTGACAGCCCTGGGAAGCTCACAGGACCCTGCAGGAATCTCTCTCCCCTCAGTTATCACTCGTCCATGTCAGACCCCACAATCCTGTTTTATGCGCCGTGCTTTGACGGGAGGTGTTGTCTGCACAATATCCTCAGCTGAGAATTGGGTTTTGCTGGAGACATTAATGCATGTAATTGGCACATGCTTTTCTGGAGTATTTCTATCGCCTTTCAAAGATAGAGACAGCCAAATCTCTCCTCCACTCATCAAGGAGATGCTTAAAGCATCAAGTGGGGAATTCCAGGCCAGCTTAGAGATGGTACTTACTTTACATTTTCTCAGGCAGCAAGGTAATGTGGGACCCGGACTGTCACAGTGTTTATTTTGAGTTCCCTGGTGAGAAAAACATTTTACACTTGTCCTGTGTGGTTGAAGCCTCCCTCGCCTCCTGGGGAACTCAGGCTATCTCTGCCACTCGTGCAGCTGCTGGTCCTCGACTTGGCCCATCCCCAGTGAACAGAAAACTGAAGTCAGCTATCCCAGGCCAGGCTATAACTTCCACAAGGGTAAGGTAAGATCACACTCTTTTCTCCCCCTAGGTCATAGTGCTCATTAGAGATGAGCTCAAAACCCATAAGTTCAGCTCCAAGAAAAGTACAAAGCTCTGCATTTCTCAAGTTCCTGATGTACTGATTTCAGCCCTGAACGAGGTAATCTCAAAATGGAAGTGAGAAAAATACATTCAAAAGGGGAAAGGTGACCCTGTAATTAAGTGATTAGCCTGACCAGGCTTTAATTTCAAACACTGACAGACATAAGACTGCTTTGTATGTGTGGGCAGGTGGAGCTGTGAGCTCCCTTACTGTGCCATTTTAAGCATAAATGAGAGTTGATAACACTTTTTTCCCATTCTTTGCTTTGACTGTCTGTGTTTAGAGGCAGATGTTTTTTATTTGATCAGCAAGTAGCTTGCACAACAGCCCTCCCATCTTCTGAGAGATCGCTGTGCTGTGATACACCTTTTATTTGAGCACTGCAGAACACACCCAGATGAGAAGGAATGGAACACAACCCCAGGCTCTGTGCAACCTTCCAGCAGAAGGGGGTGAATTTGGAGGTGGAGAAGAGATGACCTAGGTACAGGTTATAGTCAGCGACCAACAAAATCGCTTGCTGAAGCCAGTCCAGCAGAGAAATTACAGAAACACAGAACGGAGAGGGTATTTATGTTATTAATAATAAAGGTACTGCAACCAGTGAGCCCAGAGCTAAGCAATTACAAGGAGACATGCAGTGTACACATTCAGGAATCCTTATCAGATTGTTTGGTCTATCTTTTCCATTTAAAAGTGATGTTTAAACTGTGTTTATAGACAAAAGGCCTGATCAATGAACCTGTCATTTGGTCATGAATAACATGGAAAAAAGTAATCAGGTGATGAAAATATTGCTAGTTCTCCATTTGAGGATGGAAATGAAGATACTTCAAAAAGACTTTGAGAAACCCGTGCATCAGCAAAGTCAATTGTTACAGCTTTGAAAATTTCTCAAAAACAAACATCTCTAAAGTTATTCGGAAACGAGATTTTCTGAAGGTAATATAACAGGGGAAAAAAGCAAAACCAAAGATTTACTACTATTTAAGCTTTTCAGCTGCTCCCTAAGAAAATAAACTTGGACTTAAACAAAAACTTTGCTGTTTTTCTACAAAATAAATAACAGTAACATTATACCTACTAAACAGGAATCAGCTGTATAAACAGTTTACCTGCTTCTGACAGCATCAACTGTAGAAAGAATTTCTGGGCAACTATATTCACAGGAGGAATAGCCCAAGTCATGGTAATCATTGTATCTCAATGTATAATAAATGTGATGGAGTAAGTATAACAGAAAATTTCTTTAAAAAGTCATCACCTTGACTGATCTTCTTCCCATTTTATACTTGAAAATTATGAGAATTGCCACACTCTTCTCCTGCTTGTCACTTTAAACTTGCCCAGTAGTTGCCATCGTAAGTCTATGATTCAAAATGTTACTGTCTTTAGCCAGTTCATTCATTTCTGAAATTTTCTGAAACGTGGGTTGTGATTTTCCACATTCATTCCCTTCACCCAAACAGACAGATGTTACATGCAATCTGAAAAAATTTTGCAGCTTGGAAACAAATCCCTATTTCTGTCATGTATTGCCCCTGGATTCTTTGATAATTTCCATAAACTAAATCTGAAAAGCTCATAGGCCTCACATCAACCAAGCAAGTGAAGAACATTAAAAAAAAAATCAATCATATTAATTGTATCATTCTCTGCAAAGCTGAGCTCTAACAACTCCATGATCAAACAATGTGCAGTTGTGAACAGTAAGAAATGGGAGCCTTTGAAATATGTCAGCATGGCAGAGTTGTATCTCCCTGCTACTCTCGTCCTTCCCACCAGCTCAGCATATGTAACGTTTTAGGTAGGGCATGTGCAAGTTGTTCCCACAATCCAGAACTGAAGAAATGTATGCTGCTGCGGAACAGAGGCACGTGGAATAAATGTTTTATGTGCTCAGGAGCTTAGAAATGGCTTGTAGGCTGCACATGTATTACAGACTCGTGCTGGCATAGCCGGATCCATCAGATGCACAAGGAGAAATGATCCTGATGGACACAGATGGCTTTCAGGAGCTGCCTCTACAGCCTTATTTGTATCAGCAGCCCCTTGGTGTTCTGGTTCGGCTCCTGACAAAAGGATCTATGACCATCTCTGCTAACAGCGCTGCAGCAGGAGCACATCAGCTGTACAGCATATGATATTTGCAACTGAAAGCAATCACCCAGCACAAATCTGGTGTGAGATCTAGGGACAGAGGCTGGATGTGCAGGGATTACTTCCATTACTCTCTAAGGCAGTACTCTATGAAGAATGAAAAGGGTTTGACTTCTACCTTGCCCCAGACTTTCGGCTGTCATCCTCATCAAAGCAACTACAATGAAAAACCTTCTCCCTTCACCCTTGGATACTAATAGGTTTCACACTACTTTGAGAACAGCTTTGTTTACTAAACAAGTCCCTTGAAATAACAAACTTGCTTCCTCTCATACAATTTCACCTTTATCACAACGGTGCTCACTTGTCTTTAGAGGATTTGCAGTAGCACTTGAATGCTGAACTCCTCCTCATGCTTCTTTGGACCAGATCCCCAGCTAACACAAACTAACTTAACACCCGTGTCACAAAATATTCCCACACCTGAGCCAGCTGAAGATCCAGGATTAGTTTGCCAAAGTGGGTGTTGCTCTACAGTAACACTGTTTCTGGTCCAAGTAATTCCCAACATTATGGTCATTTACCAGCACAAAAAGGAGAGAGTAACCACCAGGAGTAAATCTTCTTTTGTGATTCTCTAGGACACGTGCATGTAGCTAATACATGGTCAACAGAAAAAAAAAAAAAAGCAGGGATATGGCCATAAATAAATCACATAATTATCTCAGCCTGCTGCTTTGGGGCAAACTTCACTGCTCACTTCTCTCAGATGCTCTCCTGCCTCCTTCCTCACACCCCGAGCGCTGTCAGTTTGCTGTCAGCTTTACAGTATCAGGAGTGTGATCTCTCCGTGGGTACCCTGCTCAGTGTCATTTAAACTGCCCAATCTGCAAGGCCACCAAGGTCAAGGAACTATCAGGAGTAAGGTTTCTTAAGTGCAACGTGTGAGACACCATCTGACACTGTTTATAGATAGACTTAGCCTCTTATTGACCACAAGATAGAAGTTAAAAGCATTGCTTTGGGAGTTCAAATGTGTTAACCTCTGAAGTGATGTTTGAATTAGGGTTATAAAGGGCCTAAAGTTTTGATCAGAGGCTGGGAGAATAAAAAGGATTTGGAAAAATGATAGAGCAGGATCAGAGTAGCTACACTGAGTGTGCCAACTACTATATTATTGTTGATTTAATTGAGTCCATCTATCAGGTCTGTGCATTATGTGATCCAGTTCCAAAGATGTTTCCCTGCCACAGCTGACAAAATACAGACTATACACTTCAAATGCAGTTGTCGGTCTCTAAAACAGGCAGTTAGAAAACATGCTGGCTGCTCCAGCAATCAATAATGGGAAGGGCAGTGTACGTTGGACTAACTCCCAAACAATGAAATACTTGCCAGTGTGAAGTAAAAAACGACGCGAGGCCAGGCCAAGAGCTTGTTCACTGTTTGGCAGCTCACAGCATTACAAACACTGATGGTTTAATAATCGGGGAAAATTAACAAAGCTGGAACAGCAAAGGCATTTTCTGAGAGGTTTTCTGATGAACACACTGAAGAGGTAACAAATACACCTTCCCTTGAACTGTGTCCACATGACACCTGGAATTCCTGATGCAGTTTTCCTGGAAGCTGACTCACAGAGGAGGTGGTTAGATACTTGTCACGGATTGCACATACAGACTCTGAAGACACCTTACCACCTTCTGGAAAAGAAGAAATGCCTCTTACCCAGCGAGGAGGCACTTAACAGCTTAAATATTTTGGAACACTGGCCTTGAATTGAGAGTGAACAATCCAGCCCAGCCCTGAGAAGCCGGGAGGAGAGTGTAATGTCAGAGTGCAGCAAGGGCCAGTTGCTCCCTCAGGGACTGAGCGTGATGACACAGCCAGGGACAGGCCAGAGAGCTGGGCAGGCCAGATCCAGGGTGACAGCCCAGGGTCAGCCCTGAGCCCAGACCACCAGCCAAGCACACAGAGAGCTGAGGCCAGCCCAGGCCAGCAGACTGCAGGTAAGCCTGGCACAGCAATGCCAGTGAGGGCACAGCTGTGACAGAACTGAAGAGCAGCATCCTACGGCATCATGGGGGCAACAAGTGACAGTCCCAGCTGGACTGAGCTGCAGGACCCACAAGGATCACTGAGGCCAACTCTCAGCCCTGTGCAGGACACCCCAAGAGCCACACCATGTGCCTGAGACCATTTTTCAAATGCTTCTTGAACTCTCTCAGGCTGGTACTGTGACCATTTCCCTGGGGAGACTGTTCCAGTGCCCATCCACCCTCTGGGTGAAGAATCTTTCCCTGATATTCAGCCTCAACCTTCCCTGGCACACCTTCAGGCCAATCCCACAGGCCCTGTCACTGGTCACCACAGAGCAGATGAAAGTGTCTGCCCCTATGAATCCTTCCACACTTGTGATCTGTCTTATACATATAGAAAAGAGACAGAAAACTGCAGAGAAGCCCTGGCAGAAAGGTCCATGCTGGATGCTGCTTCACTTGTTACCATGGAACATGCAGGCACTGGCTGTTTCCCTCAACCTCCCTGCTCAGACAAGGGCTGGGCAGATCCCTGCTCTGTTCCAGGAGGGATAACCCAAGTGGGTGGCTGAAGCCTCAGAGGTGTCATGGAGTCAGCAGTCACAAAGAGAGACTGACTGGCGTTGCAGAATAGTTCTGAGAGAAACAGGCCCTGGAATTCGCTAACAGCTGCAGCCTTGTCAATCAGCTCAGTGTTTCACAGTGTGCAAAATACAGTCGATTTCAGAATTATTTCTCTGAAACATGACAGGAAATGCTCTGTACTCAACTTTTCTTGCTGCTTTCTACTGTGGTGTACCCTGCCTACAGGGATGTGACAGGATATGACATCCATGCTCACCTTTTCTATCTCCATCAATTATCTGGGATAATATTCTCTGTATACTTTAAAATGTCTCCACTGCGTAGCCAAGGAAATGACAAAGTAGAGGTAGCTATTGCCCTTGCCTTAAAGGTCATTTAGGATGCTCCTGTTACACACAGACACACACAAACCTCTGAGCTGGATTTATCTTCAAAGACATTTCTCTTTCCAAAGACGGTGCATGTCTGAAACAATGAACATTACCAGAAATCAAATAGTCCAGTGCCTAAATTAACATGGAACAGCTTGGCTTCTCCACCTTTCCTCCTCTACCATACACGATTTGCCACATTCTTTTTCTGTTTCCCTTTATCTCTTTTTCTCTTGCTTTTTTGACTGTGGAACTAACATGAGAGTAACAGGATATAGAAATACCTATTATAACGATTAGTTTTCATGGCTCTGGTGAAACATGGCACTGTGTGATTTCTAGGCATGCACAAAGAAAGAGAAAGCAAAGCATCATTCTCAATACACCAAACTCATTTCAGTGCCACAGAACACAGTTCCCCCTTTCTATAACCCTGCAACACAATGTGTGTCAAATCTCTGTAGACCAAACCCCAAATTGTTCAAGTTCAAGGCTGTGCAATCCTTCCATCTCCCACTCAGCTATCAGCCATAGAACTGCCCCAGGCATGATGTGCAAACAGACTGTCAAAGTACAGTCATCTGGAGCACCAAAGTCTCTGATGGAAGAGACAACTGATGTCAGTCCAACCAGGGAGTCCTAGACCTGGAGAGGACACCACAGGTATATCAAATAAAATCCCAGTCAACAGTGAAGAAGGAAGGCAGTGGCAGGGCAATGAGTGCTTCAGAAGTGAAGAAGGTGGATTTTTAAGCTTAGTCCTACAGCTGTTCAGGTAAGGTGTGTGAGGAGCCCGGCCTGCCTAAGGAACTTTTATCACCTCACTTGGACATAAAACTTCCTTTTTCACCCTAAATTTTCACTCAGGGGCAGAGGAAATGCTGTTAGAAAATGGTTAGGACATCACATTTTGCAGCAGAAGGTACAAAATTGTACTCAGTGCTTTATAAGGTAATGCACTGCTTTGCAGTGCAGTCTAACTCAAACTGCCTGCTGGCAAACAGTCTCACTGAAACCCTGGGAAAACCAGACCAGCACTCTGTGCCCTGTATAGCAAATCAAAATATACTTCCAGAGGCTAATTCTGACCCCAAAAGCATTTTTGAGCTCTCTCATAATGCTAATATATTTTTTTAGGTCAGGATCATTTTAGATGGTACAACCTGATCTGCAATTTGCAGTTACTCAGAGGTCTCTCAATATCTCACTAACATGAAAATGGACATTTTGTATGAGTATTCCATCCTATCAGGAAACATTCAGATATTCAGAACAGAAACCTCAGATCCTGATCATTACCCATTTGCAGAAGCTATGTTAAATATCACACAGAAAAATTTGGTCTTAAAAATTTTTAAAAGTGCAGTCTTGACTTTGCATCTTTTAAGGGCAGACTGAAACATTAGTTGGTTGACTTAAGGTAATATTTTCACCAGAAACCACAAGAAAAGAAACATCCTAATTGACTAAAAATCCAGCTGTGGACTTAAAATAGAAATTTTAAAAGTCACATTTTTCATGTTACTAAGTTCAGCACTGTCTAGTCTTTGAAGAAATGGACTGGCTCGGCAGAGTGAGCTGGAGCACTCAGCATTCACACGGGAACTCTCCTCTGCTGTCAAGTGGCCCAAAAGCAGGGCTGTGAGACTGTCCATGTCCCTGGCTGCTCAATATTAAATGTATCTGCTCAGGCCACCTTCGTGCTTGAAGGAGTAGTTTAGAGATGAAGCTTTTAAACTCTTTGTGGATGCTTTGTGCTGTTGAAAAACATCTTTGCCTTACTGGAGAGAATTCCAAAGCTGAGGAAAGAATCTGTGGGCTGGACCCATTCTGTTTGAGTAGTAATTACACTCTCTCTCCCTAAAGGCCCAGCGTCTTAATGAAATAAACAGCGTAGCTGCCATTGTGTGCTAGAGAGGCAGGATCCAGCTCCATCTGCTCAGGGATCTTCACAGGAATGCTCCTAACTGAACAAGACAGCAGCAGATAGAAATCAAAGTGTTTGAAATTATTACCCCTAGCACAGTGATTAGCCTGTGTCACATTTTCCACTATCATGGAAGCTCCAAAACCTGTACCCACCGTGCGTTGCCTTGGCATTCTGCACTCACACCATCCCCACCCTGGCTGATTCCCACCTAACACCCACCTCGTGGCCACATGCCCTGAACCCCTGCAGTGCCCGGTGCTTCGGGGATCCTGGAGTGAGCCCCTGCTAGCACTGACTTTCCATGCTGCAGGCCTTTCCCCTACCCACTGAGCACTGAACTCTGCCCCGTTTCCCTGCTGCCCTGTGACTCACCGCAGAGCCATGCTGCCTGTGCAATGCAAGGAGCCAATCCCTAGCTCCCCAAACCCTCCTCACTCCAAGGCAGTACAGTAGCAGAGTTCTAAAATTCAGCTGAACTCTTCTGGCTTCTCTTAGAACCAATACTTGTTGGGAAAAAAATGCTGATTTGGTGAAATCAAGGCATTCCGCAGAATTATTTTACTTCTTGTTTCTTTATGAAAGAAAAAACCAAGAAATGTTTCAACTTGAAACCTCTTTCATTTCCCAACAGCTCATCTATCCAGCACATTGACAGCTCATCAGGTGGAGAGAGGCATCCAGCATCTGCACTCTATTACCCAGACGGAGCCAGGGGACCTCAGGCTTCCAGCTGATCACTGGAAAGCTCTGTAGAAAGACAGCATTTATCTCAATTTAGAAGCTCCAGGGACAAGGTTCTTCAGAGAGTGAAAAATCAATGCAGCCCAACGGAAATTGGCAAGTGCCAGGGCATTTGCAGGAGCTGGAGATCTGGCCCTTGTTTCGTAATATTTGATTAAAAGGGACTTCCACATCCCAAGCACGACACTGCCAAAGTTGAACATCAACTGCGTGAGCGGCCATGAGGCAGGATGTGGAAAACTACTTTGTGTTAATGATTCTGTGCTCTGATCAATATTCTACAGCATCCCCATGAACAAGTTAGTGTTTCACAGGAGACAACGCAGTGGAAGCAGCAGGTGTGGAATCTCTAGGTCACTGCCACGTTTCACGCTGCTACAATCCCCTCCTGCAAGCACTTGGAAGGTTGTTTGAAAAAAAAAATAAAATAATTGCACAAAATATAGGCTCAGGAATCACATTGCTTTATGAAATGGAGCATCTGATCACATGGGGTGCTGCTGTTTGGAAGATGAGAGAGGCAAAGAACCCCAGCGAATCTCCTCAATCACTTTATGGTTATTTATATCACATTAGGACATGGTCGTAATATGTCTGACCCTCATTTGGTATTTTTAAAAGCTGCAACGGTGTATAAATCCTATCATTAAAGTCACTGCAGGGTGTTTGATAGTTGTAGGCTCTCTTAATAAATTGTAAGCTTATTATGTGACCTGAATCTGACTGTTTAATAATAATTTTTTATTCAGTTGCCAGGAACATCAACTGGCACTGCTTGCCTAATTGTCTGCCTTTGCAACTGGAAGGCTCCAAGGATTTCTCTTATTTAAAGCTTTCTGCCTGCCCTCCTTAGAATTCTGTGGTGCTCTGCTGATAAGCCAGATAGCCTCCACCTTGAAGAGCCTCTCTCCACTGGGGCTTCACCAAGGCAGCTCCTCATGGGTGGAAGTGCCAAACCTGAGCCCACAACCTGGACAGACACCCTCTGCTTGCCCACCAATCACATCTGATTTTCCCCATTCATTTTACAAACTCCATAAGTCTCTTCTGGGTGTCTGAACAGTTAGTCTGTATCTCCTTAGTTCAGGAGGTCTGGAAGAGAATTAAGAATAACAGAGACATAATTCACTAACATGAGTGTGGAAAATATCTTTGGCACTGTCAAAACCACCTGTTAAAATGAATATACTTAACAAAACTTTATGTCTCCTGATGGCATGAAACACTAAGCATTTTATCCCAAAGGTTTTCTCTGGTTTCTTCTTTTTTTTTTTTTTTTTTTTCTGGATCAATTTACAATCCTACTATTTGAACATGGTTTCAAACTGTTTCTGTCTGTAAAGTACCACCTAATTTTTCCTCCCAAAGATGGGAAATATTCCTCTCCAGAAATTTCTTCTGCTTGTGTGTTGTTGGAAATTGAAAAGGGTTAAATATCTGGGTAGGAAGGATTGTCCAGTACAGGCCCAACAAGTCAGCAGAGCCCAGTCTTTTTTTTTTTTTTTTTTAATTTTACATGGGCAATACAGGAAGAGACTGATAATTAGAGGAAAAACAATGAACTTACTCTCACAGTGCAGGGAGAAGCTTATGAAGGCAATCACGAATTAGAAGTTCAGAGCCCAAGTTCTTAATTCTGAAACTAGAAGACAGTCAGGGGAGAAGGGACATCTGTTCCTAGAACAAAAGGCCAAGAGGGACAGGATGGGGCGAGTTCAGCTTGTTGCTGCAGCTCCCCCTGAGCTGCCACATAAGTTTGTTTCAGCCTGATATGATTTTTAGTGCTCTTTGGAAGATGCATTTGACACTGTGCTTGTTCTACTTACTGTCACTACTAAACCCTTTTTATTCTGCTGCAGGGAAAGCTCAGGCACCACATCTGTCTACTCCTTCTCCCATCTCCTTCCTTCCCTCTGACCCTCAGATCCAAGACATGAAGTTACATTTCTCTATTTCTTCCATCAGCTATTGTGGTATGAGAGTTCCACTAAGACATGAGCATGTTCCAAAAATAACATTCGAATAAGGACTTCTGTGTTTTTAAGACCTGACCCAAAATATTTATTTATCCAGAAGTTGAAATTCTCACGAGCAATGGGTGAAATTCTGAGGAAAGGAGATCTGCAGCAAGCCTGGACATAACTCTGAATCCCAGGGCAACAAGTGCTATAATAGAGGCAATGAAAGATAAGCCATAAACAAAGTCAGCAGAAATCCGTATATTAAGGCAATTTCATAACTTGCATCAGTTACTTTTATATGAGAAGTGAGAATGAAAGCATAGATACGCTCAAATAACAATAGAGATTCCTACAAATCCTGGAATGACTTGCTACTGGCAGGGAAGTAATGGATGGCTTATGGCAAATAGGAGATCCACAGTTTCCCAGGAGGGTTATCCCCCCCGCCACTGCAGGATACAAATAATTCCCATTGACTTTAGTGCCTTTCCTGCCGTGAAGGACTAGGAATTTATTGGCTTCAGTGGGAGTTACGAATAACTTGCATGAGGAAAATGAAGCTCTAAAGAAACAAATTAAGAATGACTCTGTCTACTTCTGAAATCTATCTTAAATATTTCTCTCTATGTCAGCTGGAAAAAAACAACAGTCAGCTCAAACATTCTCATCTATAGAAACTAAAAAATTCTAGCAACACTGATAAACAATTGTACATGATCAGGGTAGAGCAGAAGCAGCAACCAAGGCCTGAGGAGCTGAAACGTTTCTCATGGAAGAAGTTCTCTGTGAAGCATTTGTCTCCTGAGGAGATCTGGCCAAGATGCCTTCACCCTGCAGATGTGACAGGATTCCCTCACTAGCACTGTGTAGTTATCTCGCTGTGGCTGTGTGCTTTGTTTCATTCACCACTGAAGAGCAATTACATTTAAAAATCAACACAAATAATCGGCCCTACTTTTTGGCAGTTGTGTGCTCTGAATTCCCCTGCTGCCCATCTGCATCGCTTATCTCACAGAATATCTGGTGCAGAGCAAGAAAAGCTCTTCTTTGAGAACTGCACTTGGAGAAAAATCATTGCTTTGGAGGAGACACGAGGGCTAATATTTAATCTGGAGAAGCAGCAGATGGACAATCACACAGCTGCTGGCCTACCTAGTCAGGCATATCACATTTCCACAGCAGGAAAGTGCTCTCAAGAAAGCAGTGAAATGTGCATGTTTGGCAGCCAAGTGAATGAGCACAGGACTGCTGTGCATTTCTTCCCACCTCCTCACAGCCATCCAGGCAGGACAACTCCCAGGGACAGGAACAGTGCCAGAGACTCTGCTCCAGGGCGGGCACTGGTGTGAAGGAGACCCTGCCGCAGTCTCCACTGCCGTGGCAGCACTGAAGGAATCACTCCTGGAAAGGGGAATTAATAAATTACTCTCACACATCCCAGGAAGGCTCCCACTGGTGTCAGTGAAACTCTGGGTATAGGAACAACACTGAATGGCAGGGCTCTTCAGCAAAAGGAACACGAGACTGTAAGCAATGCATTTGCTAGAACTGATTTGCCTTTGTTGTTGAAGAACGTGTGGACAGCCTGCATGACCAAGCAATACAGGTTCTGCTGGTAGAGGACGAAGTAAAGATGTAGTTTAGTCAAGGATTTAGAAGGAAGCAGGGAAAAAAGGGAGGCTTCATTCTCTATTTCCTTTTCTTTTTTTTTAACCACCTGCCATGCAGTCATTCCCTAAAGCTCAAACAGAAAGTATCCTTCCAGAGTATTTTCCTGGGCCCTGGGGCCAGGCAGTTGCTAATCTGGATGAGACAAGAGCATCCACTAAGGAGGAAACAACAGCAGGAAGCATGGAAATCATCTCAGACTTTCCTTGGCTTTACTGACTTACCGGGGAGACCCCACCTACACATTTAATGGGGTCAGAGCCATAACCCGAGGCTATAGGGTACAGATTGCTGATCATACCCCTACAGTAAGGAGGTATGTTTCCAGTTAAACTCACAAACAATGCTGAATAGCTACAGAAGATTAACAGGACCTCCCACTTCATGGAAACAGTGACTGTTTACATAATATGTAATGACAGTAAATCATAACAAATCCTAGGAGAAAACTCCAGTGAGAGATAAAACAACATGACCTTCTGATTTTTCTTCTTTTCTCAGTCTTACAATCCATGCCTTTATTCCCCCAACCTGTAAGGAGTTTTGCAAATGCTTAGTTTTCTGTACATCATTAGGCCCACAGGTTTTAATTAGCCTAATTAGGTGAAAAAAAAAAAAAAAAAAAAAGGTGCATGCATAAGAGAATGTCCTTTCCCCCTTTGCTTATTTGAGCTCCCTGCCACTGTGGTATCAAAAATGCAATTGTTCCACTTGGCAAGGTTAAACAATTAGCATTCTAAATTCAGGGCTGCTATTGAGCGGCTCCACTATTGATCCCATTACTGTGCTGAGCCAGGCCAGCTGAGAAGCAGACCCTGCCTGAGGTGCTGAGGAGTTTGCAATTTGCAAAGGAGCTAAACAAACTGCTGCAGGGGGGTGGGGGAAATTAGCAACAGGACAACTTGTTTCTGAAACTCATCTCTTGGCTGAATTTTATTCCTGAAGAATGTCCTACCTGAGAAGATCTCATGCTATCATTTGCTGTATTATAATACAACATAACTTGTGCAAGACAAACAGACTTCATTACTTTTCCCCTGGGAACTCCTCCACTATTTTTTTTATGCATGTTCATGTGAGCAGATCCATAATTACACAACCAGAACTCAGACTTGCTTAAAATGAACCAGTCTAGTTTTTTGTGCCCTGACAAGACACTCCTGTGTAAAAAAAAATATACATATTTCTACAAAGACAACAGTGTCAAGGCAAGAAAAAAACAGAAAGAAAATGTGTTTCTCTTCATATCTAATATTTACTTTAAGCATTGGGAAGCTTAACATGTCAGGCCTAAAAGCCAGTCTGGTAGGTGTGATACCAACACCTGGAAAACTAAACAGAATCAACTCCTGGAGCTTTCCATCACCATGTGTCTGCATCACATTGCAAGACAGGACTTTTAAGCAAAGGAATTAATAGAATCATACAGTCACTGAGTGGCTTGGAAGGGACTTCAAAGATCATCTGGTTCCAACCCCCCTGCCATGGACAGGGACACCTCCCACCAGGCCAGTCTGCTCAGAGCTCCATCCAGCCTGGCCTTGGACACTGCCAGGGATCCAGGGGCAGCCACAGCTGCTCTGGGCACCTGTGCCAGGGCCTCAGCACCCTACAGGCAAGAATTTCTTTCTAATACCTAATCCAAGCCTACTCTCAGCCAGTTTGAAGCCATTGCCCCTTGTCCTGTCACCACACGCTCTTGTTCTGGCTACAGGCTGTTGAATTGCCTGTAGCAGACGTGCAAGGCTTGGTACAAAAGCTCAGCCTGCCTGCCAGGGGCTGCAGGAATGCAAACCCTGTGCTAGAGGAGCTGGTGCCCATCCTGGGAGCACCACCTGCAGCCTTCTCCCAGCCCAGAGTGTCTGACACAGGCTGGAGTCCTCCTGCAGAGTGTCCTCACCTGCGCCCAGGTGGGGAGAGGCCTCTGGCTCCTCTGTTCGTGTACTCAGTGAGGTAACCATCCAACAAAGAAATAAAATTCAAAACAAGGACCCTCACATGTGAATTCCCTGCATTTCAGGACTTGCCCAGCTCCCATTCATGAGGCAGCCGAAAGACCTCGTGGAAAAGAACAGCCTCTAATGACCATGCGTCCTTGTGCTCTGGAGTGTGGGCTACAGCAAGTAATAATAGATGAAGGTTTACATGTTTTTCTTGTGTTTCTGCTGGGGCTGCTGTGTCATTAATTCAGCTTGTGCCTGGCTACTTGTGTTAAACATTCCCTTTGTGGCTTTCTCTAAATCTTAAATTTTGCATGTGACCACACGTAAATGTAAATGTGTATTTTTTATGGTCCTGTAATCTTAGTGCTTTTAAATCCCGATTGCCTGAAGGCACACAGGGAGCTGAAGCAGAAAAGCTTGGTCAGTTTGTGATCATTTAGAGCTAGTTTATTTGCTCTTTCTGAGTGGATTCAGTTCCTGTAGAGGTTTTTGCCTTTAGTGTAATAGAGCAAAGATAAGATCTAGAAACCTAATTAACCCTGCAGGGCCTGTGAACAAGGCTCATTAGAAAACAGTCAAACACATTTATGCTTAAATACCTTATTTACAGGAATTCATATTGTATTTCTGAACGGCAGATATACGTGCCCATACTCATAGCTTTAGCCACTGTAAACCATTTCCTTAAGTGCAGAAAATGTACCAAGCTGGAGCTCAAAGTCACCCGGATTGTACATGTAAATAGCCTGTACTTTGAAAGGCAGCCCAGGATGAATGAAAACCCTGTCTGCAGGAGACTGTAAGATAGTTGTCCTTTCACCTGCACCCCAAAGCAAGTGCAGGTGTTCCCCAAAAGCAGTGTCATTGCAGCCCACATCCTGACCAGTAAACACCGCTCTGAAGCAATTTCTCCAGGGACTTTCCCATCTGTCCAAGGCAGTGACAATGAGACACATGTGATCACAGGCATCTCTGGGGACTTCTGGAAAGACTTCATAAGGACTCAGAATGAGGTTATTACAAACCTCATCCTGAAGCTGCTTCACATCTCTGTAAATATCCTGGGTCAGACTGGATTGAAGCATGGATTCTAGTACTCAGTGCCCATGAATATACACGTACTTGTCATACAAGCTCCAGTTATCCGAGAACAAAAGTATCCCCAGCAACATAATTCTCCTTCTTTCCTAACCCTTCACTCCTTCTACCCCTGCCCCTCACCGCAGAGAGAACAGAAAAGCTAACCCAGTAGAGATCTCTGGAAACAGCTGATATGTTGGTGCATTAGTGGGTGAAGCTATATGTCGTGCACATAGTGACTTAAAAGCCAGGAGAATTAGTTATTCTTCCTTCTCATGACATCTTGAAGGACAGCCTGGATTCAGAATTAGGTCTGCTCAGTACTTAACTTCGTTGCAAGTGACTGCCTGACCAGTGAGTAGGATAAATGATGCCACTGGGACTGAAATGTATCTTAAAATTAATCATTTGCTTAATGGTTGTCCTGGAGAAGGATGGGTTTAAATATAAATTTTTAAGGGCATTTTCTGCTTCAAGGCCTGTGGGATTGAAGATCCCATCAAAGAGAGATTCTAAGCAAAACAGACGTACATTGTGTCACCAATGTTTTAAAATCACAGGCATTATAAATTTAATTTATTTTATATCCTATATCCTGTATCCAAGCACAATTGGTAAACGCAAGCAAACCTGTATGCTATAAATTTTTCGGGGAAGGGATGACTTTTGTTTGGCACTTACTGGCATTTAATACAACATTAACAAGTCTAGAACTGGGGTAACTGTGCTCTAATGTTATTTGAATGAAAATAATTGCAATTTAAAAAAACCTTAGCTTAAGTTCGGCTTCATAGGCCTGAAATAATTATTTTACTGGCCCGTTTAAAAGTATGCCTTTTCAAAAAAGGCAAAACAAACCTCTACCATTTCTATAAGTAGATTCGTAATTTATATTGTGAATGTCTTTGACAAGAGGAAAATCCCAAATCAAGTTACTCTTCAACCTGAACTAATAAATCCTGCCTTGACAGGAGTTCTTTTTTCAGTGCTTCATTTTCAAGGAGTCATGTGGTTTTTTAATAATCAGTCTCGTTGTTTCCTCTTCATCCTATTCAACAAGGCAGTGATAACTGCAAAAGCATCTCGGGTACGCACAGCAACTCAGATGCAGCACTGAGAAATCAATATCTCTGTGAAGTCAGCTTTAATGAGACATCAAAATATTACATCTGCAACTCTTGGCGGCCGGACAGTGCTTTGGAAAGCAAAGCCGGTTTCCCTAGCCCAGATTAGTCAACATCAGGTTCCTTGGTCTAACATTTCACTAAATATTTTCCCACAAATGTCCGACTGCATTTTGAAGGGCGTAGCTGACAACATAAACGTGCCCTAAGGTGAAAATCCCAAAACATTTCCCTGGGCGATCTTTGCGTCTGGACATTACCAATGCAGATGTCTGTAATCAAGAGATCTCAATGGACCCGCTAATTATTCCCTGGGCTTTTCCACTGGCAGGAAAAATCCCATTTGTCGCAGCTTGTTTGCAGAACTGCTTCCATTTCCACAGTGGTGGCATTAATTAGCAAAAACCTGTGAAAATTGTTGGAGTTTATAGGTTCAGAAAACCCATTGCTCCTAAATATTCCTATAAATTCAGCCATGGCAACAAGTCCTGAAGGTCCGGCTTTCTCAGCTGGAGCAATTTTTCATGCTTGTAGCAATAAGTGGGAAATAATGGGGGTCTCAGATTCCCATTAGGAAAGTTGCTTCTGTGACCTCTTCATGCAGATGGATGGTGAATTTCTCAGATAATAAATCAAAGTTTCCTGATGGTGCAGTGGCATCTCTTGCTGAGGCCCGTAGAGCTGCTGGCTGCCTTCTATTCAAAGGCAGCAGGCCTCTGCCCAGCAGGAAGCTTTCCCTACAAATCCTTCCCTCACCATCAGGAGATATTAGGGCCTCTATAAACTGCCCAGGCATTTTGGGGAACAGCCAGCCTCCTGCTGGGAAATGGACACTTTTCAACTTCATTGACATCTGTCACACATACAAAGAATAGAAAGCCATCAGGAAAAAAGCCACATTATGACTTTCCCATCAGCAGGGCCAGTTAAGTCTTTGTCCTTAAAAGGTATTTAAATAGTTCATCAGAGCTACCTTGCTTAATAGTATATTTAGGAAGAGAATCTTACCTTTGGGTTTTAAAGACCATGGAATGTTTCTGTGCTTCTTGATACTTTTTGCATT
The DNA here is from genome assembly GCF_017590135.1 of Pyrgilauda ruficollis. Taxonomy (NCBI): domain Eukaryota; kingdom Metazoa; phylum Chordata; class Aves; order Passeriformes; family Passeridae; genus Pyrgilauda; species Pyrgilauda ruficollis. The sequence goes on from NW_024524489.1 coordinate 293,857, forward strand.
AGGTTAACTTTCCTGGAGGAATTTTGAACCAAAAAAAACCCCAAAAACCAACACCCAAAAGAAAAAACCCACCAAAAAAACCCCCAACCAACTGTGATGCTGGTTTTTCCATGCAGTTTTTATTAACCTTCTTCCAAATAAGTCTCTGCAAGGAAAATGACACCAATTTTTATTATCAGAAATATATTTATTAAGTGACAGTCTAATTCCCAGAATAGCAGTGCATGCATTTTTTTTTTTTTTTTTGGAGTTACAGCTTTTTTCCCAAATGACCTTAAAATAAGCATGGGAAAGCAGCATTGTAAATACAGTAATGAATTTCAAGTGAATGTACTTTTTCCCCTCAATGTATTGCTTATATTAAACGCTGTGGGAGGGATAGTGCTGTCAATTATTAACATAAGGATAAAACTTAAAGGTGATGCTCTCTTGCTAATTGAAATAATTGTGAAGTTTCTTGAACATAGGTGGCAAAGGTTCAATAGAAAATTCTCCCACTGTGTGATGGATATAGATAACTAATTTTTCCTTCTTTATGCAAGTATTTCCCTCACAAAGCAATAGAATTCAGTAGGTAAATGCACCTTTAAGGAAAGAGGAATTTTCAGCTGTAGCTTTGACATATTACAGGAGCACAGACATCCTTTGAGCACTTGGTTTCTTCAAAAGCTGATGATTCCTAATTTAAGTGCTTTTGTATGGCATTATAATAACTAACGATAAAAAGAATTTTAATTGCTTTTGCACTTATCCCAGAAGTCAATATAAACAATTCATTCTGGGTTTTCTCTGTTGACTTCAGTGGAGTCAGTGTAGTTTATGTAGTGGTGACTGAAAACAGGATTTGGCCAACTGGCTTCAGTCTTTTTACTTGTTCTACCAAATCAATGAAATTGTACACTGAAATGATTGAAGGAGGCAGGACTGGAAGGCAGGAGGCAAAGATGTTCAGCTTGATGCAACAGAAGTATTGGGAGACAATGTACTTACCCAAATGAAGACAAACTCTCTGGTCAGGCAGCCACACACATCTTCCCAGCAATGAAGGCCGAGCCCTGGCACTGCACAGGCTCCACGGGAAAGGGATTGAGCTGCTGGTGGCTGGACAAGAGGAGCAGTGACGGGCTGGCATCATCACTCACTGCATGGTGACCGTGCTGTAATGGATGCAATTGGAGATGAGATGAGTAAAGGATGAGGTGGGCTGAGAAACAGGTCCTGATGAGGCCTGAGCTGAGCACTAAGCTGAAAGGCAGCTGGTTCCTCAAAGCAGCTGAGAGCCAAAGTCATACAAATGACTCACACCTGCTTAAAGCCATTGCAACAGAGCCATGAGGGGCAACCCTGTAATGGAAAGCAGTCAGGATCCCTCCTTTGAGTGACAGATCTTTAATAGCCTTTTTAATACAGGCTGAGCCTGACTGAGCAAACCTAGCAGCAATGTCAAACTTAGCAGTCTTCAAAATTTGGATGGAAAACACTATCAAATTCTGTTGGGCAGAAAACGTGCTTTTCGTGAAGAAAACCTCTTTGTCAACAATTAACCTGCTGCAACTGTTTAAAAGTCTAGCTCATTCTGAACACCTTAAAACAGAAGTTACTACAACATTCCAGAAATGGGTCTCCATCGAGTCAGGAGTTCAACAGTTAAATACTTTAAAGGTCCAAAGTTTAATGATGTGGACTCTAGAATGATTCTTTTAAACTGCCTAATTCCTCTAAAGCATGTAATTTTTTATGGCAAATGGACTGTTCTGAAATGAAGCTGCAGATTTCCTTTCTCCTGTTATGATTTCCTGAGCTGCTCAGAGGAAGCAGCTCAGTGCACCTTCCCGTTCTGTGCCTGGGCACAGGCACGGGGCTGAGGAGCTCAGTTTCCCACCCCCTGTGCCCAGGGCTCAGCTGGGCAGCACAGCCCAGCCCAGTGAGGTACTCCAGCGCACACTTCACGCTCTAAGATTCAAACTGTGCCAACAAAGCCAAAGAGACTCTTTGGATGCTTAAAAATACCCACGGCCACAAGCATGTCAATGGAAGAGCCTGAAGTACTCACTGGTTTCCTGGTGTAAGGACAAAGACATGGAATTACAGAATTATGCCAAAGGCAACACTGAAGGCAGTCAGTGAACTTCCCAGTTCATTCTAGAGATATTCCACATAAAACACTAAAAATTTCAATGCTTTTTACAAACTCTACTATCAAAAAGGCAAATGGTCTGAAACAATTTGAAAAATATCTTTCTATTTTTGAACAAGTTTAAAGAGTGCAAAACTGAGATTTTTCAAAGTGCTGTTTCATTTTCTGTTCAATTCTGGGAACTGTCAATAAACTATTGTCCTTCTCCTTTTCTCAGGCTGTATCTTTCTCTGAACAGCTGCACATATATAATTCGATGTAGAGGGAATTTTATCGCTGAGATTTGAAACAATTGAGATATTCTGGAATACAAATACTCTAGAAGTGTCCTTAACAATCTGCAAATACTTATACATAGCAGAGAAGTGCATTTAACACTGACAATCAGTGCACAGCTAAAGGCAAGCACCAGAAATTCTGAGACATGGGCACTTCTGGTTTTTACTCTTACATCATCAGGTTCTCTTTTGAGCAGTATAATATACAGCTCCAGAAATAATCTGACACTGTTGTTCCCTTGTGGCCTGTATATAAGAAGCTGCTGTCCTTCTCTTGTCCTTCCCTTGCCTATTGTCTTATTTCATGGAGGGTCTTCTGGGCTCTTGTTCCCTTTAGGAAAATGCTGTGGAATGCTGGACATCCCTGACTGTCATTCAGGCACATTTAAAACCTAAGGGATGTCTCTCCTCTCTCTGGATCAAATAATTTCTCCTTTGTAAACATGGTTAACATTTTAATAATCCTGTTGCACAAGAAAAATCTGGCAATCTTTTTCCCAGGATTTTCTGAGGAACATGCGAATAGTCCAGTGCTGTAAAAAGGAAAATTCCTTCATCCTCTGACACTGTTCCATGGCAGTTACTGCAGAAGATAAGCTAATGACCCAAGATTTGCAAGGGGACTGCCCCACGCTGTGACTTTCAGCTTTGCAAAGGCCACACGGAAGGTTTCATTTGTCTCATTAACTTTCCCACTGTACCAATCAGAAGTTTATTATAGAGTCTTTTTCTCTTTTAACTTTTACAGTCCATATACCTCGGCAGGAGCCTGGGCACACTGACCCAGGACGCCCCTTCCAGTGCTGGCTTCCTATGAGATGCAGGAGAACAAATCACAAAGGTCCAGAGCAGTATTTTTACAAACTCTAAATGGGATGAAGCACAACAATGGAACATAAGATTGCACCAACAACCTTCAAGGTAATATGACAGACACAAACCATATTGTGCTGTATATAAACTACACAAACATTTCCACTTGATTTCCTAAGGAAATGAGGCTTATGCAGTCATGCCTTCTGTCTGTTCATGTCTGTCCCTAATAACATTCAAACCCACTGCCACATTTCGATGCAAGTTGTCAGGGGAGAAGCAAAAGATTTGGAGATAATTATGTTCCTCCAGCTCTTGTCATTGCACACAGGAAAGAGACCTAAATTAGTGCCCCAAGCTGAGGAAAATCTCCTTGAAGGGGTGGGATCAATGGCTCCTTGTTCAGTCAGTACAAACAGCTCATTTCCAGCCTTCCAATCAGCCCACGTGGGGCTCCACAGCAGATGCAGCAGGAGCTGCCTTTTTCCCTTCTGCTCGTGAGTGATCCTGGGATCTGGGGTCTCATGAAGGCCCCTGCAAGGTGCATGGGAGACCCAGGACATGGTTCCATAGAAGACTGAGTTTTGGTTGCTCCTGGAACAGCCCCTTATAATTTTCCCACAAAATGAACATTACAGTTTTGGATTTTAATTCCTTGGCTGGACAATTTCTGCTCTGTTTGTTCTTCCAGTGGCCTCAAAGGGCAGAAATCCAGCACACAGACAGTCAAGAATGCTTGGTCGTACTAGTGGCTACATTTTTCATCTGAGGTGGAGAAATGTTTTACTGGGCCCAGGATCCCCTCAGACCTTCCAGAGACTCTTCTGGAGAGGCCATGTCTCAGTGTCCTAACTTTCCAGTAATTTATTAAACCATAGGGGTACCTGCTGACATGCAAGGTTTGTTCTTTCTCACACTAAAGCTGAATCTACCTAATGTGATTCTCTGCTTGAGGGTGTCCTTTGGAACCAGTTCATCCTCCACAGTTCCCTTCCTTGCCCCCACACCCCACCACCTTTTCTTTTTATTCCCAGATCACAGACACTAATCCTGCCTGGCTCAGAGGCATCCTGAGACACCTGTTAAAGTCCTGCTAAGTGGAAAGCAGAATGAGAAGACACTCCTTGAAGCTGTGCTGCTGACATGCATCATATGGAAACGCTTTGTGAAAGCAGCTGACTTCAGCATCCTATGGAGCATTCTAAATCCTGTCACAGTACTTTGGGGAAAAAAACCAAACCCTAAATATTTTGAATTAATACATCTGGGTGCAAGAAAAATCACTCTCTGAAAAACATTTGACACGGTTTCCAAGCCACTGAGCATGTCAAGTAGAGCAGGTAATGCAGCAACCAGAGATCTGAGCAGAAGAAAAAGAAAACTTCAATCCAAATGTACCTTGAAGTACAATACTTATGGATCCAGCAAGGTCTGACCTTTTAAGTTAACAGCTATTAAGTATTTACACACAGGGAGGAAGAGGAGATCCATTGCTTGTGAGATAAACAGAATACTGATGCCAAGGCAGGGAGTCTTTTAAAAGTCAGATCAATTCAGTCAATAAACTAATGACTGAAATGCTTTACACACTTGGGATGGAAAGCTTCCTCCCCTGCCAAGTTGTCTGACACTTTTTTTGAGGAATTATTATGTACATAAAGCATTTCTAGAGACTGTGATTTTGAAAAAGATTTACACTTTTATTCTTTGCTGAAAGAGAGTTATTTCCTGGGGATGTAGTCCTATTTTTGAAGGATTCACCAGCAGACCTTATTTTTAGCAACTAGTTAACCATTCTGCCAACAGAGCATTATTCTTAAGAATTAATGAATGAATACTGTGGTTAAAATATTCTTTTTCAAGAAGGATCCAGCAAAACTGAAACTGCAGTCAGGGCAACTGAACAAACAACACAACATCCTCCAAACCCACTGTTCTAACTCAGCTGGGCGCTGCTGCTGAAGTCAGCCTGTTTATTTGCATGGCTATGAATTGTGAGAATTGAGCTTTTTTCTTTTTAATGAGTTATTGATTTTAGAAAATCACTCAAGACAGAAAATCCATACATTAACAGGCTGGCTTCACTCGCCAAGACGTGTTATTTTATAGCACTTCTGAGAAAATTCAATGCATAAAGTCCTTTCAGCCACTGCAGACAGGACAGATCGATGTGGCTCTGAGACACAGATCAACGCTTTAGGGGACTGATCCATACAGAAATACCTGGGAGACTCCTCCCTCGGAGGGATTAAGTCATTCTTCAAGACGACAAAGGCCTGAGATCCAGAACTTGAGGTTGAAGAAGGTCTCTTGTTTATTGTACACAGGGTTTTTATGGATTTCCAGCAGATTTTCTTGAATAAGGGATTCCAGGTCTCATAAACTGAGAGCTTGTGAGACTGTAAAGGAATATACTCTTAAACTCAACAGAAGTGCTTCTGAAGGGACAAAGGGAGAAAACAAACAAGATACCAGAAAAGAGATCCCTTAAAAGAACTGAAGCACACAAGCTGTACTCCCAGTTCGGGAAAGCATCCCTAAACAGAACAGGGGTTTATGCACACAATTACATGTTGTCCATAAAAAGGACAGATTTCAGTATGTGTTTAAGTGTGGTCAGAGTCTAGATGGTCAGCCTTCTACAGAATGAACGTGTCCAAGTACACTTAGAGACTATTCCTGAATTTAGGAAATCCAGTGGTAACAAAGCTCAAAATAAAGTCTTTTTGTCGGTGTTCACTTTTTTAAAATACACTCCCCACTCAAAAAAAAAAAAGAGTATTAATTAAGGATAAAATAAACTCCTACTAGTGCTAGAGGTACTCACTTCCTTGTGACTTGTTAACTGACAAATATTTCCAAGTTAAACATTGATTTTCCTTGCTTTGCTTCACTCCTGTCTTGAGCAGTCCCTCGGGCTGTGGGATTACAAAAGAAGCACATACATACGGCCCTCATTTCATGTTTCATGGGCTCCTGAACCATTAGGTCCTTCCACAGCAAAGCTGCCACAGCCCACTCAGAGAACATCTCCGGAGAGTGCTTGGACACTGAAGTGGTTAAAGTTGGCAGAGGTGAGATCTGGCCCGCTATCTGGCAGGAAATAGTTCTGCGGAGATAACTGAGTGGAATTCTGTGGCATGCAAAATACATAGGGTCATATTAGATAGTCTTAAGTTTCCTTCTCCTCTAAAATCCATTAATTCAGTGAAGTTTCCTTGGTAAATGAAGGAGTAACTTTTGACAGGACCCAGATCCACTTGCATCTTCACTAAATTTCTGCTGTACCTCTTGAACTCAATACTGTCCCAACGTTAGACTAATTTCGCTGTGATTTACTTATTTCCATTTATGAAAGCAATCACAAAAATTAATAAGTGCCATGTCTTATGAAAAACATTGAAAAAGTAAAATGTCAGTGCAGTAGACAAAGCCCAAAACAAAAACCTTCTAAATTTTGGGTCTGCTTTGCTGCTTGCTCCCAGGAGCTGAGATACTTCATTTTTCTGCCTCGTTTTCTTTCTTAGCAGTAGGAAAAAAGCTGTTTGCTTGCTTTTCTCTCAAGCATATTATAAAAATTGGTTATTTTGTGCTTGATTTGTTTATTTTTTCTAATCAAATTTAATCAGGCTCTCATTCAGCAAAGTTCCTAAGCATATATTCCACAAATATGAGCACAATCTTCTGTAAGAACAGAACACCTTGAACCTGACCTTCACAACTATGATTTTTTGTCTTGCTTTCTGTGCACTCCCTGAGGTTTCCCAGTACATTTAGGCTTTTTTGGTAAAATGGATTTCCTGTTCTATGCTTGCAATGAAACCACCTCTAAGAGCAAACCTACCCTTCAGCTTGGCTTCTCTGGGTAGAGTGAAAACTGCCCCAGTGAATGCAGGGAGAGAAAAACTTGTTGGGAGAGACAAAAAACTTGTAAGGCAGATGAGCAGGGTTTTAGGATTCTTCTTCAATGAGAAGAGTAATAGAGTGGCAGAATCACAGAAAAATTTGGTTGGAGGGACCTCAAAGATGACCCAGCTTCAACCCCCTTGCCATGGGCAGGGACACCTTCCATGAGAGAAGGCTGCTCAAAGCCCCATCCAACCTGGCCTTGAACACTTCCAGGGAGGGGGCAGCCACAATAGTAACAAAGACAATATTCTGTGTGGAAGAAAGAAGAAGTTAAAAATCCCACCAAAGCCATAGCCCTTCAGAGAGACAGAGTAGTGATAAGAGAAGCTAAAGCAGCAGCTCTCCTTCCCAGCTAACAGGATCATGTTCTCCTTCCAGGGAATGTCTGATTCTGAAGGCAAAGATGATTTATATAGTTTGGTTAACGGAGGCATGGGAGGCAGACTATTAAATGTGCAGGAGAACTACACTGGACCAGCACAGAGAAAAAAAGATGGAAATATTCTGTTATTGATTGGTAGCTGAAAACACAAGCTGCTATGAGGGTCAAGCTGATCACTACAGCTGGTCACTACAGTTAGTGTAGGGATGGAGGAAGAGACAAAGAAATACCATTAGAAGATTTAGGAATAATCCAACTAGGACTTGCCAGGAAAAGGAAGCCACTTTATCCAAAGGGAAACTTAGGGTGCAGGGACAGTTTTGACAGATATAAGAGACAACATACTGATAAAGAGAGATCTGCAGCAAAAACATCAGAGTCTGCAAAACAAGACATAGTTTGGGAACAAGACAACATCTGGTATTTGGGAAAAGATACCAGAACTGCAATGGCTCACATCATTTTGGCATTTGCAATTTCTTGAAGGGAGGCACTGGAGAAAGTCCAGTACAAAGTCAATGGCCACTGCACAACAAGCCTGGAGAGGTCGTAGGACATGAGATAATGCTGCTGAGGACCCACTGTGGCTGAGAAAATTGATCCTTTCATTCCAGTTGGACAGAAATGTGAGACAGTTCAACACCAGAAAAAGCAGTATTTGTTCTACTAATATTGCTACTCAAACTAGAAATGTACGTAGAGAACAGCTGAAAAAAGTCAAAACTCTCCCTTTTACTAAGGAAATGTAAATTAAGCCTTGAGGTAGGCAAAATAGAAAGATGTATTGTAGTAGCAAGAGAAAATAACTGCTGCAGTAAAAAAAAGTTCCCAATTCTTCTTAAGGGTATAAATTCACTGCAAGATTATGGGACAGGAACAAATAAAGACTTCGATGTAAACTTTTCAGGACAAGCAACTTCTCTGAGTACACAAAACTCAGAGAGCACAAGCATGTGGTGTTGTACATTCCCTGGAAGCTACTAGAATATTTGAATATTATTGTTTGAGAACCATCAGTTCTGAACCATTGTTCAAGCAGCAGTTCAGACTGAGGGGAAAATAGCTTTTTCAGCTGTGTACAGGCACCTCCATTCTTCTCCAACAAAAAAACCCAAAAACCCAACCTTCTAATGTGCTCACTTAAGTAGTGGAAGGGATCAGATCCATTGGGAGAGTCATGTGTGAGGTGAGTATAATGCTAAGCCAAATCATCCAGCCCTGATCTGAGAGGACAATGGCAGGGAACAGACACAAGGGCAAAACAACTGTTGAAAAACAGGAAAAACTGAAGGGACAAGTTAGAAGTGCCAGATCCAAGGTGTGACTGTAGACTTAAATCTGAATTCCCATGGAAATGTCTAAGGTGGGTACCTGCATGGTCTTGACAGCTGGATGGTGAGGTTTCTGAAGACTCATAGAACACAGTAGGGGTACAGAACATTCTGAATACGGATGAACATTACCGATTAGTTAATAAATATTTACACACACACACACACACACACAAGCTGCTGTGCTAGGTCAATGTTTTGTGGTAAATTAATGTAATTTCTTATGAACAAGTTGGAATTTCATGTCATACAATCTCATATGAAGAAAAGCTGGGACTGTCAAGGCACTGGCTGCAAGCAATTTCTGCACGGCAGAAGACTGGAGGTACTCTTGCTTTTTACATGTTTCTCAGGAATGATATTCCTCTGCCAAAACTTGCAAGGTTGTATCTATCTCAAGTTCATGGTGGATGAGGTAAGGCCCTGCTCACTCTGATGTAATCTGAAATAAATGGGATGGACAAGGGATCAGATTAAAGAAGTGGGTCAGATCTGCTGCTGGCGCTGCTCCACTGACGTCAATGGAACTAAGCTGATTTACACCAGCTGAGTATCTGTCCTGGAGGTTTCCATACACTTTGACAAAATAAATAAAAATGCACATTAAAAGCTCCCCTTGGTAGATCCCAAGTCCAAATGCCTCATCCCTAAATAGAGTAAATAAATGATGAGAAAGTAGTTACTGTAGACATCACTTGTTACAAGTCAACAATGAACAGAATAAAAGTCAGGCCACCTGAAATCTTTAATTGGTCCTTACACCACTGAGTGAGAGAGAAACTGATAATTCAGCAAAAAATCACCTTAACTCTGACCCAAAACAAATATCTTTGCAGTAACTGTTCCTGGAATGAACAGATGCTCTCCTTTGCTTCATAAAACATTAACTGCCATCCCCATCAGGCAACTGAGGCTACAAAATAAAGTTTAGCTTCAGTCCAGAACTGGGTCATACCTTTATTGCTGAAGAAAATCAGTGTTCATGTTCTAGAGACAGGAATGCAAACACTTTCTGAAAACAAATCTAAATGCACAGAGAAACTTCCAGGTGTTCCTCAGATTTATGTTCACACCCCCACATCCTTAGCCTAACTCAATTATAACTTCCTTTGGAAAATGTCTTTATAATTGCTGTTCTTCTAAATAATACTTTGGAAGTGTTACAGGCAGACAACATGTGTGCATTGGCAACACTTTATAACATCGTCCCTGAGGAGGAAATATTTAGCTGTTGGTAGTGTAAATCCACCCTAAGAAATGGAAAATCAGCCGTATTATAATGAAATTATAAATCATACAATTTTTTTGCATCCAGGAAAAATAGGCTATATCCTCAGATTGTTGGACATCAGTGTTGTCCTGTGGAAATTATATAACTTTGCCATTCACTCCAAGTGAGCATTTACTTTGGTGCATTTATCACACCATAAACTAAACCATACTTCAGTTATTTAGGCAGAGTGACCTAGACAGGGGGGATTTCAGACAAGTTGAGAAATGCTTGTGTTCATGAATCACCCCAAGCTGTGTGTATTCCACATAGAAGCTCTCTAATCTGTGTTTCCAGTTTACTTCAACCTCAGCAGCTCTGAGGTTCTTCTGGTCACACTGTGTTGACTTAAAGCACAGATGTTTCTGCTGAGGCCTGAAAGAGAGCTGAAGAGTTTTATCACATTTTAAAAGTCCATCAGAAATCCTACATTCAAGTAGCAGCCAAATTGTCTTGCTGGACATACAAATTCAGTCTGGTATCTCCCAGGCTTCTACCGCTTGCGTTTCACACAACAAACTTAGGTGTGATTTACATATGCAATCTCAAAAAACATTTGCTAAGTAGATAGATTTATTCCTTGCTTTTTTTCTCATGGTAAACTAACTTTTCTCCACTTCTACCCTCCAGGCTCAGTTTTGAGGACTTACTGACACTCCAGCTCCAGCTTCCTGCTGCCTTGGGGTTCAATCCATACCTGCTTTGTGCTGCAGAGAGCAGGAGTGAGGATGCAAACCTGGCAAGGCTGACTCGCTGGTCTAATCCTTCCTCCTCTACCTGCAGTTATCAAAGCCTCCTATGTCTTTGTGCACTAGAAACCCCTCCTCTCCAAACATCCACCCTGGGAAGCTGTATGCAAATAAGGCTTGTGCTGAATCCATGCTGCCAGAATTCCTAAAATGCTACAGCTAAGCACAGAATTCGACCTATAGCACAGTGGAGGAAAAGTTAAAACACAAAATGACATATCCCTTCCACAATCTGAATTCCAGTAAGCAATTTCCTTTTCCCAGTGCACAGATTCTCAACAGATAGGGAACAGCAGACAGAAACTTTGCCAGTTTTTAATTTATTTTTTTATAAACCGTAAAATTTCTTAAAGCAATTGTACACATTTCAGGCTTCCCTTTGATCACTCTTTGCAACAATGACTCCAGGCCTTTGCCTAGGTATGATTCCTCAATCCCAACACATACAATGGAAGTGCCCTAGCTCACAGAAAGCCTTCTCATTAAAGCTCTAATCTGTTCCACTACATTCTTGCAAGACAGAATTATCCAGCTTTAAAGCATGCCTCAATAGTGAGCCGTAATAAGACTGATAGAAACAGCTTAAGTAATTGGATTGCTATATGGTATTGAATGTCTGACAACAAAAGATATCAATCTCTATTCTGCTACTGAATCTTTGTTCCAGCAATGAATTCATTTAGTAATGCACTTGGAGGCTTGCAGTCCCTGCAGGAGAAGTAACAGACTGCAGACACAAAGGCAGGGCCATCTGATGAGCACAGAGAAAGGGACTGTGCCATTCCAAGAAGTTAATTACAGTGAACAAAAGCACAAGACTATGACTTGTTGACCATTACCATAATCACATTACTACAGTCTTCTTCTATTCCCAGCAGCAGAGGGTCTATTCTTTCCTTCCATTTGGCACCGTGCATCATATTTGTGTTTTGTCACCTGAAATGTATTGTTGAACAGACCTCCCTCTAAAGATAGCTGGAAGTGTCACGTTGTTTCTTTTACAATTTATTCTTTGGAGGCTGATTTATAAGTGCTCTAAGTTGATTAAATTTTTTTTTTTAACTTTGAACAAAGACAAAGGTTCCCAAGATTTTCTGCAAATGAAAATTTCTAAGAATGTTTTTGCCTATGAAACCTTGTGCTTGTGTGATATGTGCAAGAAACATAGCAGACACAGTAAAACAATTCATGACATACTGTCTACAGCCTCGCCACTTTTGGAGTTAAACATAACCCATGCTCACCTATAAAGTAAAAGAGGGTAGATTTGGTCTGGATAAAAAGGAGACATTTTTTACAGTGAGGGTGGTGAAATACTGACACATTTTGTCCTGAGGAGCTGTGCTTGCCCCTCCCTGGGAAGATTCAAGGTGAGGCTGGAGGGGGCTATGAGCAACCTGATCTGGTTGAAGATGTCCCTGCTCCTTGCAAGGGGGTTTGACTATGTGACCTTTAAGATTCCTCCCCAAATCAAACCATTCTGTGATATTTAACAATTTAACAAACCCTAACTTACCCCACAGTAAGGTCCTGTCTGGTAACATCTAACAAACACTTTGCTTCAGAACTTCAAAAGCAAGTTCTAAGGCTTGATGACTTGACAGAAATGGCATTGGGACCCAGTGTTTCCATATCTCTTATATACACTACCAAACCCAGCAGCTGGAGTACCTTGATTTGAGGGGACTTGGTGGAATCTCTGCCTGAGAAAATCCTCAGCTTTCAACTCCACGTGCCAGAGGGCACACTTTTAACTGGTGTACATCAGACTCACACAAAACTAAAATATCTGGTTCCAATAAGACACACATTTTGTACAAAATACAACCAAAATAAAATTTAGCTAGATCTCTTCTTCTTCAAAATAGCTTAAATGGCACAGCGAATTAATTTCCAACCACTTAAAACCATTCAAATGCTGCTGTGCCAAACCCTGTATGAATTTCTTTTTTAGCACTACAATCAGCTTCAGAAGAGCAGTAAGTACTTCCCAGTTTGGAGAAATGGGATTTTTTGCAACAGAAAGGACCAGAGCAGTGTCCATTCCTCCTAGATTTTCTCCCAGAGACAAAATCTTCAAGTGAACTCCAAAAAAAGGAAAGAAACCCAACAGAAATATGGGTTTTTTATCAGCATCAACAACTTTCTCTGGTGCTCAGCTACTGGAAATGGTTAAGTAGCAGGAACCTGCCTGCAATCCATAATGGATTCATGCACAAATGGCCCAAATTCTCTGTTATTTAACTTAAGTATCCTAAATTAGCAAGACACCTTTTAACTAGCCAGCCAGGGAATCCAGAGTGCAGTCATAGGAGCCCCTAAATTGCCAAGAGCTAATTGAACCCTCAAGCCTGGAAAGAAGCTATAGTGTATCCAAATCCTACCTCACCCCTGGTTGGAACACCTTAGCTGGCCATTCCAACCCACATCCTGCATCTGCAGGGAAGCACCTCTGCCCCAGCACAGCTCCCAGATGCAGGACAGGGAGGTTTAGTGAAGCAAGACTCTGCAGACCTCAGCTGACCAGGGTAATTCCTGCTTTGCTAGAATGCGTCTCACCCAAACCAATCCTTTTCACACCCTCAAAAAAAAATCCCCTGTGGACCAGACAAACCCTAAAAATTTCAACCAAAGCAGTAGATGCTATAGAGGAGCAGCTGCCCAGCAGAGCCCTGGGGAGCCCACGGGGTGACCACAGGGCGGTCTGATAAAAATCACCCACCACTGACTGGAATCGCTGTCTGTGGCACGGCCTGGCACACCACAGCACATTTCCTGTCATACGCAGCCCGTATTCCAGCACCATCCCAGCAGCACCAGAAAACCCCAAATACCCATCTTTCCTGGAGCACTCCTCCCCTCCAGAATGCCAGAGCACTGCCACAGAACCAGAGTGCTGGCCACAGAACCCCGCCTTCGGACACCCTAACTGAGGCACCAAGCAGCAGTGCAGCTCACTGCTGGGGTAAATCCACGCAGGGAAGTGGGGTCTCTGCTCACCAGGCCTCTTCTCATTCAGCTGTGAATCCAGGAATCCCCAAAAAAGCTTCGTTTGACTTGTGACAGCTTCTCAATCCAAGCCTGGCTTTTTAATAGCAGCACTGCTGGTTTGGAAACACGAAGCAGGATAGACACTTCCCTGTGCAGAGTAATGATTAAAATCAGCAGTGCTGTAGGCTCTCTTGAAACTTGCTGAAGATTTATTCTTTAAACAAGAGAATGATTTATTTCAACAATTATCTTCAGGCAGATTAAAATATGTGCTTTCAGGGCTCGTATTCACCACAAAATTAAGAACACTGGGTGCCAGCCATGGAAGCCCCGTGAGTCTTTGGGACTCGGCACTGACGGAGACTCATCCCGACCCAGGAGAAAGAGCTGTCTCTTTCCCATGGCCACAAAATGCCATCCCTGACCTTCTGCTTGGCTCCACCATTTGCACAAATCCTTTGGCTTCCCCCTACTTGACCTCCTGCAAGTTGCAATGGACATATAAGGCACATGGCTCCCCAGAACCACACCAGGCATGCTCTGGGTCGGTGTCATGACAGAAGAGTTAGACTGAAAGGATGGACTGATTACAAGCCAGATGCCCCACAGCAATACAGCATTTCCTAAGAGTATGTTTTAAAATGCTCTAAAAGACCAAAGATATTTAATAAAGCAGTAGCTTCCAATAAGTGAGAAGTCTCCACCAGGAATGTTGAGTGCATTTTTTTTAAGAATAAAATCTAAGAAGGCTCTTCCTGCAACAAAGCTTTTCTCTCTTACAGCAGAGGACCCTGGCTTCAGCTGGCAGTCTGAGAGAAAATTTATCATGTAAAGCCACTTTTTTTAGCTTTGATGAACCAGGCTGAAAGTTGAGAGGGAGGGAAGGTGTAGAGAAATACCTGCTGATGAATAATCTTTTCCACTCCAAGAGCCTCAAATTCAAACTTAAAAGAAGGGGTCCTTGCATCAAAAAGTTTTGGAAGAATGACCTGTGTCTTTCCCCCATCTCTGGAACCAAGAACCCTCAAAAGTTGATTCTCCTTTCCATTCCCACTCCATTATTTCTATGTCCCTTGATTTCAGCTTTTGCTCCCTTTACGGTTTTGCAGCTTTGAGTCAGTAAACAAAAGCCAGTTGCTCTGTGTGTACTGGACTTGTTCCTGTTCTTTCACCACAGACCAAGATCCCCTGACATGAGCCATTCACACTGCTCAGTGCTCAGTGTCAGCAGCAAGCACACTGAAATATGGAGAGTGAAAGCCTTCCTGAAACACGTACTCCAGAATTAAAGATACCCAAACGTACAGGAAACTTTTACATTGTAATGTGATCATCCTGTAGAAGACCACAGGCCTGAACCAACAGATTTTCAGTACCACCGCGCTATGACTCATTGTGAATTTACCTCCAGCAGCAATACGAAAGATCGTGCTCAGGCTGAAAAGTCACACTCAGTGCTGCAGCTCTTCTGTCATTTCAATACCTTTATTTTTCACTCAGACATAATTATTAAGTAGTAGAAGCACAAAACACCTACCAGGCTCAGCCAAGCCATCACTTTCTTAGCAACAGAATTCACTATGCTTGTTCTTTAAAAGTCTAAAACCTAAAAAATAAGAGCCATAAGATGAGATAAATGTTGTAAAGTCTTGTCTAGACAGTTGTTTATAATATGTGGGCATTTAGTATACATTTTATTACTCTCCTAGGACAGTAGTGTCCATACATAAGTTCCTTGTCTGAAATCCTGAATCCACAGGAAGGGGAGAAGAGCAGAAACAAGGAGAATCCAGAGACTGGCAAGTGAAGTGCCCAGGAAGCTTAAAGAAATGTCTGGGAAAAAAAGGCTGAGAACACTGGGATTATGATTATTAAAGAAAATTATGTGAGAGTTCCACAATAGATCAAACATACAGACAGCTGTGTCCTCTTCATCCTTCTCTCCTAACAAAAGACAAAGGCTCTGTCAATGGAGTAGAAAAATTATATTTTTAAGTGATTTAAGAAAAGTCTCAATATGAATAAATAATCCATGGAACTCTCTGCCAGAAAAACAACTGGGAAACCACAAATACTGCACTGCGAATTAGTGTTATTTATGACAAGGTACAACTACAGGGTTATCAAGTCCTGTGACTCTCATCCAAATGACTAACAAAAGGCTTGGCATCCTTTTTTAATTTAGGAAAATAATTAATTGCTTTCTAATTTATTTTCTCCTTATACCGACTAACACCAGCAAATGTTATCACACTGGGTATCTTATCTGGTAGGGTAGTGTTTGTGTTTCTCTATTGCTTTCCTCCTTATGTCACTGACTTCTCTACAGAATGGTGATATTAACAGCATTTTCCTTGTTTAAAAACTGTCCCTTTCAAGCTAAGAGTTGTCAGAAATCTCTCAAAAGCAGGACTTGAATTGTGAAAATGCTGCTTATACAAAATTTTTTTATGATTATAGCTTTTTGTTGCCAAAACACCAATGACTATTTTGAGTGAGAATATGACTCTTGTGCTAACATACGTAAGCATAAGAGACACTGTGAAGGAACCACATTGTAATAAAAGCAATAGCTATATTAACACTTATGTAAAAGCAGCTGTTCCAAATTCTTAGGGATCTTTATGGACTTCTGAGTCTCTGGAAGCTTGGGGGAAATTGTTTACTTACTTTATAAAAACTTTGAATTAAAGACTAATCAGTATTAATCGTGATCAAAGTTATCAAATATTTAATCATGCGTTTTAGAAAGCTGAGTCCTGATGAAAAGTGTGCAAAATAAAGACCCCACAGGTCCATTTGGATCAGTTTTCAAACTATGTTTATCAACAATGTTTGAGTCACCAGAGTGAAAGACCAGCCTTGAAAGCCTTGCACACAGTGAGGTATTTCAGCAAAAGACCCTCAGACAATTGATGTCTTCGGTTTCATGGTGAAGTATATATTTCATTTCCTGCCTGGATTGGTTTTGTGTACGGTCCAGGCTAAGTGCTTATTCCTAAGCAGGTTTTCTTACTCACTTTGATTTACTTTATCTCTCTGTGCCACTTTTCTGCCTCAACGGCTTAAATTCAGTTTTATGGACTAAGGATTATCTCCTGATTAATGTTGTTAATTTCTGATCCCAGTTATCAGTGCAAAACACAACCATCACAATCGTACTGGAAGCTGTTTGTTTGGTGTCCTTAAAAAAATTCCAAGGTCACTTCCCATATATCTGAGGCCAGCTAAACACTGGGACATACAAAACCTCTTGGACTCAGTGAGAGATTTCCTAGAAACTTTGAAATACTCTGTATAAAATTACTCAGAAACTGTCCAGTCTGCTTTAGAGCTGGTTTACCCCATGCCTTTCATCAAGGTCTCTTCAACTTTCTCCCACCAATGAACTTCCTCCCAAAACTGGGCAAGGCCAGCATTTCCTCCTCTGGTGACCAGGATCACCCAGTTAGCCACTGGATGCAGAGTTCTGTCCACATTTCAGATCTCCTGTCCATATTACCTACCAAGAATGAAGCAGATCACACACAGGAATTTATTCTGTATTTGGAAGGCATCTCCTTGGGAATAAATCTGGCAAAGCTAACTTGGGCTTGGGCTTAATCCTCTTTCAACAAAACATCCCACATTTTTTGTTACTTGAAGTCACAAACATAAAGATCACATTTGAGTAGAAAAACAGAAGTCACAGAATGGACATACTCTTTTTGGAATGCCAGCTCCATTTTGCCAGGTCGGGTCTGACAGCTTTGCATTTTGTCACTTGACGTGGATAGGTTTAAGCAACCTAAAACCAACGCATGTACAAACTTCTGGGCAGCAACAAATCTTCCCAATCCCTTGCCATCAGTGGCTGCAGAGCACTCACAGCAGCACAAGCACTCTTTCTCAGGGAAACATCATGCTTAGAATCACAGCACAGTGAACTGTCAAGTCTTATTTCCCTTCTTAATGGGTTAGCAAATGGGCTGGTGGGTTTTTCACAAGCATCTAACTTGTGAATTGATAGTGTTTACCTTGGCTATTATTTTTAAGGAAGCCTACTGTGGCCACAGTACAAACATCCCTTTTGCTGCAGGCTGTCCCTTTGTCTGGCACTCCTAGGCTTGAGCCTATTCACTGGTCAAGTGCTCACGCAGAGAGGAGCTTCCCTGGATACAGAGCTCAAACTTTCACTGGTCTCCATCCAGGCTAAAAGTGGCCACTTAAAAAAAAAAAAAAAAGTTCAAAGAACGGGCAAACAATTCCGGAGTCCTGGAGAAATAAAACATTGCTAGAGGAAATCGCTGGTGCAAACAAGCCTCAATAGGTACAGTGGGAAAACATTGTTTTCCAGCCACCCCTGAGCTATCCCAGTGAGAGTCTTCAGAAGAGCAGCATTCCTCCAGTCCCCTGCCCTCTCCACAAGGAGCAGGCATCGTTTGTGCACCGCCCAGGGAAAGATGGGAGGGTGAAATGTGGCTCCAGTGATCTGCACAGGATGGGTGCAGTGGGGCCTGCCCTTCCTGATGAAAGGCTGCTCTGCAAAGCAGAGGGAAAAGGGGCTGTCTACCTAAAAAAGAAAAGGGAAATAAAATCTTTCCAACTACCAGGCAGTGTAAATCCAGCTTATGCCCTGTCCTTGAATTTATAAAGCCCTAGGAACCCATTCTACTCTAGCAATAGGGACCAGGGTGCTTTCAAAATGTGCGTGGCTGCAGAGGAAAGAGAGGGGGATGAGAGGTAAGAGACACTTCCTCTGTGTAAAGAAATGAGGCTGATGAAGAAATGTTGCCTTTCCACCTTCTGGCCTAGATGAAATAAATGACCTCTAGCACAAGGAAAGAGATGTTCTCTGCCAAAGGTGAGGGAGGTGCCACACTTGCAGCTTCTTCAGCTGGAGGGGCACATGGAAGAGCTGGCAACCTAAAAGGGAAATGGAGACATCTGCAGAATCCACAGGAGGGAGCACAGCTATCCCCATAATCCCAACCCCTCTTGGCTGTTGGTTAAAAAACCCTTCTCCCTTCTGCAAGGTCCTTCCTCTTGTATGGAGAATTCTGTGAAACAAAACCCTGAGGTGTTCAGGAATTACATGCCCTCACTTCATGAAGATGCATCCAAGAAAGGACTGGACAAGTCATTCAGCTGAAGAACGACTTAATTGCAACAACTGCCACATCCTGAAAAAATTCTGTTTTTAAAATTGGTTATTGCAGCAACATAGTCACTTACACGTAAGTGAAACAAGGAGTTTAAAACTATTTAGCAAGATTATTTTTTCTATTAAAAACAGCTCTGAGGTAGATTTGTACTCTCATACATAAAATCATAAACAAATACATTCCAATGTAAACAGCTAATAGTAGGTACATTCAGAATTGTTCTGTTTTGCAACTGTGAAAGCTAAACTACCTAAATATTGTAAGTTTAGTTATGGAGGATGACCCAATGATGTGCTTTAAGAGAACTGTGGATGACCAGGGAAACAAACATGTTTTGCCACAGACTTTGGCAGAGGGAGGCTCAGGGAAAACTAAAGAGAGAAGGAAAGTAAGAGATAAGATAGGGTGGTGAAAGGCAAAAGTTGGTATCAGTGACATCTGCTGCTGACTGTGCCCCTTATTTGTAACTTTGCAAATACAATGGAGATGCAAAAACAGGCTGGAAAATTCCTCTGAGGAGAAAAATCTATACCCCTATATACCCCTCTCCCATATCTTCTTTAGCAATCTTGCCTTTGGTTTCAGTGTAACATGAACAGACCTATCTCCTTACAAAAGCTCCCTCTTCCCACCACCCTTGTTTGTTATTTTATGTGTTTCTGCATCATTTGCAGAGTTTGCTTTGATCTACATTCCTCCTGGATGTGCAGTTTCCTTTTCGGCTACCAAAAGGAAAACTGTTTGGTTTTGAAAATTTTGAAGCTTATTTTGAAGCTTTGCTGGCTCAAAATACCCATTTTTAATCCAAATGAACATAACTTGGTGCTTTCAGCTCTTCAGCCCCGGTTGCCTTCCTTTCAGGAAAAATCTCTTTGAACAATAAGTGACCACTTCATACTCTAATAAAATGTCTAAACTGTAATCCCAGCTGGCATAAATGAGAGCATTCTGTTTGCTACAGCTGGGTTTGACTATTGACACTCATACATAATTTGATCCTTGAATTGCTTTCATTTTAGCATCATCCTGAACTGTTCAATGTTTTGTGTCACATCTGATACCCACTAACATATACCATGCTGCTCTAAAGCATTATCAGAGCAGGTAATTAGGAATTCTCTCAACATTTCTTTATTACAGACTCAATCTGTCTTCCACCAATGGCAGAATTCCTGCAGCCTCCAAGGGTTGATTGAACTTGGGTGCAATTGCAAAATGGCTGTAAATCCTTCTTCATGGAATATGTGATGCTGAATCTAAAGCCTGTGCCATTTTAATCCTTCCTCCTTCTCTAGCAAGCATCACAATGCGACCGCACTAGGAATAGTCCATAGACAAAACACAGTTCACAAATAACAGGTAAACAATCTTCAAATGAGAAGAGAAGCCAGGACACATCCTTGGATTGACTCTTTGACTGGGAAACAGGATATATTCTTCAAGGACCTTGCAGGGATGGTCCCAGAGGACAATTAGAGATTAGATCTTCTCTTCTTAGGGGTTAGGCCACAGGAGTTAACTTGGGAAACAATTCACATAAACAAAGTGCTAGCGAGAGGAAGGGCACTGTCAGATTCTGCTTCTGTGTCTTTACTAGGCATGGGCCTTCATGTCAAGCTCCACTTTCAGAACTTGGTTTCCAATGTTAACACAGCATTAATTGACATCACCAGTACTAGAAAGGAGCAACACCCTGGGATTCTGGAGATTAATTAACTATTTTGGGAAGATTCTTAATGAGATAGCCTAGAATTAGAGTATCCTGATCCACTGACTAAAAGTAAGTAAGTAAAATGTGCTTAGTATCACTCAGTGGATACTGAGCTCCTTCCAGGAGAGCAAGTGCAGAACCTAGGAGATTGAGGCTCTTCTCATCTGCAGCCTGGTCTATTATAGGCAGTCAAAGGCTGAGCTGCTCTCTATGAATAATTTTTGTTTTAAGAAAAAAATGGCGAAGGAAATTCATATTCAAGTGCCTGTGTGCACATAAGGAGTGGGGGAAAGTGTTCCTACTCTGCAAGAAGAAAAAGATTCCTCATAAAAACACAGCCATGCCCATCTTACCAAAGTAAATACTAAGAAAACTGTTACCAGGAGTAAGTAATATCTGAGAATGACTTCCCTTTTTCACACAGATTTTCTCCTTATATTTTATATATAAAAATATAAGGAGAAAAAATAATATGCATGGAGCAATGTGTATGTCCACAATTATACAAATTATGCATATGAATTATGAATATGAATTAAATGAATTACGAAGTCTAAATACAAAGTCTATAAAAATTATTAAGAAGCTTTGCTGTAAGAGGAGACACATATATGGACTTGTAAACTACTCTGTGTTCCATCTAAAATTGAGCAAATGGAAGCTGTTTCCTGCTAGGTGTATGTGGATGAGGCTATTGCTGATTCTAATGTGGTTTTCTGTACACACTCTCTTGAAACACATTTCTCTGTATCTCTAAGATATAAGACTTTAATAATAAAGATACATTAAACAGTGTTGGTGTTCCATGTAGTTCTTTCTCCAAAGCCAAATTCCACATCTAGGAGAGTGAGCAGAGTAAAATATCACAGAAGAAAATTATTACTTGCACCCAAAAAGCAATGCCAGTGGACAATCCAGGAAAACACATGGTTTCTTTTCTTTTTTAATTAAAAGTGTCTAGAAGCACACCTAAACGGTAAATCTCAGATAAATAAGCTAAAGGCAGGAAACCCCCTGTATCCCAGCTGGCAATGCACTACAAAAGCACACATCAGGGCTACCCCAAAGCTGAGCCCCCAGAGCAGAGCCTGCCTCAGCTGCGCTGCCTGCCATCTTCTGCATTGTCAGGACCACAGCTTGCATCATTAAGACTTGAAACTGATCCACTTCAGTGATTAGGCTGATCCAAGGACACGGACAGAAGAGCAGGATTTAATGGGCAGGCAGGCAGGAAAAGTCTTTTAACACTTTAGAAAACATTGACTTGGTGGAAGGAATTGGCTAGCTCAAGGGATTAGTAATGAGATACTGAGCCCCTTAGCTCTAGGTCACCACACTGAATCTGGTCCAGGTCAGCAGAAATCAAAAGCTGTTGCTGTTCAGTGGCCTTCGGGAATCAGTTGGTGGTCCCACCCCAGCCACCTCTGGCAAAATATCTGCACCAACACTAATGATAACAGTTGGCAGCACTTACAGGAAAGGTTGAGGGCTGGCACAGTACAGGAAAAGTCTGAGCAGAGAAAGATGTCCCTGCAAGCACACTAGGCTGTGACTCAAGAAAAATGAGAAAGCAAGCTCCCTCATCTTCTACAGATTTCCAGTGTGACTTGGGGCATGAAATTGAGGATCCTGTTCAAGAAAATTCTATTTCCTCACTGCAATGGTCTTCACAAGGCATTTAAGGCCTAAACATCTCTGAAGCTCAGACCCCCACCTTTAAAATGAGAATAATTAGCTTAAAGTGCTTCTTCTGCAGGGAGATCCTGAGTAAAGGGGAGATATAGAAGCTAAACAAGAAACCAAGACAGGGGAGCAAGTTCTTTCCAAGTAAAATCAGCTCCCCTACCTCCAAAGCAAGACATTTGCCGCATATGCACCCATTCACAAAGCTCTGTCCTTCAGGTGCTTTATAAAAAGGAAATAACCCACATTTCCCTTACAGCAAAGAGTACCCCCAAGAAAACCCCAAATTTCCACTGCTGCCCAGCAGATCCACATCAAAGAATCCAGCTGCTCCCAGCTTTTATCTCACCTAGGATGAAATTCTAATGTGTTGTGCAGGAGGTCAAATAGATTATCATAACAGCCCCTCTGGCCTTAAAAACTATGAAATTGGAGAATGAATCACAAGACATCAGTCACCATTGAAGGCAGGATGGTAGGTGGCAAAGCTCAGTGAGAGGGTGTGATATGGCAGAGTAAATCCAATGTTCTTAGGCCCTGTGAAGCTGGGAAACTGACATTTTGCCTTCTTTGATGGCCCTCTGGGACACGCGAGAGATGCAGGTTATTATAACAATAAGCCCAGTCTGCTGTCAATGCGGCCTAAGAACTCTTACGGGAGTGAGTGCGTGAAGGATTGAGAAACACTAGTTATTTTCAAACTGGATTAAGTCTTTCAAAAGCTAATAGGTTTCCAATGAGCTGTGGTGGTGCTGCTGCAGCTGCTCTAATTTGAGAATAAAAGAATGCAGGCTTTGTGCCTAGGGACCTGTTATTGATCTGAGCAAGAAGGATGGGAAGGAAGGGGGTAGAGGAGGGTTATCCTCCTTTCAGCTGGAGCAGGGGCGTTCCTTTCAAAGTCACATTATCTGCTAGTAACAACAAAACCTAACCCCATGACATGCTGCTCTATACAGGATTGCACTTGTTGAGAACTGAAAGCATCAGAGAAAAAAAACCTCCACTGGCAACCTCGGGCAGCAAACTGCATTGAGGGCCCACGAGACTCAACAGATGGGTCTCGAGAGTCCCTCATTAGGAAATGTGCCTGTCCCTTTGCATCTGCTGCCCCACTCCATGCCACGCACTCATTAGCATTGCAGGCTCACAGATTCCTTAGCACGTGCTTCCAATAAATATTGGAGAGAAAGGAGGGGACGGAAGCCACTGCTCGGAGCAGCGAGATGAGGGGTCACCCACTAGGCTGGGAAATCCTCACACACACACACGCTGCCCTGCAGCCCCACAGCGGGGAGGACAATAAAAGGCAGCCAACCACAAATGTGCAGTTAAAGGGACAGGTGTGCAATTGCTCCTATTCAAGTTGTGGCAGATCCTCATTTGTTCCTCTCTGCCACAGTAAATAAAAATCATCATTATATATAGGAAAAAACCCCGCAATTCAGGGCAACACACAGATTGTGGACCTACAAGAGTCTGTGGCCCCTTTCAGACAGAAAGCTGGAGCACACTGGGTAATGCCATTACCTTCAAAGAAGTTAATTGGTTTTAAGGGTCCAATTCTACAGCCAGGCTCTTTTTCTTTCAGGTCTTCACCAAGCTGTCCTGCTGCCACAGTGCCGCAAATAAGGGATGTCCTTCATCCCACCTGGAGTGGTCCAGCCTCAGGGCTGAGATCAGGAGCAATTGAAGAGAAAATCATCTCCCCCGTGCTTGAAAACCTGGTGAGACAAAACAGCTGTCAGGGAGGCAGGAATGGAAAACCTTCCAGGTACTGTGGAAAAAGCAAAGACAAACCTTTAACCAGAGAGGCAGGGTGACCGGGAGCTGTACTTGCTCAGACTCTCAAGAATAAGTCCCCATATTTGCCACCTCTCCCTGATGCCCCCAGACTGTTCTTATTCCAGTCCTTCTCATTTGCTCTATTTTCCACTATCCTGCTGAAAGCTGCAAGCATTTTGACCACAGCTAACTCCAGAGTGGGACTAGAAGAGTCTCAAGTGTTGAACGGTGTTGATAAAAATCTTGTCCAAAATGCAGAATTTTCAACACCAAAACTCACAAATCAGTGCAAACTCTGATTCTTCCAAATGCTGCTGGCTCTAACAGCCAGTCCTGTCAGATCTTCAGCCGCATGATCAGTGACAGAAAAGTCCTCAATGCACATCTGCAGGTAGTAGCAATGTTGTGACATGCAGAATGGTCAAAAGGCTTTTTTTTCATTCATGTGCAAAGGATGAACACAGAGAAAGACTTTTTTTCTCCCCTTTAGGGCCTTGTCTTTATCTGTACTACCACAGACACCAGCCACCTGCTGTGGCCTGTGCTTTATCTAAAAACATTTAGCTGATGCAAAAGGGCTCCTTCCAGCAGGGAGTCAGCAGTGCCAAGGGACGAGGTAAAAACAGACCGCTGTGCCCATCCCTAGCTCCCTGAAGAAAGGGCTTCCCCTGTAGATCAGCAGCATCACTCCCATGCAATGAACTTTGTGGCCCAACCCACTGGCCACTCCAGCAGGTTACTTAAACACACCCCTAACCTAAAGTTTTTTGTTTCTTGATTTAGGCACATCTCTGTTTTGGGCTGAAATTGGATTTTAGAAATCTTTGTCTTTCAAAGTTTCTTCAGGCCAAATGAAACAACTCCCTTTATACCCCCCATGCAGGAATAAGTAAAGTCAAGGCCCAAAATATTAGATCAGCCGGGGAATGATGGCAGGCAAAGGCAAGAAGTCATTTACTGTACACTCAAATTTAAATCTGCTAATCACAGCTCTCTTCTCTTTAGACGTTTCCTTGGCTAAATGACACTCCTGTGTACTTCAGTCTTGCACCTACAGGCTAATGTGTGATTGAGAACATATTGAACACATACTTTCACATGCAATTAACAATTAAAACAATCTGCATGAGAAGTTCAGCGTTTTGATGCTGTCATGACAAGAAAATGAATCTTGGTCTGAGCACTTCCTCAACAAAATTGGCTCAAAGAAGCACCTTTGCAGAAAGCTGTGAGGAAAACACTACTTGAAACTTGGAGCTCTTTAAAAGCACCCCATTGTTCACTGGAGATGGGGCTCAGCCCAGGTTTCAGCGCAGCCCCTTTGACAAGAATAGCCGAGGTTGCTGCTTATCGAATGAAAGTGTGATCTTGTCTGTGACAGGCGTGCCAGCACTGCTCAGTGTCACAGTCTTTGCACCTACTGGGAGCCACTCCACCTTGATAAGCTGTACCCCTACCCAGATCTAAAACCGTAGTCTCAGCTCTTCCCTGCTTTTAGAAAGTGGGGATTTGAGATCAAATCACTGCTGCACAGGAATCCCACCCCTGGGGAGGATAAGTGAAGGACAAAGCAGCTGGGTCCACAGGTTAATGTAGAGGTATCTGATCCTTGAAGGGTTAACAGAGAAACAACCAGAGAACAGGTTTTCTGTGCATATAAATAAAGGAAACTGAAGGAGAAACAGCACTAGTCTCTGGAATGGAGTAAGGTCTCAATTTTAAGCTGTGACAGAAAGCAATAAGGTTATGGATTCACTTAATTACAGTTGGATAAAACATGAAGGCTCTAAAACAGATGTATTTTTTGGTACTACAGCTTTAACTCTTTCAGGGACTTTACTGGTTCCCACTGCAGTAATTTCTGAGTACCCCAGATTTTTTTTTTTTAAATTGTTCTCTGAGTATCCTCTGAAATAGATTTAGTGCCTCACTTTCATTCTGGGGAATGAGGCATTTCTAACATACAGAAAAACTAAGGTGGGAATTTCACAGTGACAAAATGCACATGCACAACAAACACAGCACAGCTTTGAAATTTTGTCTTAAGCAACACACTCCAGGGAAAGGAGAAGGTAAGGGCTCGTGGCAGCAGACTGGATTTGGGGCTCTGGTTACTAGAGCATCTTCTTCTCCAAATCTTTTGTCACATTTGGAAAGCTTGTCTGAAGACACAGCTTTAAGAAATTGCCTGACTGGGAAGAACTGAAGCTTTCATGGAAGAGGGAATGCACTCTTCAGTGCTGGGTAAACTGTGCTTTCTCCTAACCTCTGCCACTTGCTCAACTTTCTCATCAGTGCTAGCTTCTCTCCTGCTCCATTTGTGAAATAGTCTAACACCGGGTGTGGCTTCCCCACAAAATGCTTCCTAATTAGTTTCTAAGCATTAAATGATTATGGAAGCGCAATTCCCATTCCACTCAGGTGATGAAAAGCTTTACAGGAGTTCAGTCTCACTTTGTAATTAGAGAAATTAGCTTTCTAAGTTTAGATCACTCAACTGTGCAAATGGGTTCATCTGCTGGAATGTGTTGCTCCGAAATGCGTGTCAGCCGAGCAGCACGGCGCGGTCCCTATCTCTGCTCCGCGACACTCGCCCAAGTGGGCAGGTCACTTCCAGAACAGCCAGAGGAAAATGAAGTGTTGTGGGTGTATTATAGGAAAGGCCTTATCTAAAAGCTCACTCATCCGTGATTGACTGTGGCGATACGTCCTTCTCCTTGCAACAGGGAAGCTTAACTCCTAGATAAAGGATTAGCCGAGTGGATGAAATTTCACTCTTCCACTCAGTTAGTCCAGGCTTACATCTAAAACTGCAGCAAATTTATTTTACTGGCTAATTTCAAGGAGCAAAACCACTTTTATAAAAATCTGGAGGAACAAAGGGCTCCTTTAGCCTCTTCATTTGCTGTGAAAAGAGGTCATTGAGCTTTATGAATTCTTTATGACCACAGATTCCACATGTCAACAGATTATTTTCTAGTAGTCCTTTAACTGGTTTATTGAAGGCTGATGCAGTGTCAGTGCCCTATGATTATGCAACTGTCTTGGTCTGCATTACAGTAGTAAACAAAAGTTTAGTCACCGACTTGAAAAGGAGATGCATCAGGTCCCTGAACGAAGAACTTTTCCAGGGGCGCCATTCCAAGCTTACCTTCAGGTATCACAAATCTAAGGAAATCCTGTGGGATTGTTCACAGCCATGGCTCAGTGAGTCACTGAGCTTTAAAAGGAAATTACAACTTTCCTCACACAAAGAATTGACTTCACGACACCTGACCCTCGTAAGCCAGACACTCCCTCTAAAGGCTGTGATCCTGGTCCCACTGAAGTCCTGGGCAATCTCCCAGTGGCCTCAATGAGCAGCTCTATATTAGGGAGCTGATTCAGGCCCAAAGCCTGAATTGAAGCACTGCCTGCAACGCTGGGCTTTGGCACACTCGATGTCTGTAAGGGCTTCTAATGTGGATGTGATCTAATTATGTCGGAATAGGAAGATTAGCAGGAAGTAACTTTACGCAATGTAAAAAGCCCAGTGCCAGACGCTGAAAAGTTCTTCAGCGGCCACAGAGGAAGACACACCGGCTCCACACCTCGTGAGACGTGCAGGCAGAGCCTTGCAGCAGGGATTTGATGTGCACTGGTCTCAGGCTGCTCCAAACAACTGCAGTTCAGGGCCCCGTGCACATGCAGCAGTTTGCACGCTGCTGTGCCCGTAGCGAAGGGAGCATCTTGAAATGAAGCTCAGGCGGAGCTTCGCGAGGCAATCTGGTTTTCACTGCTGCTGTGCACTGGCTCAAGGGGGCCACTCGGTCTCTGGGCTCTTGACAGTCCAGAGAAAAAAAGCAAGAGACGGGACTCCAAGGGGGAAATTCCAGACTGAATAAGTTTAGGGGGCTTTCACTGCTGACTTCTACGAGCTCAACATTTCTTTCAGGGCTCCAAGGGAGAGGGTTTGCAATGCGCTTCTGCACATGATTCATGCTCTGCCTTGCTTTACCTATCACTAATACTCTCCATCTCAAGACACTGGGAGACTTAATTCATTAATGCTTGCAAAGCATTTTAAGTTGTTGGACAAGTAATTCTGTTTGAGGGCAGCTACACTGCTGAGTCACAAGCACTGTGGGAAAGAGAACTCTGGATTTCCTAAGCACTGGAGTCAAACAGGTGGAGTAACCTTTTACAGAAAGGCCAACTCCAGACCTGCCCTAAAGGTACGGAGCATACCAGCAGCAGCAGGGTATTTAAAGGCCCAGAGGAGCAGATGTGTGGCACTTGGGAATGAATAACATTTAACCAGGCTGTGGAAGCTAACTAACACCCACTGGGAAAAAAGAAGAGAGGCACTGGTAACACCAAACTGCAGCCATGTTGCAGATTAAACACCATGAAGGTTTACCAGCCTTTGAAAAGTTAATGAATCCAATGAGATACGACCAACGCTGGAGGAACCTGGGGGCTGAGCAAGGCTGGAAGGAGTATTCAGCAACTACACATCTCACAGGCGTGCCAAAATTGCCAGAGTGCAATCTAAGTCATGAACTCACAAATGGGAACAGGATCTGCAGGAGTCAGGTGGAAGTCTGAGCACAGTTCTACGGTGAGGGGCACAAACACCACCAGCTTTCCAGCCTGGGGCACCCTAGAATGGGACAGACCTCATCACAGCCAAGAACAGGCACTTTGCTTTTGCCATAGGAAATGAAAACAAAGGATATAAAATTAGGTCAGAAATCTTGTTTTCCTTTGTACCACTGACTCTGGTGTATAAAATAGACATTCACACATCTACTGTGTTAGATCAGGGTGGAATAGATCAGGACATAAGAATAGCTGTTCTGGGTCAGACCGAACGTCATGTAGGCCAAGTTCCTGTCGCCAGCGCCTCAGGAAGAAAGGGACAGCGATGCAGCGAGTTCCCAGCACAGTCACCCAACTTTTAGACTCGCAGCCCAGGGACTTCCCAGAGACAAAGTTAGGGGTGGGGTTTTTTGGGGTTTTCTTTTTTTTGCTCAATGCCCTTTGATGTGTGGCTCTTCCTCTGGGAACCAGTCTGAACTCTTTTTGCTACTGTGCAAACTTTTGGGCTTCTCAGTAACCTGTGGCAGGGAGTCCCTTAAGTAAATCACCTGGCTGTGTGGCTCTGGACCTTGCTCCTCAAAGGATGTGCGGCAGAGCAACCCCAGCACCCACCTGAAAACTGGGATGAGGCTCTGCAGCGCGGGCACAGGGTCCCTGATGGTCTCGGCACTCAGCCAGCACTGCGCTGCCGGCACTGATCAGCTGAGGGATCTTTCCTCCCACTTGGAGCGCGGGAGGCCCTCGGCGGCGCGGCCTCGTGTTGAGGCGGGCACGAGTCGCACGGTGGCGACTGCCGCCTCCGCTTCCCTCCGGGCAGCCGCCGGCCGGGGCCACCTGAGCGTCCCGGGCCGGCCGCGCCTCCCGTCCCCTCAGGGCGCAGCGGCCCGCTCCGGCAGCGCCCCCCGCCCGCCCCGCCTCAGCTACCGAAGGGCGGGAAGGGCAAGCGGCCGCCGCCGGCCAGTGGCAGAGGAAAGCTTTCACACCGCAAAAAGTGTCCCCCAGAATGCTTCGTTCTTCCTTCCACCAGCGCCGAGGAGGCGAGGAGGAACGGGCAGCGGCTCCCGTGCGGGCAGAACCCGCGCGTCCCCTCAGCGAGCGGGGGGGGGGGCGGGAAAAGCCCTCAGCCGGGAGCGCCGGCACCGCCTCAGCGCGGCTCCTCCTGCTCCAGGTCGCGCTGGAAGCACCTGCGGAGCGGCGCTTCCCGAGGGACGGACCCTCGGGGCGGCCGGGACGCGCCGCCTCCCTCAGGCGGGGGACCCGCGGATCCGCGGCTCCCTCCATCGCCGCCACCGCCTCCTCCCGACGGTACCTGCCATCCCCTGCCCGTGCCATTCCCCTCCTCTGCTCCCTCCTCCTGCTGTCCCCCTCATGCATATGGATGGGCGCATGCGCCTGCCGCCCTGGGCTAGATGAAGCGGAGCGGCGGCGGCGCTCCCAGACGGGCGGGCGGCTGCGGGGCGGTGCGTGTGCTGCATGTGCGTGCGTGTGTGTGTGAGTGAGTGAGTGTGCGTGTGTGTCGGGGGGGCGAGGGGCTCCGCCGCAAGAAATAAAAGGACTGGGATAATAATCGCCATAATAAAACAAAAAGAAAAAAAAAAAGGAGAGAGAAAAGAAAAGGGAAAGAAAAGAGGGGAGGCGAGAGAATAAGGCGGATAAAAGGAGGCCGGGCTGTTTTGCATTGAAGAGCGGGGCGCTATTGAAAGCGCTTGAAAAGCGGCGTTGTCCGGCGCGGGTGCGCCGCGGTATATTAGAGCGGGGCGGCGGCGGCAGCAGCAGCGGCAGCACCTCCTCCTCCACCAGCTCCTCCGCCTCCTCCTCCTTCTCCTCCTCCTCCCTCCTGGCCCTCCCCGTCCCGTCCCGTCCCGACCCGGAGCGAGCGGCGGCGGCGGCCCTGCAGGCGGGCGGGCGGGCAGCGCGGCGGCGGCATGCGTGCGCCCCGGCGGGCAGCCGCGGCGGCGTGCTCCATCCTCACCCTGCTCCTGGCGCTGCGGGCCCAGGTACGTACCGGGCACGGCCCCGCCGCTCTTCCGCGGGGCTTGCGGGACATGGCTCTGCGGGAGCCCCGACGGGCGCTTCTGCGCGGCTCCTCCGGCCGGAGCGCAGCTGCTGCCCTGACTTCTCTGGAGATGGCAAACGCGGGAGTGCTCCTTGCAGCGAGGCTTAATTCCTGGGAAAGAAAGGCGATTACTGCAAACCGCTTTTATTTTCCCTCAAAAATCACTTTTTCCCCCCTTTTATTTTTCTTTTTTTTAATACTTTTTTTTTTTTTTTAATCTACTCGATAGCAGCGCTGCTGGGGCGATTAATGAGCTGATGAGTCTCAGCCGGGCAGCTCCAGCCGTGCCCGGCTCAGCTGCACCGCGGAGCAGGCACAGGGGTGGCTGGGTGCCTTTCCAGGCAGCGCATTATGAGTACATCGTTTTGCTGGGTTTGCTCCTCGCGTCTTGCACTCTTGGTTTAGTTTAGTTTTATTTCCTAACCATTTGGAAGCCTTCCTCGCGCTGTTTTTTTCGGAGCTGGCACTTAAGGTTGTTTTTTGGCATTAATGGCGTTATTTAGTTGGGCTGATTTATGAGCCCTTCTCGTGGATGTCTGATAGGGAAAAGCTTGGGGTGGTTGGCTTTGTTTTATTTTCAACATTATGCATGTGCTTCTTGAAAGCACACTTAAAATTACTTTTTCCTGTCTTCAGAGTTGTTGTAGATTGTGTTTGGGGAAAAAAGTTAGGTAACTGTCTGTCTCTTTGTTTCTTTTCTTTTTTTTTTTTTTTTTTTTTTTTTTTTTTTTTTTTTTTTTGTTCGTTTGTTTTGTTTTTTTTCCTTCGGTTCTTTTTTGGGATTAACAGGTGACTTTAGCGTCGGGACAGTTCGAGTTGGAGATCTTATCCATGCAAAATGTGAATGGTGAACTGCAAAATGGAAATTGCTGCGATGGCACCCGAAACCCAGGAGATAAAAAATGCACCAGAGACGAGTGTGACACCTATTTTAAAGTTTGCCTGAAGGAGTATCAATCGCGGGTCACTGCTGGCGGTCCTTGCAGCTTCGGATCCAAATCCACTCCTGTCATCGGAGGAAATACCTTCAATTTAAAGTACAGCCGGAATAATGAAAAGAACCGGATCGTTATCCCCTTCAGCTTCGCCTGGCCGGTGAGTTGCTTGAGCTGCTCTGGCTCTGTTGGATGGTGCTTGAGATGTCCTTAGCGAGCTGAGCTCTAACTGCTTGTGCCAAGGGAAGAGGGATCAGGATTTGGGAGGGAGCAGGCATCTTGGCAAGAGCGCCGGGAATCCGCAGCACAAAATGAGTAAAATGTAGTGGTGTTTTTGTTTTTGTTCCCTGGGGCTCACAATGCACAGCCTGTTAAATTTGAAAGTCAGATGTGCAGTGAGGGGGATCTAAATGGGTCAGGGAAGCAAACCCAGTATCTCTGCACTTTACAGCATGAATAAGTCTCTTGAGACTTAGAAGGTCAGAAGTTCATTTTTTTTTCTTTTTTTTTCTTAAGCAGTGAAGTCTTGGGCTTAAGCCAGAAGAGCAGTGGGTTAGGGGCTGTAGAGGGATCCCGTGTGAAAAGTGTGTGTCATAGCTGGCCTCCTTCCCCGGAGCGTGTTTGGGAAGCCTTCCTGCTTCTCCCAAGGGGAAATCTGCTTGGTGTGGATGGGAGCTGCTGTTGCTGTTCTTGGTGAAGTAGTTGCCAGCTTCCCTGGGAAGCTGGCTGTGTTTGGAGGTGCTTGTGGACTCCAGAAGCTAAAGACTGAGAAAAGCCTGGCTTTAGCTTTTGGTGCCCTTCACCCACTCCTCCCCACAGCGCACCTTTTCCTGGCTACCTGCCTCTTGTGGTCCAGAGATTCTGGCTTCCCTCTAGTTGTGTGCAAAACTCGGTGGCTCAAGGAGGTGGGGCTTTTTGCCCGGCACTTTTCCAGCCTTGTCCACTCTAGTAAATACTGGTCAGCCCTGTGGAGCAAAGAGATGGTGATGGGTGACTCCTTCCTTCGTCGGTGATCCTGCTTTGTTGTTGGCTGGAAAAAATACTCAGACATCGCTGCTGCTTGTTTCTTCTGGGCTGCTCAGGAGGGTTGAGGCTTTGATGGTCAGCTCCCTGCAGAGGAAGTGAGGACCATCTTTCCAAAAGGACCATGGTGCAGGCCAGACCCACAGAGGCAGGCTCCAGGGCCCCAGGGTCTGTGGACATGGACGAGTGCGGTGCCTCGGGTGGCAGGAGGTCACGGGTTTTGTGCCTGGCAGTGCTCTGTGCACTGGGGGGCTCCTGGCTGGCTTTTGAGATGCCTCTCTGGGATGCTGTGGTACGAACGCTGAACGCTCACAAATTTCTGCTCCTAAAACTTGTATTTTGACATCACCTAGGAAACAAAACTGTTTCCCCCCTGCCACACACACCCCTTCTCCAAAGGCGCTGAGCAGACAATTTCCTACCAATTGCCTTGGGGTATGTTGATGCTCAGCAGTTTTGTAAATCCAGTCATCCTAACCTAGATGCCTAAGGTCATTTTTGGGAGGGGAGGAGGGCCCTGAATGTGCATGCAGGGGAGGGGTGACTCTCATTTCCGATCCTCTGCCACTATTGCTGCTGGCGAGGTGGAAGCATGCCTAGACCCTCCAAAGCTTGGCCCTTCATGGTCAGATAAGGACTGGTTGCTGGGAGGGCCTGGACGACTTCTAGGGGGAGGACAGCCCGCCCCAGAAGCATTCCTTCTCCAGCTGTGGTGTAGACACCCACTCTGTGGTCCTGCCGCCAAGCGCTGCAGGCAGCCGTGTGCTCTCCGAGCGTGCTGTGCTGTGCTGCCTCCTACCTGCCTGCGCTGTCAGCCCGCACTCGTGGAGTACAAGCGCTGCAGAGGCACAAGGCAGAAATTAAGTCTCCGTTTTTAAGGAGATAGTATTACAAAGTACAATAGCAGAGTTAACAAAAGTATTCTCTGTTGGAAGTACAAGTCTGTCCTTTATTTCTTTCTCTTTTCTTTCTCTTTTTTTTTCCCCCTAACATGAAATGAGATAAAACTGTTATCAAATATGCCATCAAAGGGATAAAGGGCTTTGTAAAAATCTGAGGTATTTGAAGCTCTGCCAATGGCTGTAGTGCTTGTGTTGCAGATTTTGACTTTTGTCAGAGAAGTCAGGTACATCAAGGATTTTTTTTAAACTAGCTCAGAGTAAACTGACTGTCTTGAATCTATCGGTATGCGTATAAAAATGGTGTGAAAACTAAACATGTTCCTTCTAGCAGCCTGTCTCTCCATAGGGTTGGGAAGGGAAATCTGTGTGTAGAGGGTGGGTTTGGGGGGTGGGGACCCTGGGAGAAGTCTCTTAAGCTTGCTTGCATCTTAGTAAAAGAAATGCTTCTATTGTCCTGCTGAATCTCATTCAGCACTGGAATCCTGGAGCAGCAGCAGCAGCAAAACTCCAGTACAACCTTTGAAATAGGTAAAATTCAAAAACTTGAGACGCTTGGTTCATAAGCCTGGAATTTTGGAACAAGCTCTTGCATTTTCCCAGGCAGAAATGCACTTTTTGAGATGCTGATGACAGTCCGTGTGCAATTATCAAGCCTGCTTCCCAGCTTTAGCTTCCACAGGACACAGCTTTTCTGCTAGCCATTGTGACTTCCAAATGGCATTTGAACAAAAGAATATCTAATGTGGCAAAGCTCTTATTTGTACTAAAATTGTGTACACAAATCATTTCAGGCATTTTCAAAGCTCTACGGATAAAGTAGTAAACTTAATTTAGTCAGCTCTAATCTGATGCTGAAATTTCAGAACTTAAAAAACTCTTTAGGTGGCTGAATACTCTTGACTTCAGTAAGAGCTTGAGATTAGCATTGCATTTACTCATGTGGCTGATCATGAGAGGTATCTTTGAATACATTCAGCTGAAAATTATAGTAGAGGTAATAAGAGCTAGACCAAAGTGTTAATCATATTGCACTTGAAAATTCATGCCCTTCTCTGGATTGTGTTCTACTCTGAGGGAGGCTTTTCTTGGATGTTCCAGCTTGAGTCAGTAGCAACATTCAGAAGTCTTGTTGCCTTGACTACTTAAAAAAATTAAAAAGAAAAAGCCTCTTCCCATGTCAAGCTGTCCCCTTATGCCATTTGTGAAAAATAGTTGCATTGCATTAGAGGCCTTTATTCATCATGCAGGAGAGGAAGGGGAGAGAATGGGGTGCTTTAAAAGTATTGTTAGAGGGAGCTTGCAGTTGTAATGTAGATTCGAAGTGTCAGGGTCTTATTAATAACTTATGGGGTTTGCTCTTGTCAGTTTTGATACGTTCCCCTGTGAGTAATGGGTGTGGAGACGGTGGGCCATAAATTAATTGAAGTGATGGGAGGTTTGAGTAAGTTGCTAGGAAACAGGGCAGCAGCCCAGCATAAAGGAACGGGAGTGGATCAGAAAGCTGCCCCTGCAGTAGCTGGTAATTCTTCAGTGCATTGAAACAAGAGCGATGATGATTAAAAAAAGTAAAATGCACCAAGGCTTGCTTCTTACATTCATTTTGAGACTTTCTTGACAGGCAAGCTTGGCTTTATGAAGCCATATAAAAAAGTATGGAACAAAAGCATTTCCATGTTCCACTTGTCAAGGAGTTCTGTCTGAACAAGTTTGCTTCCAAGGCAGACACATGCTCTTCTCTCACATGAATCAAACCTCTGGCCTTTCTTAAAGAACCCCAAGTGTGGTGTGTGCTGCACCTTGAAGGCAGCTGAGCATCAATTAACTAAGCAAAACTTAACACTACACTTTGCTTTTAAGTAAAGAAAGATCTTTTGGGGGTTTGGCGAGACTGAGTAAGAAGGTCAAACTTGGCAATTCCTTTGGTATGCATAGCTCTAATTTCAAACAGCTTGTTTATCCCAAAATTATGCTCCTTGTAATTATTTAATATTGGGGCCAATTGCACCAACACACCAGGAAACTACTGAGGTGGAAAAAAGCCCTCCAGCATCTCAGTGAGTTCAGCATAAAATACAATTTAAAAGAGTTTTGAACATCTTTAAAATAAAAATAGTCAACCTAAAAAAAATCAAATACCCAGCCTAGCCCCTTTTTCATGACAAATCTTAGTGGTCCTGATTCCTGACAATGTAAAATACGTTTTCTGGGTAGGCATTGTTTTCTGTGGCTACAGAGACACAGTAAAAAAGCCTTAGTGTTTTTAAGTTTTGTGAACTTATTCCCTCTCTCTTGACACAAGAGGCGTCCAAAATACTAATCTGCAGCTGATATTAAAGTAATAGCCTTTTGAATCTGAGGAAAAATATCACTATACTCATCTGCTTTATTTTCTCTTTTAAGCCCTGTATGTTACAGTCCTAACACTAAAATTTGGCTTTTGATTTTGTTTCTTCTCTCCCTCCAGTTAACTTCTTGAAAACTTATAGAAGCAAATGCTGGATTATTGTTCAAGCTTTTCTTGAACAATGCATGATAAGTCATCTTGGAGCATGGGCAGATCAGAAGAAATTTTTATAATAACAAGATGCATATTAATCAAATCCATGCTCTGTCATTTATTGTTGATTAATAATGTAAGAATAAATCTTAGCACTCAAAGTGTAATGTTTTGCCTAGGATAACTATTCAAAACAGAGCTGGGAGTATTAAGTGACATCTAAAGCATAATTAGCATCACAAGGCTGTTTTTTTCCCAGGACTGGAGAGAAGTGATGCAGCCATTCAGAGGTTTTGGACTCCTTATACGTTTAAAGAGTTTTTTTTTTTGTCTTCCCGCCAGTTCAGAGCTTCATCTTCATGGTAAATCCATTTGAGTATATTAACATAATGTGTCTAAAAATAAATCCTCATCTTGCCTGCTCCTAGAATTTTTGTTCTTGTTATAATAAAGGCCTGCTCCAGTTTAACTTCAGTGGCAGCTGGACTGGGCTTGACACTGAAGCTTATTCCTAAACTTTCTCAGGCTACACACATCCAGCACTGTCAGCTTGTTTATGCAGCTGGAAGTCAGCATGGCTGAAAATGAATTGCATAAATTCAATGCTTTATGCTTAAAGTTGCAGTTCACTCAAGGAAACATCGCTTCCCAGTGGGCAGGAGGCTGCAGTAGAAGTCAGCTGGTTCTAAAGCTGGTGAACCTGGGTCTGAGCTGTTTGTTCCAGCCTCACTCCTGCAGTTGTGATGCCCTGCGAAGCAAAAGCCTTAAGCTACAGTTCTTAAAAGTACTTCTCTGTAGATAAGGAGAGGTATCTCTGTAGATAACACAAATGACAGGATTGATTTTGAAAACTGAAACTAAGCTTGCCTTTGAATTTCTCTAGATGAACAGAAGTTTTATGTGTTAATTGACTCAATTATAAAAATTTAACTGGCAGCCCCTGTGTATTAACACAAGGGAAGATGTCAAAACTAGAAGCTGTTGCATTTGTTTCTTGTTAGTCTGTGGAGCTCATGGTTCTGTGGTCACTATTCTGCAGCATAAATTACACTCATTATTCTTGTAGTGTTCAGAAGAAACTGCAAAAAGTGGATAGAAGTGGTTAAAGTGGTTTGTAAATAGTCAAACATCCAGAGTCCTTTACCAGCTCAACCCAGTTCTTAGGCACTTAGGTAAATAAGTAGAAAGGCTTCTTGTTCAGGCTTGCTCCATGTGAACCTGACTGTTTTGCTTGGCTGGCTACTAGGTATTCTGTCTATTAACCTTGCCACCCTTTTGTAACTGGTGCATTTAATTATCAGTGGGATGCTTTAAACAGGTAGGGGGACTGATAAGGGCAGGTAATCTGCTTGTTGGGGAAGGCTGAAAGCAACCATTGACATTTTGGCCTATCTGCTGCTCTTTGACAAGTGGGGCTCCGTGAGAAAATAACTCCGTAACTAGATAAGGTGCCGATTAAAATGCTGCTGTTGTATGAGGCACCCTGGTAGGTGAAATCACTTGAAATCATTAGTTTAAAAAGAGAGGGGGAAAAGGGGGAGAAAAGAAGCTACTATACTTTTTTTTTTACCTTTTTTTTTGTTTGTTTTAAAGAAGGGGTGGAGGGAAGACCCCAACTCTCCCCCGTGAGCCCAGTACATTGTCCCGTTAATGCATGCTAGTTTTATGATTGGAATACATTGTAGTCCGGCCACCCAGACAGAGGCATTGACTGCTAATATTAACCAAGAACAATAGTGTGGCCATACTGACTGCAGTGAGGATTACAGAACATAATGGGGCCTATCCAAAAATAATGCTAATACAGGACAAGCAACAGGAAGCAGCAGTAGACTCAGCATTGCTCGGCTCCCAGACAAACCATGGACTTACTTCACACAATGGCAACTTCAGCACATTATGTATTCACAGGATACTCATTATTCCAGCAGGCTTGCCAGATCAGAGATCAGCCTGGTTTGCTGGATGCTTAAGCGCATGCATAGTTTGGATAGCGGTACTTTTGTGTCCTTCATCATTTGGCAGGAGGGTGGCCGTGGTGGTGCACGAAGGTCTTGACTTCGGCTGCTGCCTTCCCTTGCCAGGGCAGGACGGGGGGCAGGTCTCTCCTGCAGCTGCTGATATGGTTCAGTTCGTTCTCGTGTCTCCTTTCTGTGGCAGTGCAGGGTTTACTGGCACTTAGAGCAACAAAGGAGCTGCTCAGAATGAAGCCTAAAGGAGCAGCTGCTGTGTTTTGGTGTGGGCAGATTCTGATGAGGCTCTTGGCTGGGCTGCCTGCTCGGGGTTCAGCAGAGCTCTTGGCCACAGGCTTTGAGGCGTGAGAGAGATTGCCATGGCTTGGGCTGTGTTTATATTCACCGGGTTGAGGGAGTAACAGCTCTGTAGGGTGTAGCCTTGTCCTTACGTAGGCTGTCCCAAAGAAGAGCTTCCTGATGATGTTCCATTTCACAAAAGGTTAAGAGGGTTAGGTGGCTTTCCTCCTTTTCTGGAGTATATTCGCGTATCCTCTGGGTGAGGAGCCAGTTGCCTTTAACTCCTTTGAAGGATATTCAGTGGTCAAAGTTGGCCGATCATGGCACAGTGTGGTGATGCATCTGTGCATTGTCATCGTGGAGTGACAGGGTACCCGAGTGACAGTCCTGGTGACGGTCAGAGGAAGTGGGTTTGTGGCTAGCTTTAACCCTGCTCAGAGCTGCCCTCCTCCCTGGGCACGCTGAAACGTGCCTCACTTTCCCTGTTGCGCGTGCCACAGCCGGACACCTGTGGCCCGCTGTGCCGTGTCCTCAGCGTCCGCCCTGGTGCAGACAGGGTGTGTGTGAGCTCGGTTCTCAGGCTGGCGCTCACAGCTGTGCAGAGCGTGAGGAGAAGGCGGCTGGGCTTAACCTGCTCTCCTTGTTTGGCAGAGGAGGAGCAGGCGCAGCGCTCTGAATGCAAAACTTCCCACTGCATTTGTCTAGTCATGGTTTCACATGCTCAGCAAGGCTCTTGCACGCTCTAACCACAGGGGTAGGAGGGAAAGGAGTTGGACGGGTTGCGAGCCCTTTGAAAACGGAGGCAGCGCTTCGCTGAGGATGTTTTAATCTTGCTCTGGCCCGCTGACTCTCAGAGTGCCTTTAGAAGCCTGAGTACAAAAGCACCTCCTTTGGGTGGATGTCTGGATGAAGGGAGGGAAGAGGATAATCAAGCAGAGAGCTTTAAACACCTGTTTACCTGCAGCTGCCAGGATTCATTTAAATAACCAGAAAGGAGGTTGCATTGCCCTTTGAGATCCTTAGAAGGGACAATTTCTGATGGGTTTCGGGTCTGCACAGTCTCTTGAGCTGTACTATCAGTAGATCAAGACACAGTGTCTTGTCATTGAGGGAAACAGCTCTTGCACACTGATGCCTGCTTTGTTTCTTGGAGTGTGAACGTAACCATTTCCATCCTCTCCTAGCTTCACTCACTGAAGTTCTGCTTAAATTTGGCCATGCTGCCTTTCAGCCTCTGGACTGATCTGCAAAGTTTAAGGACTTGCTGTTCCTTTCAAGCTGCCTTTCCTCTCAAGCCAGAATCCCTGCCTTCTGGTCAAGCTCAGGTTTACAGTGGCTAATTGGGTGTGACTCTGGAAAGTTCACTGCTGCCTTGTTGCCTAGGACATCGCTTTGATGGAATAAGGTGCATGATGTGGAATTCTTGTGTCTGGATATATATATTTATTCAAAGATGGGCAGAGGTCATCTATGGGCATGGGAAAACTTAAACCTCCACACTGTAAGCAGTCATTCCTGAGATATCTGAATCCTTGATCTATAGAGTGGGGATGATATGCACTTCTAAAAAATCTCAACAGTGCAGCTTTGTGCAGAACTGCTTTTCTGGGGGGGCTGAGGGAATTAGCTAGAGGTATGTGATAGTTGGATTGTTGAAGGGGGTTTGCTACTGGTATGAGGCTCTGGGTGTCTGTGTGGCTTTTGTTTAAAAGTGTCCCATCCTGAACACAAAGTCTTGGGTTTTTTTGGTCTGTTCCCCATGCTGAGAGGGACAGAGCCAAGGGATTAAATGCCATTCTTTATATCACCCCTTTTCAGGACAGGGACTCTTCCTTTAATACATTTAGACAAAATCAGAGGGGGCAGTTGGAAACAAGGGAATGGCCAGGGTAGGTCTGTTCCCCCTGCATTTTGTTTCCATCCAGTTCAGCTGAAGCATCTCCTCTCTTTTAACCAAACTCCTGTGTGGTAGTGGAAAGTGGTCACACAAGTATCTAGCAACAGTAGCACTCACAGCTAGGATTCAGCCTTTCCTTTCCTTAAGGGCTAGGTGTGTTGGTAAATAGTCCTGAGAACCAGCAGGGAACTGTTGCTATGAGTTTAGACAAAATATCTTCCAAAACAATTATGCAAGGCCGAAAGGAAAACATCCTTAACTTTATTGGAAGTAGTGCTAGTTGCCATAATTCATTCTCTATATCATAATATTTTTTGTCAAGCTTGTAGTAACATGTTGAGCTTGTGCTGCTTAATGTTGGTAATTAAACCACTGAGGAAGCACCCAAGATAGTGCAATCTGCATCTGTAATATGGCTCAGGAGTTCTATTCTGGTTTTGTTTGTTTGTTTTGGTTCTTTCTTTTTTTTTTTTTTCACCACTGACTTGTGCAAGGACTTCTTAAATCTGTTTTAAGCAGTGTTAGATGACTGAGTTGCATTTTGGTTTATTTGATTTTCAGAGTTTCTTTCAGGATGTCAGACTTGGTCTAGAATAGAAACAAGTAACATACAACTTTTCATGAAATATTAACCAAAAATGGTTCAGGCCAGTGGAGCCTCTGCATAGAAGTTTGAGCGCATGTCTTGGCTTGCCCAGCTTTGCTTACTTTTGGAAGCATTTTCCCACAGTTATCAGTGAACGGAATGGAGTCCTGGTCTGCTTTGAATATGAAACATATTTAGGCTATACAGCAAGCCAGTGTCCATCACAAATGGGTTTTCATTCAGAGCCTCATGCTGTGTCCAGTCGTGAGAAAGCAGTCTGCTCCAGCTCTTGTTCTCTTTTTTCTTTTTTTTTTTCCCCTCCTTTTTTTGTTTCCTCTGCTCTTCAGAAATCTGAGGTCTGCCTTACCCCCGTGCACCTTGTAGCAGCTCACTCTCGGAAGTGTATTTTGGTCTCTGTTACAGAGAGGCACTGCAGACCACAAATGAGCAGCCTGTGACTGAACATGGACACAATTAAGGAGAAATAAACCTTGCAATGCACAGTTGCTATGGCAAAGCATCAAAACTCTTCACGGAATTTTTATTTGCAGTATTATTGTTCTGCTCTCCAGATAGATGTTACATTTGTTGCCTTCCTGTAGTTATTATCATATTTTTTACTTTTCAAGTAATATTTTTTGCTTATTTTTCCTCAGCTTCCCCCCCGCCCCGTTCTGGAGAGGAGGTGTTTTGTTTTGGTTTTTAATCATTGTGTAAGTTTGGATGTGGCTGGCTAAATGGCAACTTTGAAAGATACAGCCTGGATAATAATATCTCGGGTAGAGCTGGAGGAGGAGGAGATGTTTTAATGGGTCTTGTTCTCAAGTTAGGATTGAAGATAAAGGTGGCTTAGATGTAATAGCTGGCATGTTTCCAGCCCATGGAGTCACTTCAGTCAGTTTATGCTTATGATTATTATTGCTGGAGTGCTACAGAGCTCATTGGCAGCTTGGAGCATCTGTAGAAGGGACACGGGCGGAGAGTGCAGCTTCCCTTTCCCTGCTCTTCCAAGGAGGCTGATCTTAGCCTTTGTTGTACAATGCTTCTCTCTCACCCCACCCCCTTCCATATCCATCAGTCCTTCCCTCCGTTACCTGATACTTGTGGGAGCTGCGATGGCCCTCGTGCAGACAAAGCTTTCAAAGGGGGTGCTGAAAAGCAAAGTCCCTGGAGACTGCGCTGTCAAGGCAGGGCACAGTAATCTTAGCAACACTTCTTGCTTTCAGGATGGCTGGGGGAAGGGACATCGAGACTATTTTTCCGTAACTAAAATTCTTTTGAAGCGGTTTTTGAGAGTGGGGGTTTGGTTTGGGGTTTTTTGATGCTGCTGTGCTATCCCGGTGCTTTCTGTCTTCCATGTGCAATTGTCCCACATGCTTCATTTCGGCTGGAGTGCAGTGTCAAAGGCTGCACTTCCTGGTTAAGTACATAAGATGCTTTAATGGTAGCAAAGATGAGCTATCCAAGGTGAAAGGTCTTCTAAGTCAGACTGGATAAGGTAGCTTAGGGGGTTTCAAGAAGATCATGTTTGTCTCAAGCATAATCTTTTACCTATTTCTGTGTTCAAGTATCTGCTTTGGGGTAGAGACCAGAATTTTTCTTTTTAATTAAAATTGTTGGCAGGTTTTTTCCTTTACCTTAGTCATGTGTGGCTTTGAAACTAACTTTTATTTCTCTTTTGCAGAGATCCTACACATTGCTTGTTGAGGCGTGGGATTACAATGATAACTCCACAAGTAAGTATTCCTTCCTCTGGCTTATTTAGTTCTGACACCTCTGTGTCCTGGGCACTGAAAGGCCTCTGGGAGCCTCACCAGCTTGCTGTGAGTTAGAGCACAAGGAGAGGGAAAAGCTCTCCCCCAAACAGCTTGGAGCAGTTCTCCAGGCTCTGCAGCAGCCTGTCTCACTCACATTGTCTGCAGAGGGTGAGTAGCTTGCTCACCTAGGCACCAACAGTGTGATGCCTAAAAATAGATGCAGTTAATTCCTTCTTTCTCCTCTGGGAGAGTAAAAGCCAAAGGATTTCTTCAGGTTTCTTTGTTTGATTTTTTTGGTCTCATTTTGTTCTTTTTAATTAGGACCAATATTCAGAAGCCCAAGTCTTGTTCACCTGACACCTCTCTATAAACTAAGCGCTTCTCAAAACTGAATGTACTGCTTTAAAGAAAGAAAACAACTTAAAATCTGCATAAGACTTGATATCCGTATCCATCTAATGACTGTAGATGAGAAAGAGGAGTTACTACAAGCTCTTCCTTGGGACTTGCATGTCTGGGGGTTTATATGCAGGGGCTGAAAAAGTATTTACCAGATGCCACCTGGTAGGGCTGGCTGAAAATCAAGGGTGGGGATCTTTCCCCTGGAATGTCTCTGGTTGGTTTCAGAACCATTCTGCTCAGCTTTTCCTGTGGCTAGAGGAAGCTGCACAGGGTCTCTTGGCACATGAGCTGCTCTGCTTTTTGCCTGCTGTTACTGAAGGAGGTGGACAAAATCAGCTCTATTTCAACGTAGGGCTTTAACAGCGTGTGTGTGGTAAAAGCCCCAGGAGAGAGTGTGAATCTCATCACATAAAGCTGTTGTTGACACAACAGGCCTTTTCCTTCAGCAAGGAAGCAGCAGCACTGTGGTCCATCTTACAGAAATCTTACAGCAGCTTCTTGTGCTCTGCTTTGGAGTGCCAAGGTGGCAGCCATGCAGGAACGAAATGGGCTTCAAGCCTCGTGAGAGAAAGGCCTTGGAGAAGTGTGCACAGTGCTGTGCTTTTGTGTTTTAATTGGTGAGGAGTGCATAGCTTGGGAACTGCTCCGTGTAGATCTGCTCCTTGTATTTTTTTAAATGTACATGGGATGTCCTGTTAATTCTTCATTCCAGAAAAGCAGTTGTTGCTTGAACTAAATCATGTGGTATGTTGGGGTAGCCACACCAGCCTCATACAGCACTGCTGCAGTACCTGCAGTGATTTCAGACTCTATCCCAGCACAGTCATGGAGCAGTGGCTGCTGGATTTCTTGGATATAGAGTGTTATATGGAGGAGAAGAAAGTAGATGCTGCAGCAGCAGTGAAATATTAAACATGGAAGATGCCTGAATTCAAAATGAAATTCTTGTTTATAGTAGGATCTGGGAGTTGTTTCAGACTGGGTCTCTGCCACTTTTACTATTATTAGAGCTCATCTTTTTTCATGAAACAACTTCATTTCCAAAGCTACACAATGAACCCTTTCTTTGCTTTCATGTTCTGGAAGTACAATTGTCTTCAGACAAAATTGCCTCATTTCTCAGCAGTGCGTTTGACCAAGTACAGACATGCTCTTGCATATGTTCCTGATCTGCATTCCTGCTCCAGCTTTGCTGTCACTTACCCATCTGTAGGTCACTCCAGTCGCTGCACTGCACAAAACTTCTCCTTTGTGCTCATGGCTTGACTTAGTCAGCTGCAGAGTAAGGCTTGAAGAACTAGTTAAGAAAACAATTAGAACTAAACAATTGTCATCATATAATGAGAAGAGAGGGGTTTTTTGATGTCCAGGATTTTCTTTTGCCACTGAATCGTAAAGATCCTGTGAGAGCTCTCAACAATAAAAGTGGGTTTAGTGGCCTTGTGTGGCTTTTCAATAGCTTTGAAAGCATCTTCTGATCAATGCAGTTGTTAGAAGATCCTCGAGTGGATGCTTC
Organism: Pyrgilauda ruficollis; assembly: GCF_017590135.1. Lineage (NCBI taxonomy): Eukaryota > Metazoa > Chordata > Aves > Passeriformes > Passeridae > Pyrgilauda > Pyrgilauda ruficollis. Next base: position 338,441 of record NW_024524489.1, read on the forward strand.
CTTCCCCCCTCTACATTCCACTCCTCCTACGTTCGCTTTACCACATATTCTCTCTTGTCTCACTTCCAGGAGTGGCTTGCAGTTAAATTCTGGCCCTGTTGAAGTTGATGAGAATTGTGCTTTGTTGGAGCCAAGATTCAACTCAAATGGTTTTCTTACTCTGCTTCTTGTCTGGTTGCCATCTTGCTACTGTTGCTTCATACATAAAGCTAATGGGCTGACATTGCATCTCAAACTGTGTCAAAGAGCTATTGTAAATTACTGGTATCAGTTGCATGTGAATTCCAGGCGGGCATAAGAGACTTCACAATGTAAACCAAGCCGTGGCTGGAAGTTGTCTGAAACAAAGACTTTCAAAAATAACTGTGCTGTCCTTGGCCACCCAAACTGCTCAGAGAAGTCTGGGCTTTTTCTGTTGTTGTTTTTGCTTCCTGATGCTGCATAGTTCTAATTTCCAGACGTTGGTGCACTGAAAGGCAAAGGTGGGCAGTCAAAATAGCTCATTTCCTTGTGTCTAAAACCTTTTGATACAGTTGCCCACTGAATAAAAAGAGGGATTTAGAGCTTTGAAGTGTAGCCACAAGAAGTGAATAACGCCAACAGAGTCTCTGACAGTGAAGTGCGGAGCGGAAGCCCGAGATGTCCAGAAAGCCTCTCTCTTCCACTTCATCAATTTCTAATGGGTTAATGCTTGCTCTAACCTTTCTATCAAAGCATGGGGTTCTGAGTCAGATGAAGGCAGTGGAGTTCAGAAGATCCCTTTGTCTCAAGCCTGGCTGACTGCTGCTTTTTATTTACTTAACCATTCTGCTGTGTTGGGTTTGCTTCCTATAAAACTGAAACGGTGGCTGGTGCGGGCTAAGAATGGCAGGGTTGCTGCAATGCCTCCCCTGGAGTCTGGGTCAGCACCCTTGTGTAAGTGCACACTGACAGGCGGGAATAGGCGAGGGTGGAGGAGCTCTTGTACAAGAAGGAACATGCCAGCGCTTCATTGTGAAAACTGTGGGTGATGGCTAATGGAAAGGGAGCTCAAACCTGAGAGACCGCGCTTGAATTCAGGTGGATGGGGGTACCTTTAAAATGTGTATCCAATGGAAGAATTTTATCCATGATCCAGAGGGGAAACTGCAGCTGCGTTTCATCTGAGCACCTGCAAAAAAAAAAAAAAAAAACCAAAACAAAGTCCAGTGGACTTAAAAGGGTGTTTCTATTTGAGTTTAGGCTGTGGTTAAGGTCTCCAGAGAGCTGATGGCTGGAGTGAGAGGTCATAGATGTACAGCAAGGACAAGCTTCCTGATGAGCTGGCAGATAGGAGAAGAGTGAAAGAGCAGAGGCAGAAGGAAAGACCACTTTTTCAAGGCAACTCCCTTTCTGGTGCCAAGGACTGAAATATAGTTGTCAGTGGTATGTTCCCAAGGGGGAACAGGAAGAGACTGGAAAAGCAAGAATGAGTGTGGGGGTGGAGGTGGGGGGGCTGGCTTGCAAAACTAAATTGAGTGTCGTTCTCCTTTTCTTCTGCCACTTACAGGAGAGGATAAAGTTGTTCTACTCACAAGGAGCAGGATGTCTTTATGCACACTTGGTGTTTGGGGAAGTGCCTTTGCTTTCCAGCTGTGCTGTGGATGGAGTGTAATCTTGGCAAGTGCAGCAGAGCCATCTCCAGCACGCATGAGTGGAACTGTAATTGCCAGACTAGCCCCATTCAGGAGGAGCAGATACGCATCTGCTTAAGTACCTCTTAGAATTAGTCAATAATCTTGCTGATGAGATCTAAGAGCCTTACACCTGCGCGGCACAGAGTGTGATATTGCTCTGGATGTACCAGTATGGAAAGGTCCTTAGGCATCCACATTACCTGTGAATGGGATTTAAATTAATAAAGGCCTGCCTGCATTTCAAAGTCTGACACATAGTTGTGGAGTTGGGGGCTTAGTGCCAGTGAATAATAAAAACTGATTTAAATGGAAAAATATTATAGAACCAGAAATACCAGAAGGTGAATAAGAAGTTGTTGCCCTTAATTTCACACTGTAAACACATAATGAATGCTGTAGTCTCAAGTCACAAATACCCCCAAAAATGGGCAGATGCTCACAACCTCTGAGTATTGACACTCTGGTGTGGCTGTGCAGCAAGAGCTTTGACTTCATTCCAAACTGCAGACAAGCAGGCAGGACCTAGTGGTGGATCCATAATGGGTATCTGAGGCTTGAAAAGCCTGTCAGAAAGTTCTTTTCTGAAAACTGCAAATCAAAGGTCCTTAGGAATACATTTTAAAGTATCTTGGATTAAAAACTGCCCATGTGTCATCTTACGGCTTTAGTAGCGACTTCATTAGTCTTCAGCTCTGCCTTGTGTAAAATCCCAGAAGGTTCTTTTGTACTTGTTGGAAGAACAAGCAGCACATCAGTACATTTTAATTCTTAACACTCAGAGGTGCCAGTACTTCACATGCTTCTAACACATTGCTGGCAAACTGCCTTCCTACCTCAAATTCTCCTGTCACTGGATTATGCTCCCATGTACTCACTGCTGGTTTTCAACTCTGTCTGCGAGGATATTTTGGCTGTTTTACGATAAACTTTCACTCAGCAGTCAAGTGCTGGGTAGCAGCAGGTCGTAAGGCAGTGTCAGATCGTTTAAGTCACAAGACCTAGACTACAAAGTGAAATACCACAGATATATACAATGTTCCAAGCAAATGTGAAATATTATTATTTCAAGCCATAATTTAGACAGTTGTATGGCTCTGAAAGCCAGAAGACTTTTGCTAGAACTAAATGTCAAGTGCAAACCTAAACTTTGAAATGCTCTGTAGAGAGGAAGGGGATCTATAGCACATATATGCAGTAGTTTGAGTCTTCTGCTTTGAGCTCTGGTCGTCTTGACTTTGTACTCTCAGCTGCTGTCTGAAGACAGGACTTCCATGGTATTTCTCAGCCAAAATCCGGGGTGATTGCAGATGTCGTCTGAATGCTGGAGTTGGTAGTTTTCAACTTAGTGTTTGCACATATGGAAAAGGCTGCAGACCTTTTGCAGTGCCTGTGTTCAGCCTGTAGACATGGCTTTATTAGGTTATTGTAGTATGTTGTTTTTGTAAATGCTCCAGTTGAAAACAGAACTAGTGCCATTAATGCAGGAGCAGGGGAAAACACATTTTGTACCAGTCTGTTGGAGCTGAATTTTCTTTTCTTTACTTGTGAATTGTATGAATTCTTAGTGGATGCCCTTGCACTGCAGAAGGGGTAAAGGATGGGCAGTAGCTGAACAGTCCCTTTGGATTTCAGGCTTGGTTCAGTTCGATAATGCTGCGTGCGTGTTTCAGTTAATGGCTTGTAGCTCCAGGGCAGCCTTATCTGACTGTCTGAAACAGAAAGTTAATAAAACCAACTGGCTGCCTCAGAGAGTCTTGCCTGTGAAGCTGGAGAGCTGTGATGTGGGAGTCAATGACGAGACCTGAAGGGAGGTTTAACCCTGCCATCTCCTGTGCCTGCAGACCCCGACCGCATCATTGAGAAGGCCTCCCACTCCGGCATGATCAATCCCAGCCGCCAGTGGCAGACCCTCAAACACAACGCGGGGGTCGCGCACTTCGAGTACCAGATCCGCGTGACGTGCGCGGAGCATTACTACGGCTTCGGCTGCAACAAGTTCTGCCGCCCCAGAGACGACTTCTTCACTCACCACACCTGCGACCAGAACGGCAACAAGACCTGCTTGGAAGGCTGGATGGGACCAGAGTGCAACAAAGGTTTGTGACAAACGCTCAGCCTGCGGGCCAGTGGGATGGGAGGGATTGGAGGGCAGCCTGTCCAGGCTGCGTTCAGTGGTCAGACTGTGCAGAGGGGGGCTAAGGACTGATGGGACCGTGACCAGATCTTTACAGGGAGAGCTGGGGGCAGGAGAAGAGTAGTTTCTGCCTTGCCTTAAAGTCTTGGAGAGAGAACTGGGCACTTAGCAGATGTGTTCTTTCTCTGATTATCCGCATCTTTGCCCTTGGGAAGAAAACCCAGCCCACTGACTTCAATGGGAGTTCTGCTGCTGACTTCAAAAAGGATTTCCCCTTTGGTGCAGAACTTCAAGACAAGCAGGAAGGAGAGACTTGTTTTAGAGCTGACCTGGCAAGTGTAAAGCTTTGGTGTTTGAAAAGTCCCAGGCTTGTTTGTTCCACCTGAGATCATGTTCAACATGTTTACTAGGGAATGGCTGCTACCTAGGCAATTGGGGGAGGAGAAAGCAGGACGTAGGAACAGACTATCAGCCTGTCTTAATGACTGAGTTTACCTGCAATTTGAATTGTTGCTCATCTTGATATCCTGTCTGTTCAGAGATACAGCCAGAACTAAATCCACGGTAGTTAAAAGCTGCTTTGAATTAGGTGTAAAGCCAGGGAGAGTGGCCCAGATCACCTGCAAAAGACAGAGAAAGGAAACCTGTAGACTCCAAGTGACCTGAGCTCTGCAAGGCACGATGGTTTCTCCCACATGAAAACAGCTCTTTGAACAGCACTAGGAACAATTCCTCTGCACAGTCAGAGGAACAGATTTCCTATAGAAAGGAAAAGCTGATAGATTTCCTATCCCAGGGAGACACCTACCTTGGTTTTCCTTCCGGTAGACTTGATAGGAGATACTGGTTAAAACCTTGGATTCAGCAGGATTACAGTGCTGGTTAGAGATTAGAACGTTCCCACGAGTGTGAAGGCGCCGGAAGCGGGCAGTGTGCTGATACTCTTCTTTTTTGTTGTTTTAACAGCTATTTGTCGTCAGGGATGTAGCCCCAAGCATGGTTCTTGCACAATTCCAGGAGAGTGCAGGTAAATGCTTCCTATCTCTCCTTGCTTTCCCCCCACCCCTCCCCAGCTAATTAAACAAGTGATGCTAAACACAATAGGACTGGGGAGGGAGGGCATTTTGGAAGTTGTGGTTTTGAGCAAGACACATTATTCATGCTGACTTGCCCAGAATAAGGGGGGAGCAGGCTTTTAATGCACTGATAATTTTAAGAAGCTTTTGGTTTGTGAAGTGGTGGCATTGAGGGAGAGGGGGCTATGGGATAAATGCTGCCTAATGAGCACTAACTAATTGTTTCTGCATAAATAGTGCAAATGTTTGGTGGCTATGTTTTTTCTGGCAGCCTGATTAATAGGTTTTTCTTCAATTGAAGTACAGTGTGGTTTTTCTGTCTTCTTCTCCCTTTCAGTGTTTCCCCCTTCTCCCCTCCCACCCCCTGGTTTCTTCCATCAGTAGGCAAAAGTCAAGCATTCTTTAGAATGGGATTAGTTAAATCTCTGGGTTCCTTTCCCATTGTGAGCCTGGCTCCGAGTGCTGAGAGGTTAATGGCTGGGATGAAATCTTGTCAGTGGGCTCTGATGAATGCCGAATTTTGTTGCCGTGCTTTGAAGTCCCTTCTGTCCTGGCAAGGAGACAATGGAAAGCAGATTTTATCCATAACCCGACAATTAAATATCTGGAATGCCTTAAAATATGCAGCACATATTTACAGCACAGGGAAGTCTTGTCTCCTACCCTTAGAGGGGTAGTGGATACTAAATGTGGGTATTCTTTATCAACAGGCAGGTTCCAAGTTACTGCATGTAACCCTTTATCATTTCTGTTTACAACTGAGAGCTTCTGAGGTTACAAAAATGTTCATATTGATCGTGTGTAGGAAGGGTTAAAAGTGGAGTTTGAGTATTCCTGAATAAGACTCAGAAGTCTGAAGGAATAGAAAGTAATTTTTCTGCCTAACAAGCATATTGGTGGATCCTCTGTTGCTGGAAACCTTTGCATGAAGTGGACTGCAGTTACAACAGGAACTGAATCTGGAGTGTCTGACAGACTATTCTATAAGAATTCAGCCTAAACAGCTGTAGTGGCTCATTCATTTTCTCTGCTTCTGAAATTCATGCTTCAAAACAACAACAACAAAAAAAAATTACCAAGGAACCATCTGAAAGTGAGGTAGGAAGTAACCTCTCATCCTCACAGAGCTGTGGCAAAGTGGAAGTCCAGCCAGGGGATGGACTGTTGTCACTTGTCCTGTGATTTCAATGTTCAGCATCACTGATACAAGCTGGTTAACCCCCAGAACACCAAATCTAAATCTTTTTTAATTAAAAAAAAAGCCTAACAAGTAGTAGGAAGTATGGGGGGGCCAGATGGTGAGAGGAGCATATCAGTCAGGGCTACCAGTGATTTGTGCTGCTGTCATCAGAATAAACATGCCTTGTAGGGGTTGCTGTCTCCTAGTCAGAACAACAGGCTTTGTTTCCAGATTTTTTTCTTCCCTTTCTCTTTCTAAGTCTGTTGCCTCCCACTCACTGCCCAGACATGCACTAGTGCTCTTATTTACTTAAGGTGCAACTTTCCCACACTTGATTTGCATAGTCTTGAAACAATGCTGTCCTTCTGGTGCCTTCAGATAACTTCTGCTTGCCAAGTTAGACCACTATCTTTAAAGTGAACACAGAAACAAGATTTTATTTTCTTTTAAGTTTTGATGAGTCATATAGCCTGTATGCTACAAATGCAACAGGGTTTAAAAATAACATCCGAGCAGAAACTGCTCTGTGTTCTGGTACAACAGACAACTTGCAACGTTCTTAAAATATCCTTTTCCCTTTCGCTGCCAGTCACTTTCTTCAATGCAGGCCGGCCAACTAAACCATTTTTCACTCATGAATCACTGTACAAGGAAAGTTGACTTTAAATTTCTCATGAGAAACTGCTGCATACATATTATAAAACACGAGTTATTACTGTGAATAGTTTTCTGGAATTGATATGCCACTTTTTTTTTTTCCCCCTAAATGCCCATAGCCTTACCCAGTTTTGTTGGTTATGTTTTGAAGCTGATGTTTGAAGTAGTACCTTTGGCTCTAAAGCTCATGATTTATTTTTTTTTCCCCTGTGTGGTATGGGGTTTTAAAATTATTTTGCTTTCTTTACACTTATTCTAAAGAAAACAAAACCCACCACCACTTTGATTTGATGGGAGTAAAATCAATCCTCAATTTAGATACCTGCTTTTGCAGGTGAGGTCCCTTAGTTTGGCTTGCATGCAAGCTCACAGGCAAGTTGCTTTGAATGCAATACAAATTAAAATTTTGATCTTTGTGCATTCTCGTTATATGCCCTGTACAGAAAGATTTTCCAAGAGCTACTGGAAGGAGGTTGTTTTGTCTTATCTGGGTTTTTTCCATGTTCTTTGCCCTGACTGGCTTTTTTTAACACACACACTAATAAGAATTTCCCATTGACTTTGAAAAGGCTGCTATTGTGATAGCTATTAAAGAAAAAAAAGTTAATTAGGATGCAGTTTGTCACCTGAGATTTTTAGAAGGGAAGTCGGACTTACCACTGGCTGTGTGTGATTATCCATTGGATAGATCCTTCTGGCTTTTTCCCATGAGAAGAAATTGCCAGCAAAAGAATGGTGGGGGGTTTTACAAATAGAAAGCTTAGCTGACTTCTGTAGAGCTGAGGTTTGTTTTCATAATTTAGTGACAGCTTAGTGCATAATTGCTGCTGATCAATTATTCTCAGGACCTGTTAATGAAATACAGTACCTCAGAAAGCCTTTGCTTTTAATTTTCAACTTGTTTTGCTTGTTCCTATCTATAGATCCACTTTAATCTGAAGGATCCTTGGTCTGTCTTGCTAGTGAGAACTAAATGAAAGCCAAAATAAGCTTTCCCTTAAGGGGGCTTTACTTTAAAAGAACATCTTCCTTTTAAGTAGAGAGTTCAGGTAGCTCATTGATGGTGACAATAAAGAATTCAAATAGCAGTAAATTCTCTGGACATCAGTGTTTCTCAGAATTGGACATGATTTAGTTGTTCCCTGAGAAGAGGTTATTAGCATAAATCAGACTCAGAAGCACACCGACAGCTGATCTCTGAACACGTGTAAACCCTGCTGTGCTGCTTTCTTCCATCCCTGCCTGTGGCCCAGTCCATGCTGGCTCTGTGTGTCTCTCCATTCAGAATAAGGGTGGCTTCTCACAGAGCAGGGAACTCCTCGTGTTTTGCTACTGCCTTGCCAAGGGCTCAGAGTTGCTGGTTATGGTTTTGTTTGTCTTCCTGCAAACCCAGCGTGGCTGAAACGCCTGGAACCTTGTATTCATGAGGATCTCTGGATAACTATTGTTTCCACTGACTTTTTCTTCCCCCCTCAATTTATAAAGCACCCTGTCAAAGTCCAGAGATTGATTTGTAGTGCACACCCACCCTCTCTGCCACATTTATATGAGGCTCCAAAAGAGTGTTATTGTGCTGAATGGCCTCATGCTGGTTTTCTCAGAACAGTTATTCTTTTGTCAGGAGGCCAGCTACAGAGACCTTGGCAAAACTACCAAAATGTTTGTTTACAAGAAACCATCAAACAATCCTTGAATAGCTTCTCCCCTCCCCTCATCCTGCCCTTCTCCCCCACTTCCCAGCCTTTCTTCAAGCTTTGGAGTTGCACACTCGTATCTACACACAGCAGTTATGATGGGTGTGGATTTGTTTCCCTGTTCTGATTTTTGTCCCTTTTTTTTGCTTTTTTACTGAAGGTGTCAGTATGGATGGCAAGGCCAGTACTGTGATAAGTGCATTCCACACCCGGGATGTGTCCATGGCACTTGCATTGAACCATGGCAGTGCCTCTGTGAAACCAACTGGGGTGGTCAGCTCTGTGACAAAGGTATGCTAATCCCAGAGGGCTGTGTCACACTGGGATGTCAGCGCTGGCACACCGTGCCCCCGGGGAGTGCACCGGGGCTCAGTGGGCTGCTGAAACGTGCTGGCCCTCAGCTGCCTGCCCTGATCCCCACTGCTGTTCCAGCATGGTTAGCATCTGTCCTTAGCTTGTCGCTGTCCTGTCCCACTCCTCTGTGGGCACGCATTCTGTAAAGGCTCTGGGATAGCAGAACAAAGCACGTGGTGTATAGGTCATGTTCCTGTAACCTTCCAGCCTGGCTTTAACGCTCCTCTCCTCTTGCAGATCTGAACTACTGTGGGACCCACCCGCCCTGCTTGAATGGTGGTACCTGCAGCAACACTGGCCCTGACAAATACCAATGTTCCTGCCCTGAGGGCTACTCAGGACAGAACTGTGAAATTGGTAAGTGTTGGATGGAGCTGCTGAGCTGCCGCCTGACAGTTCATTCTTGCCAGCTTTTGGTGGCTGGTTTTGGATGCACTGTATGAGATGGAGGAAAACTCAATTTGTAGCATACCCAGTCAGGGCTAGGTACAAAGATGCAGCCTTTCCTATTCTCATGCTTTGTCATGAACGTTTGGTGTCTCTGGACATCTGCTCACTGGAGAGGTCACTGTGAGCCACCCTGCTGGCTGTGGCTCCAGCAGGTGCCAGTCGGTGGCTGATGAGCTTAGCATGGAAAGAGACTGTCTGCGAGCCAGGAAATTCCTGGTTCTTGCCGGAGCACGGTGCAGCAGGAGTGCTGATGGCGTGTCCAGAGCAAAAGCATGTGGAGGGAGCAGGGGTGGCTTGTGGTGGCATTGCTGTAGCCTCTGCCATGGTGTCCTTCTGTCCCTGTGCAGCGGAGCATGCCTGCCTCTCCGACCCTTGTCACAACGGGGGAAGCTGCCTCGAGACATCCACGGGATTTGAATGTGTGTGTGCTCCTGGCTGGGCTGGACCAACTTGCACCGATAGTGAGTCCTTTTCAGTGTTTATTACAAATGTGCCAGTTTGCTGGTTTTGATCAGTCTTTCTAATCCCTCATAACCTTACAGGGCAGACTACTTAACCTTTCCCAGCCTCAGCATTGCATCCTGGCAGCCATTTTTACACCCCTGTGCACTCTCTTCCCCTTTGCTTGTACCAAGGGTTCTGTCAGCTACTGGGAAAGGAATAGTCCAAAGCTTCTTGAAAGAAGCACAAGGCTGGAGTTTTGTAGTGTTCTGGCATGTTGTTAAAAATGCTGTTTTGAGGGACTTGCTGGATCCAAATAGGACTTCCAGTTGCAAAAAGGCCACAGGGGTAAACTTTTCCCCCAGTGTTTTGAACCCCCTTTTCACATTACTCCTCTCTTTAAATGAGGCTTTTGCTGAAATCAAAGATAACCTGTAAATTACAAGTAGAAGTCCTGTTGTTCTTCTGTTCCTCAGGGAAAACCTGAGTAGCAGCAACCATTTGTCAGACTTGTCAGTTACTGCCATTGCCAATCTGGTAGTGGAGCTAAGCCTCTCTTTATTCTGCGTTACAGATATTGATGATTGTTCTCCAAATCCCTGTGGTCATGGAGGAACTTGCCAAGATCTAGTTGATGGATTTAAGTGTATCTGCCCACCTCAGTGGACTGGCAAAACGTGCCAGCTAGGTAAGAACTGCTTTCTCTCCATCTGGTGCTGTTCCAGAGCTGGAAAAGATAAATGCAAAAGGGATCATGGTCCTGCATTACTCACGGTGATGTTTCTGAAGCCTGTGGATGTGTTTTGGCACATTGAAGACATTCAGTGTCTGTTTGCAGGACTGAGGTCTAGGACAGTGTCCAAGAGCAGTGTGGCTTCCATCACCTTGCTTCTGCATGCTGGCACTTGAAGGAAATAGTTAACCAGAGACATCCTTCAAACCAGAACTGCCCTGAAGTGGGGAGGCTGTGTGTTGTGCCTCCCAGTCCCGCCCCCACATGTGCTTCTCTCCCTTAACCCTGTGAGAAAGTTGCTGTATCTCCTCAACCACGTAAACTCCTCCAGACCCAGAAGCTCACAGCTGGGTTCCAAAATGGGGATGATCTCACGGAGAGTGAGCTGGCTGCATTCTTTACACAACACACTCATCCCAATGACCAGGCTGCAGCATTCCTCCTTCAGAATGCTCAGCTGAGATGCATGTGTGGGGGCAAGTTGCTCTTAATGAGTGGCTGGGTAATTGTGAAATAATTAGCGTAGCCTGTATGTTCTAATTGCAGAGAAACTGAAAAAGCCTTCAGAGGCTGATGATGATTTGATGATTGACTTTTGTTCCTTCAAGTCATGCTAATCCTGGCTCTACGCTGCAAGTTCCTCTTAGCTCTGGAGGAACTGCTGGTTATTGCTGGGGTGTGGGCTTCTCCCTTCCCCCCTGAATGTTCCCCTTGGTCTTCCAGATGCCAATGAATGTGAGGGCAAGCCCTGTGTCAATGCCAACTCCTGCAGGAACCTGATTGGCAGCTACTACTGTGACTGCATTACTGGCTGGTCTGGCCACAACTGTGATATAAGTAAGTGTCCATACCCTTGGGTTTATTAAGGGCCAGTTCTTTGGGCATATGTGCGTGTGCCCCTGAGTTCTGAGCTCAATTTAAACACTGGGCACAGCCCCAGCAGTGGATGTTTTTAGAAAGGGAGTAGTTGGTGCAGAATGAAAATACACAATTTTATCAAAGTCATTAGCCTGTACCATAGCTATATTCTGATAAAGGGACTAAAACAATGATGTGAAGTTTTACTGCCTCTCCTAGAAGAATCGCGAAAGGTTTCCCACCCATTATAATAACCTTATCTCAAGGAAGGCATGCAGGAAACTTGACAAAAAGTTTATCTAGCTGCAGTTTCAGAGAGAGCTGAACTCTCTATCTAGTGTAAATATATTTTTGCCTTCTAACCATGCTAATTTTATTGCAGATATTAACGACTGTCGTGGACAATGTCAGAATGGAGGATCCTGTCGGGTAAGCCTTCTTGTTTTACCTTGGTTTCCCCAAGACTTGCAACAGTAAATAAAACATTTGAGTCTAAGCACAAAAAATTTGGAAAATAGCAAATAGCTGGTACAAATGGCCATGTCTTTAAGTTGGGGGAGGACCTATGTCATGCTACAGCATGTTGAGATATGTCTGTAGAACAGTAAGGGAAAAAAATTATAACTTCAATAAATGACTCATTTTCACTGCCAGTGTCACCAGTGAACGAGCTGGTGGTTGTGCAAACTATCTACTAGAAATGTAGGCACTTCCCTTCAACCTGTGGATTAATGTATCCTGTCTGGAAATTTAGAATGTAAACTGGGACTGCGTGGTCTGTGTGTGTTTGTTTTTTTCCCCTCTAAATATTTTGGATATAGTAAGATTATACTTTTTTTAACTTTTTAAATTTTTTTTCTCTTAATAAGAATATATCAAGGGAGGAACAATGTTAACGCTGAAACTTTTTTTTTGTTCTTTCCCAGGACTTGGTTAATGGTTATCGGTGTATCTGTTCACCTGGCTATGCAGGAGATCACTGTGAGAAAGACATCAATGAATGTGCAAGTAACCCTTGCATGAATGGGGGTCACTGCCAGGATGAAATCAATGGATTCCAATGTCTGTGTCCCGCTGGTTTCTCAGGAAACCTCTGTCAGGTAAGAAGGCTGGGTGAAAGGCAGACCCTCAGCCAGTGCCGTTTGTTCCGACGCTCCGGATCTGAGCACGGAATGCCTTGCATCCAGTGAAGCATAGTATAAAGTTGTACTTGATATCGCTGTCAGTCTGCCAAGAAACTGCTTGATTAATATATATTGGGGCGGGGGAAGAAACCAACAAACCCCTGACAGGCTGGGGAGGATTCTCTTTGTTGAGCAGACTGCAGAGTTTGCACATCAGGCTTTGTGGAGCTCTCACTATTAACTTTAGCAGTTCAATATCGAGAGTTGTCTGCCAGAATAGTGGCAAGTGGGACTAAACTCTGTGTGCTATGAATGATTCTTTGAGGCAGCAGATAAAAAGGTCAGATTCCACAATGTCAGCCCGTCGTGGTGAGGGAAAGCCATGATAAACCTCTTTCACTCAGCTTTCCCTCGCTCCCTTCCCCCCGTTCCCACTTGCCTTCCCTCTCTGTGCACTACTTACAGCTGGACATAGATTACTGCGAGCCAAATCCGTGCCAGAACGGCGCCCAGTGCTTCAATCTTGCCATGGACTATTTCTGTAACTGCCCCGAGGATTACGAAGGGAAGAACTGCTCGCACCTGAAGGATCACTGCCGCACCACTCCGTGTGAAGGTTCGTGTTGCCCTGCGGGTGAAGGGCCGGGTCTGGCAATGGTTCCTGCCCCTGCCCTCGCTGGAGCCCTAACGCAGCTCCAGCCCGGGAGTCACTGGAGTAGCTCTGCTGTCAAGAGGCTGAAATTTGCCCTCTGCCTTAGGCCTCTCTCCATGTGAAAAGATGAGTGATACTTGTGAGTATCAGCTATTGAAAGACAGCATTATGTCAATGTGGACAGAAAGCACAGGTAGCACATAGCCGGATGCATTTATTCCAGGCCATGGATGTGTTCCAGCAACCATCAGATAAGACGCTGTGATTATTTTATGCACAGTTGGCAGAGTCCAATGTTATTTTAAAGCAGCAAACGTATTTGTAGTCATATGTTTATGGTTTCACTCGATGATCTTAAAAGTCTTTTCCAACCTAAATGATTCAATGACACGAATCTTCTAAACATCTGTGGCTGGAAGTGAAAATGTTGCTCTTGAGGAATTGGGTTGCTTGGGTAATTCTCATGCTGGTCTCTGCTTTTCTGCAGTAATTGACAGCTGCACCGTGGCCGTGGCTTCCAACAGCACACCCGAAGGGGTTCGCTACATCTCTTCCAATGTTTGTGGTCCTCACGGGAAGTGCAAGAGCCAAGCGGGTGGAAAATTCACCTGTGAATGCAACAAAGGATTCACTGGCACCTACTGTCATGAGAGTAAGAGCAAAAAAGAGAATGTGTTTTACTGTCCCCCACTCTTACTGGGAAAATATTCCATCCTTCCCTCCCAGACCCCTTTAGGGTTTCTTCATTGTAACCCAGTGAACCTTGGAACTGCTCTTAAGTTTTCATATCCCTCTTGGGCGAGGCAGAGTGGAATTTGCTAGGCCTTGGGGAAGGTTCACAGCCATGACCCCTCTGGCCTTGAATTGTATGTTGTTGAAAACCTTATGTATACAAGGTCTGAGGGAGTTACTAGTGGGGTTTAACGTGGATATTAAGGACTCCTGTATTTTATTTTTTATTTTCAATAATGACAGGTTCATCACCTTGTGCAGTTTTTTACCCATTTGCCATATTGCTTGTAACCCTTCTTTTCCAAAGGGTATTATTAGAAATGGAAGTAGCACCAAACAGTCGGCAGTAAGATAATGACTCCTAGTAACTGTACTTGTAGTTTGACCTTTTTTTTTTCCCTCTTTTTTTAATCCTCTTGTTTCTTCCCAACTGTTGCAGATATCAATGATTGTGAAAGCAACCCCTGTAAAAATGGTGGCACTTGCATTGATGGCATCAACTCCTACAAATGTATTTGTAGCGATGGATGGGAAGGAACATACTGTGAAACAAGTAAGTTATCCATGCTTCAGCACACAGAAAGATCTCTTGGGAAAACATTGGGAAGGAATGGCTGGTACTGTCAAGATGACAGTGACCTATGTCAATAAACTCTGCTTCAGAGGCCACAGAGGACCAGGTCCTCCCACCAAGTCCCAATCTTTTGTATTGGAACTAAGCCCAAGTTACAAAGCTGGCCTGGGATTAGGGCCTGGCTCTCTCATTGCTGAGTTTCCTGCACTATCCTTTGGATAACTTCCAGGAATAAACCCTTTGCATTAGTAGATGCCACTTTATGGCCTGTCTGCATATCATACTTGCATTTTGTCAGTCTCAGAAACAGGAGAGGAGTTGAGTGCTCTGCTCCCTTCCCCTGACTAACCGGATAGTTTATGTAGTAGGCCTTTTCACTGAAACAAGATTACAAACAAAATGAAAACAAACTGGAGGACTGTGGTGAAACAGTCTTCATCTATGTGAGAGTGCTTAAAACTTTAAAATACTGACTTAGGCATTTAATCCACAATTGAAACACAGGCCAGAATTAGGGGTGGGTTATGCTCCTTTCAAGCATTGTGTTTGTCAGTTCTGTAAACACTACTGAGCCTCTTTTCTCTCCTTAACATATCCAGATATTAATGACTGCAGTAAAAACCCTTGCCACAATGGAGGAACTTGCCGAGACTTGGTCAACGACTTCTTCTGTGAATGTAAAAATGGGTGGAAAGGAAAAACTTGCCACTCCCGTAAGTTCAGCATTTCCAAAACGTAACAGATGTTCTCTGATAGGCTGCTTGAACTCGTTGCCCTAAGGGAGCACCAGCATTAAGGACGGTTTGGGTTTCCCACAGGTGACAGCCAGTGCGATGAGGCGACGTGCAACAACGGGGGGACGTGCTACGACGAGGGGGACACTTTCAAGTGCATGTGTCCTGCGGGATGGGAAGGAGCCACTTGTAACATAGGTAAATAGCCTGCACAATCGCCAGGAAGCAGATGCAGCGCTGCAGCTCTGACCTCAGCTGTTCCTCTTGGCTCAGGCTTGACAGCTTTCTAACAACTGAGCGGCAAATGTTGTTTGTGTTACAGCGAGGAACAGCAGCTGCCTGCCAAACCCCTGTCACAACGGCGGTACCTGCGTAGTCAGCGGGGACTCCTTCACTTGTGTCTGCAAGGAGGGCTGGGAAGGACCCACGTGTACCCAGAGTAAGTCAGCTCTGCTTGAACTCTTCCAGAGTGTTGCATGATGAGAACATGAGCTCATCCTGTCGCCCTTGGAGTCAAGATTGAATCCAGAAGGGAAAGCTTGTTTGATGTAGGCTTTAGCATCACCTGAATCTTTGTTTTTAATGACTTTATGTGATGCAGCCCTGACCTGGGCATGAGAAAGTTGCAAATGAGCTAAGTGGAGACAGATGTTGTCTTGTTTTCTCCTGCATTCTTTTTCTACGAGCAGTTCTTTCTGCTTCCACTTTTTTTCCCCCGTTAGATTCTTTACAAGGATCTCTTCCTGCGTACATGTGTTCCACAATGTAGTTAACAAATTTTGTGGTACAAGCCTGGAATCAATTTAGTAGAGAATTTCAGCATATTTTTCTAAAAGTTGAGCTAAGTATAACTTGGGCATTAGGGGAAGTTTGATAATTTTTTACTGCCAGTAGAGCTGTATTAGCCAAAGTCTACATGTTTAATGCTGTCTGTCTTTGCTTTCCAGACACAAACGACTGCAGTCCTCATCCTTGGTAAGTTTGTTATGTTTATCCTTTGCTCTTTTTGTTGCTATAGAATTCTGTGTTTCTTTTATCTGTAGCAGTTTTTAATGTCTGTGATAATTCTCCACAGTTACAACAGTGGCACTTGCGTGGATGGAGAGAACTGGTACCGCTGTGAGTGTGCTCCAGGCTTCGCCGGGCCCGACTGCAGGATCAGTGAGTGTTCCGATGGCTCTCTGCCTCAGTTCTTGTCTCGCTTCAATCTTGTTGCAAGACAATCATCTTAATTGAGTTATGTAGTAGATCAGATGAGTGATAAGTGTCTTGTGTCATCTCTATCCATACCTGGATCTGCAGCAGATTTGGAGAAGGCAGGAATCACACTGAAAATGAAAGAAATTTAAAGTCATTCAGCTGGAGCTGAAACCTCTTGGTTCAGCCGAGTGGGCAAAATGCCGTTTGGGACAGCTTTCCCTTGTATTTGTGTGGCCCAGACTTCTGCTTGAGATGAAAGTGTGCCAGCCAAAAACCTTGTCAATTAATAATCCACCTCCAAGCCCTGAGGTGATGTATGCACTTCCCTGTAATTTAATAATAATTACAGGTAGGAGGACACTTTTTAAATAACAGCCATGGAATAGAAGTCTCACAGCAGCAATAGAGCTGGGAAGGGTTTAACATTGCCATCAGTTGAAGAATCCTAGTGGGGGACAAAACTGGAGCACATCAGAGGAGAGGAAGTGTGTCTGTGTAGGAAGGAATGTGTCCTTGCCCTAGAAAGCTGGAGTAGCCACAGGGGTCAGGTTTTGATCTTTGTTAGTGCCACACAGCAGAAACGTCAAAGGACTTCTCTGAGGTTATACTGGTGCTGCAAGCAGGAATCTATGTCCCAGCAGACACTAGAAAATGAATCTAAAGCTTCAGTAGGCAATTCTATCCCATGTTTGCTTTTTTCCTGACAAAACAAAAGGATACTATGGAGTAACTGTTTCCTCTCCTTCCCAACACAGACATCAACGAATGCCAGTCCTCGCCCTGTGCCTTTGGAGCCACATGTGTAGATGAAATTAACGGGTACCGTTGCATTTGCCCCCCGGGCCGCAGTGGTCCAGGATGCCAAGAAGGTATTCCAGATGCCACAGCTGATCCTAGCACTTACAGCAAGATCTGTGTAATTGCACATTGATGGGTTTGTGGTTGTATGGGCTTGGTTTTGGGGCACACTATCTGTTGTTTTTTAAAGCAAGTATCCTTACTGAAGAAGCAACTTAGTGGGAAGTTTAGATGAACTTTAAAAAGGCATGTGTTTCCTATTTTTAGTTTGTAATTCTGATCAATCTCTCTTCAGTTACAGGAAGGCCTTGCATTACCAGTGTTCGAGTCATGCCAGATGGGACTAAGTGGGATGATGACTGCAATACCTGTCAGTGTCTGAATGGAAAAGTCACCTGTTCTAAGGTACAGCTGTGCTGTGGTTCAGCTTACACCACGTCACAACGTTCTGTCCCCTAGCCAGTGGATTCTCACCAGTATTCATCCTCTCCTAGGTGTGGTGTGGCCCTCGGCCTTGTGTCCTGCATGGCAAGGGCCCTGGCGAGTGCCCCGCTGGCCACGCCTGTGTCCCTGTGCGGGACGACCACTGCTTCACGCGCCCGTGTGCCGCCGTGGGGGAATGCTGGCCCTCCAACCAGCAGCCTGTGAGGACCAAGTGCAACTCAGACTCCTACTACCAGGACAACTGTGCCAACATCACCTTCACCTTCAACAAAGAAATGATGGCCCCGGTAAGTAACAGCAGCTTGCTGGGCTGTGGCACACACAGATTCATTCTCAGAGCATGGAATGATGTTTTCCAGAGGGAAAACTGCAGCAAAAGCTGACTCTGCCTCATTAGCAAAGAAAACAAAAAGCAGAGAAGGATTAATATAGCCTTTTAGCCTAAATGCTTTTGTGACTAGAGAAGAAAAAAAGCTAGGTTGGAGGGAATTCCACCTCCTCTTCCCCTGAGAACTCCTACTTCAGGGCAAAAAATATATCCCTAACAAATCTTATATCTGTGTGTTTGTGTGCATATGTATTTAAAAAAGCCAACATCTTTTTTTGTGTCCTCCAGGGCCTTACCACAGAGCACGTTTGCAGTGAATTGAGGAATCTGAATATTCTGAAGAATGTTTCTGTTGAATATTCCATCTATATTACCTGTGAGCCTTCCCACTTGGCAAATAATGAAATCCATGTTGCTATTGTAAGTATTCCTGGAATATTTTTAAATGTCTAAGTAGTTAATTGCTTGGATATGTGTGCAACACGTGGATTTCATAAAAATATTAATTCCTGGCTTTGTCAGCACTTCTTGTGGTTTAGTTTCCATCCTGATGCTGTTTAAGAACAGGAAAGGAATTCTGGTTACATGTGTGTACCTGAAAGCTGCCATCTGGGGGCAACTGTAATAAGGGGGAGTAAAACCTTTCTCTGTTAGACTCTTGCTTTTGAGGGTTTTTTGGTCTTTTTAAGGATGAGGACAAGAATTCTGAGCTGTTAGTTTCTGCCCACAGCAGGCCATTTTGCTTTGATTCTGTTTTGTTATAGAAAGAGCCTTCACTGCCCGTGAAGGTTTATAAATAGCAGGTTCCTCCGTGCATCTGATGTGGTGCTTGGTGTTAATTGTGTGCCTCCTCCTGCAGTCTGCAGAAGACATCGGGGAGGATGAAAACCCCATCAAAGACATCACAGATAAGATCATCGACCTCGTCAGTAAGCGCGACGGGAACAACACCCTCATCGCTGCTGTCGCCGAAGTCAGGGTGCAGCGGCGGCCGGCCAAGAGCAAAACGGGTGAGCTCTCCTTGGCCCCCAGCTCCTGCAGCACCCCTGCCAAGGGGCACAGCCTTTCCTCCCTTTGGAGACTTCTAGCAAGTCCCTGTTCATCAGGAACGATGGGGAGGCTGTGCACCCAAGGTATTTTTACTGCTGAAAACCCTAAAAAAACTTGCCAGAAGTTTGCTAAACCAAGCAAAAGGGCTGCTACCCTTCCATGCTCCTGGTGGAGAAATACGGGAAGTAACAAGGCATTAGACCTGAGATTTGTTTTCTCCGAGACATCCCAAAGTGTCCCC
This sequence comes from Pyrgilauda ruficollis, assembly GCF_017590135.1. Classification (NCBI taxonomy): domain Eukaryota; kingdom Metazoa; phylum Chordata; class Aves; order Passeriformes; family Passeridae; genus Pyrgilauda; species Pyrgilauda ruficollis. The sequence continues at coordinate 357,550 of NW_024524489.1, forward strand.
CGTAGTCTGCAGCAGGACTAACTGTCTCCTGTCTCTTCCAGATTTCCTGGTGCCCTTGCTGAGCTCGGTGCTGACAGTAGCCTGGATCTGTTGCCTGGTCACCGTGTTTTACTGGTGCATCCGAAAGCGCCGAAAGCAGAGCAGCCACACCCACACGGCCTCTGACGACAACACCACCAACAACGTCAGGGAGCAGCTGAACCAGATCAAAAACCCCATTGAGAAACACGGAGCAAATACTGTCCCCATTAAAGACTACGAAAACAAAAACTCTAAAATCGCCAAAATAAGGACACACAACTCCGAGGTGGAGGAGGATGACATGGACAAGCACCAGCAGAAGGCCCGATTTGCCAAGCAGCCAGCCTACACTTTGGTAGACAGAGATGAAAAGCCCCCCAACAGCACCCCTACAAAACACCCAAACTGGACAAATAAACAGGACAACAGAGACTTGGAAAGTGCACAAAGCCTAAATCGGATGGAGTACATCGTATAGCAGATGGTGGGGTGCTGCCATGCAGGGCCTTTGAGTATCATTGTAAAGGCACTCAAGAGCTTGTAGTTCTTAAACTGTTGTGTAATATTTGAGTCTAAGGCTATTATTTACTTAGAATCCCTGTGTTAATTTAAGTTTGGACAAGCTGGCTTACACTGGCAATGATAGTTGCTGTGGTTGGCTGGAATACCAAGTGCTGCATTTCACATCTATGCAAAACTAGTCAAAAGTGCCCTCCTGTAAATTCAGCTGCAGCTGATCCATCACAGAAACGTTCCATAAGGTATTACATAGCCTTATTACTCTTCCTTAGTGTTCATTTTTTTTTTCTGCCAGATGTTCCGATTTATACAGTTTCTTTAGAATAACACATTTTATTTATATTTATTGAATTTGAGTTTTTTGTATATTGGTTTTATGGTGACGTACAACTAGTTCTGTATTTGAAAGTGCCTTTGCAGCTCGGAACCACAGCAACTATCAAAAATAAGTTTATTATTTATTTTTTTATTGTATTTTTGTTGGGGGTGGGTGGGGGGAACTTGTCAGCAGTTGCTGGTAAATGAAGAATTTAAAGAGGAAAATGTGTCAAAAATAGAAGTTTGTATAGATATGTAAATAATTCTTTTTTTATTAATCACTGTGTATATTTGATTTATTAACTTAATAATCAAGAGCCTTAAAATATCATTCCTTTTTATTTATATGTATGTGTTTAGAGTTGAAGGTTTTTGATAGCATTGTAAGCTCGTGGCTTCTCTATTTTGAATTTATTTTCTTGTTACATGTTGCCTATATGCCAAAACTAAGGTGTTCTAAAATAGTTTATTTTTAATAGGATGGGCTTTCATGCCTTGATGCTGGTTTTTGTACAATGTCAAACGTTTGAAACACCTTCCATAGTATCACTTTAAGACTATTTGTAAGTACTGACTGAGGCAGTTTAGAGAATTAGACTAGAAATTTTTTTTTGCTGCTTTAGACTTGAAAACCGAGTGACAGGCAGATAATCTGCTAAGAAGCAGTTTAAGGGAACAAAACGGAGCTATTACTTTATGTAGATGAAATGTGAGTGGTTGCATGTAATTAAAAATATCAAATTAGCGTGTGAAGTTGGAAACACAGCAATCTTATTTTGTAAATTCTAATTATTTTTTTCTCACCATGAATATGTAATACTGAACCACTTGTAGATTTGACTTTTTTTGTAATCTACTGCATTTAGGGAGTATTCTAATAAGCTAGTTGTTGAATACTTGAACAGTAGAATGTCCAGTAAGATCACTGTGTAGGTTTGCCATAGATTACACTGCCCGCCTTAACAAGTGAGGAAATCAAAGTGCTATTACGACGTTTAAGATCAAAAGGCTTATAAACATAGTCATCTCAGTGGTTAACCATTGAGATCATGAAGATACCTTGTATTGTGATATTAGTGTTATATGAAAATGCATCTTTGATGTGTTGTTCCTGGCAATAAATCTTGAAAAGTAATATTTATTAAATTTTTTGTATGAAAACATAAAAGAGCGTGGAGATTATTGAGCTTGGAGGCGCTCCCGGCCAGTCAGCTGTGCAAAAGCAGGGGCAGGTGCTGCTGGAGGTTTCCAGGACCTGCCCCTGCCTTTGGTGGAGTCAGTTTTTTGTTAGACGATCACACGTTCCCCTCTGGCTCCCGGTGGCACTGAGGAGGTTTGAAAGCAGCGTGCCCCTTGTTCTCGCTGCCTCTTGGCCGATGTCCCTCGCAGCTCTGCGAGAGGGTGGTGTGGCTGCACCTGTGCAACGAGTTCACCCTGCACGGGCCAATGAGCTGCCCCCAGACAGGAACCAAATCTAAGTAGCTAGGCAAGATCCAAAGTGCTGACCTGGATGGGAAGGGATCCATAGATGATGCTGATTTCTAATGGGCAAAAAGCGCTTTGTAAAGCATAAAACAAACTCTCAAAGTATTCAACATGATGGCTTTGAATGCTGAACTAATGCTGCCCCTCCCACTATGGGCAGGGGCTGGCTGGCTCAGGGTCTGCTCTGGTTTTACCATGTTCTGATGAAGCTGCAAAACTGTTCTGCTAAGGGGCTACTGCAAAGCTGAAGGAACAATTAACTGTGTAACAAGTTCATTGAAAAATAGTTAAACCAACCTGCTGCAAGGCTAGGCCTTTGCATCTGTATTTGTTTGTAATAATAAACAGGTATTTGATATACAGATTGCTGCGATATGAATACACTGAATGCTAACATTCATAAACCTGAGAGTGAGAACTACTTTCTTCTGTACTTTTTTTACAGCTGTCAAAAAAAAATTTGATAAAATCTAATTAGTGTTACTTTTTATTTTAAACTCACTTCAGAAGATTTCCACCGTGGCTACTCTACTTTGGCTGGGTGCTGCTTCTGCTCTTCACACTTACGCACCACACAGGGCAGGTACTGGAGCCTGTTTAGTTTACTGCCTCCTGAAGGAGAAGTCAACACCATTAGCTTCAGCTGACCACTTCAATAATTCCTCATCAAACAAATCCCATGAGTATTTATTTCCCTTTGTTCCCTGACTTCTAAATCTGCAATAAATCAAACACGTCATGTCCAAAAAGCTACTTAAAGATAATGGACTCTTCCACCTGCCTCCAAAGGGCAAAGCTGGACTATTCCCTGACTGCTTTCCTGTACTTTTAATGTTGAATTAACCATTTTCCTGCTGTGTACTGTTCACATGGGTCTCAAATTCAAGGATACAGAAACTTGAGCCCCTCTTCCAAAAGGCTCAAACATACCTCAATTTGTAGGAGTCTGCCTTCTATTAACCAAAAAATAATTAAAATAGGGCATTTGCTATTTCTGAGAACATATAGTTGTCAGGCTTCTTGAAAACCTACTGAGGCCATTTCTGCTTACAGACTTAATCATTTAACGATGTGTACCTGTAGTGACAAAGCTGTTTAGGTCTCTGAAGACTCACTGAAAGCAAAACCTGGGTTCCTCAAGCTTCAAAACATGTCAAAGCCCTGCGCTCAGGGTTCATTTATTTACTTCCAGCCTTTCCCTGGCTCCATGCAGAGGTTTTGCTACTGCAGAGATCCTCCACACACACCCTGCTTCTCCCCATGGATTTTCCTCACTTTGTCACTATGCCACGGTGTTAGAAAATTAGAACCATGCAAGTTGTACAGGGGGAAGTCAGAAAATTCTACACAACTGCCATTATGGTGTTTTTAATTAATCCTCCTATCTCAGTGGTAACTCCAAAACTTACACTGGTGACTGTAACGCAGGAACATCCCCCAAAGCCCAGATCCACCACCAGGCTGGGGGCTGGTCCGTGGTTTCCGTTGCCATGAAAATAAATAAATAGAAACATGAACTTTAGGGCTTCCCTCTTAGAATACCAAGGCACATTTATTTTTGTGGAAATCATACTTTGCCAGTTCACACTTCTACTACTCAGGGAAGATACACCGCGTTTAGTCAGGAGAAGTTTCCCACTGCTAGTCTAAGTTTGTTCTTTGGCTCCTTCTTCATCTAAGCACTGAAAAATGCGTGCTTCCTCAGCTGCCATTTAAGCATGCAAGAAATGAAATGAAATGAAATGAAATTCAAATGAATTTCACTGAATTCAAATGAAACTGAAATGAAATAGAAATGAAATGGAATGGCTCCCCTTGGCACTCTGAGCTTTGCTGTACCTACAGCTGATTGAACCTGCCAAATCTGGGTTTGGTTCAGCCCGGCTGAACATGGCCACATCAAAGCCCTGCACCTCCGCATGGAAAGGGCCCATCTTATGCAGAGGTACCTGGGAAAGGTGCTGATGGTGCAGGTTACATCAGCCTTCACACCAATACATTCCTGTCACCAGGAATGCCACCCTTGGGAACGGCTCCCTCTGCAGTGCTGACAGGAGCCAAGGGCAGCGGGGAGCGCTGGGACCTGAAGCCCCTCAGGCCAGGGGAACGTGACCCAGGCTGGGGCCCAAAAGTGTGGCTGCACCTCCAGCCGTGCCCTGGTGAAACCATTTTCCCTTGCACAGACACACCTGTTCTCACACCAGCTGACACCTGCACAGCAAGAGTTAATGCTATTAATCAGCTCCCTGCCAAGCTGAAATGCATGGGGTTATGCTCCCTGCTGCTCCTTGAAGACTGCCTGCTTCTGCTCCTTATCTGCCAGCCCTCGGGCAGGATCCAGCCCTGCCTCCCAGCTATCCCAGGGCCAGGGTGCTGCCCTGCCATCTTCGCAGTCACAAGGCAGAGCCTTCATGGTTTTAGGAGCGCCTGCCAAGATGAGAAGTTCTGACAAGGGAAGTACCAAATTCAGCCTTTTTTCTCCCCAGAAGATGGAAGTGATTGCGTAACCTCCCCATCCCCTTCTAACGGAAGCAAGAATATTTGAGTTTATTTAAGAATTTTTTGGCTTCCTCTTTTTTCAGCATTGACAGCAATGGCCACGGTGGTTACTGTTTGCCAGTGCCCACTGAGCTTGCTTGCCAAGGTCAGTGATTTCTCCCAATAGAGGGAAAACCCAGTGAAAAAGCTGTACAAGGATGAGCTGCAGTTTCTGAGGCGGAGGAGGAGGAGAGGGGTACAGGCTCTGGATGGTTCAGCAGGGCTTCCCTGGCACTGGGGCAGCAGCAGAGGCAGAGCCACGCGGGATCAGACGGCGTCAGACTGGAGTCCCAGCCCAGATCTGCCAGCGAGCGCCTTCTGTGATGTGCAAATTGTTTCAACCAGTTTCCCTACAGGGTGGAGAAATAAATCTCTATTCCTTTCATTCTAGCACTATGAGATCATATTAATATTAAAAAGGGGCATGCCCAGCTCTAGAATTAGAGCTCAAGACACTTTTCTTTAAAGATCTGATGCATAAATAAAACAGATAATTATTTATTATGCCAGCAAGTAAGGCAGTTATAGAGCTAGAGTAACAACTCCTACTGCTGTACTAAAAGATTTAACTTGGACAGAATGGGAGCAAATCACTGAAATTGTCCTTCACAAAAGGTGCACTGTCAGCTCTCACAGGAACAGATTCCCAGCTCTGGAACAATTTAAGTGGATAGTAAGGGAGGTAGGACAGTTGTGGCTAATTTCCTGAACAAATTCCAGGTTACAGCTGAAATGCCTTGTGACACTTCCACAACTGTCAGGATTTCTCAGCATAAGGCAACACCAAACAACCAAAAAGTCCCTACCTAAAAATGTCACCTAATTGTAAGGGACGAGGTCATGCGCTACCAGGCTCGATTTTAATTATCTGGGGCAAACAGGTGGACGAAAAGACTCGTGCGCGTTGATGAAAGAATTTGCTGCTCCTTAACCAGTTTGCTTTACCTTGGAAGCAGCTCTTCCCTCAGTGCTGCCCCAGCTGTCAGAATAAGCACTTCCAGCTCCTTCAGCTGGAGCGCTTTGATATCCTGTGATGAAAGGCTCCGTGCGTGGCCGTTCCCTCAGCCCACATCTTCTCCTTCGCCCGGGTTACTGCCAGCCAGTTTATGTTTATTAAAGGAGAAAAAAGCACAAAGCAAAGAAGTGAGGAGTGCCTTTTATTAAAGCTAATTTCTGAGGCCAACCCACACTTCCCACTGCTGCCAAAAGGCTCAGAGTTATTGCCTCTGCTGCAGCCTGTTTGAATAGAGAACCTTTCCCTGGGTACTGATAAAGCCAAGGAGATACCTACTCCTAGCATGCAATCTGGGAGAGTCTGTACTTCACAGCTTTCTTATTCCAATTGCAAACAGAAAAATATTTTCCCCATTTTTTTTTTTCTTTAGGAAGAAACCATTTTCTAGTCAAAAGCCAATGAGATGATGATGTAAAACGCCAATTAAAACTGATCCAATGCAGTCCACATGCTGAGCAGCGAGAGGGAAGGAAGTTCACACTGACCAAAGAAATGCCTTCAAAAGCTACTTAACACCTCACCTGGACAAAACCTTCTGTAGAAAGGGAGGACTGAGTGCTTACCTGGCAGGTAACACCAGAACCAGCACAAAGCTTAGTACCCACAAGATCTTGGGACACTTAAAACCTTCCTACCCACCAGCACTGGGCAAGGGAGATTTCACATGAGCTGCTTCCTCTTTATAAATGATTATGTAAAAGGCTGGTCTAGCTTTTGATACGTGTTTAACCACAGAAGTCCACTAAACAAATATTTGTAACTGCTTTGATGTAAACAATAATGGAAACGGTCATCTGCACACATTAGAAAGTGTTTCACTAGGAAACAACTGTATGATTATCACCAAAAGCACAGACCAGATGAACCAGATGATTCATTAAAAATAATAACCCATCAAAGCTGGCTGGTTTAGGATAAAAAAATGAACCAAAGATATTGTTTCTGTGCTTCAATGGCAGCTTCAGAAGAGATATTAAGTATTCCTTACTTTTACAGAAAGGTACGCTAGTGCTGCTCAGAAGCAATTAGGTAAAAAGAAAGCCAAGACTTGCAAACTGCTAATTTTACTTCAGCTCAGTTTCCAGTTCCCTTTTTTTCCCTCTAAACCTGATTTAGGAAATCAGGTTTGTGGTTCTAGAGCATGCCAGACCACACCTGTGCCAGTCCTCTGGATGATAAAGAAAAAAGCAAAGTCTGAGAAGATGACCCTGGGCTCAAAGCAGAGAGAGGAGAGAGACACAGACACAGCCTGGGTATCCCAGCACCCCCAAAGCACCACCAGGTTTGCAAAGGACTAGCTGGTATTAAAGTCCTGCTGCACAGACAAAAGAAAACACACTTTTGAGCAGTATATACACATATATATATATATAGACATATATATATACACACACACATAATAACAGAGGTGATTAAAACTGGTGTGATAAAAACTGTATGTCGTTGCCCTCTGGTTTCTGATACTTGAATTATCAATGCTAAGACTTTAATACAAACTATCAAATTATTCTAACTACTGTCATTTTTCTGATAACCGCTTAATTAAATATCCCTATACCTCTTTCAAGTCCCTCAAAAAAGGTGCTTTTCACTCCCTTCCTGGCCCAGTATCTCCAGTGCATAAAAAAGACAACAGCAAACATACCTCAGGCTCTTCTTCCTCCAAACCAGGTTATTTGTAGCCTTGGCTTTGCTGGTACTGGGAAAGACCTTTTAGCAGAGCCTGGAGCTGGGTAAGGATTTGCAACCTGACTGCAAAGCACTGAGAAACATCACCCAAAGAGCTGAAAGAAAAAAGAGAACATGTCCTCCAGACACATGCAGAATCTTCTTCATTTGCAGCAAGAACAGAAATCACTTCCAGCAGGAGGAAGCTGTACAATCAGCAGTGTCCTGCTGTCAGCTGCAGAGCTGCTAACTCTCATCAGGACCTGGGTTACACCACCAATTCTAATGCTCCTGGATGTGAATCATCTCCTTAACCTCAATGAAGAGATCCACAGTCGTAAGTAAATGTCACTGAGATTTTTCTAAATTACTTCACACAACATCAGAGAGCACAGAATATGCTGAGCTGGATCCCAAGGATCATCAAAGCCCAGCTCCTGGCCCCGCACAGGACACCCCAACAATCCCTCCTGTGCATGGGAGCGTTGTTCAAACGCCTCCTGAGCTCTGCCGGCCTTGGCGCAGTGACCACTTCTCAGGGGAGCCTGCTCGGTGCCCAGCCAGCTTCTGGGTGGAAAACCTCTTCCTGATGTCCAAGCTAAACCTGCCCTGACACAACCTGAGGCCATTCCCTCAGGTGCTGTCACTGTCACCACCTGCTCCCCTCACCAGGAAGCTGTAGCTCCGTGAGGTCTCCCCTCAGTCTGCTCTGCTCCAGGCTGAACAGCCCGGTGCTGCTCCTCACAGGGCTTCCCCTCAAGGCCTTCAGCATCCCTGTGCACTCCTCGGGATGTTCTCAAGCACCTTTGTATCTTCTTTACATTCCAGTGCCCCCAGCTGTCCCCAGCCCGAGGCCAGAGCAGGGTGGGCCTATGCCAAGGACATGGCTGGCCCTCCTGGCTGCCGGGGCACTGCCGGCTCAGGGGCTGTGCTCACACTGAGCTTGAGAATGAGGAAAGAAAACGGCTTATACATTTATTCTACACATTAAAAAAGATAAGCATGAAATAAAAAAGGCACATTTCCTTAGCTCATTAGCATTTAAATTTAAGAAGCAGTACGAACAAGCACTGTGAAATTAAAATTTATCTTAAAATAAGATTTAAGTCTGGCATTACTTCCACATGAAAACCAGCGTGTTGCTCTTGCACACAAGCAAGGCCTGATTTTGAAACATGTATCCATGAAGATGTGTATACATGTTTATACATGAACTTCACCCAAGAACAGTGTTTGCACATCCAGGTGTAAATACATAAATCTAAATATATAAAGGAAACCTTCATTTTCCCCCAAGACTGAACGCATGATGACTTGTATTCACAATATGGGCTAGAATTAAATGTTCATATCAAAATGACACAATCAGAAACTATAGTTATTTTGAAACTTCTCTGAAGAAGTGGGCCTCAAATCATCAGCTAATAATCCTGGTTAAAGAGTTATTTGAAATAAACTTAATTTGCTTTATTGCTGTAAAGATCATGTTAGTAAACCAGGAACTTTCTAATACAGAGAAAGAGTTAATTTTTTACTGAAATAAACTACATGCTCAGAAACAAGCAAGAGACCAAATAACTGCAGCTGCTAACAGATCACACAAGGAGTTTTAACTTTTGCTGTCAGCAGCTGATATGACTTTTTAATAGCACTGAATATGTATAAATCTAAAATTTTGCTTAGTAAATATTATTTTATAAGAGATTTTTCTTTCTATAAATACGATGATGACTTGTGCAATAATCATGACTAATTCCTAAAGACTTAAAAGGATTACCTTTACAGTGCCAAATGACTAAGATCCTTAGTTAACTAAATTTTCTTAATGTGTTCTCTAATTTTGATTTTGTATTTTTATTGTTTTCCATCATTTTGAATTGCTTCTTGCTCTTTGCTTAGGCACAACTTTGGCTGACCACTCATGCTATCAAGGCAGTATTTCAGATTTTGACTTCTTAAGCCTTCGCAGTTTTAGCTTCCCGAGACCATTTTCCACTTCTTTTTTTCTTTTTTGGGAAAGCTTCTCTGAAGACACGGGGTGCAGTTCTAGACATGGTGTTGGCACTGCAGGCAGCTCTTCAGGGACTGTGCTTGGCTCACTTTGGCTTGTCTGCACTCCACTGCTGCTCACAAAAAGAGACCAAGAGGGGTTTTTTCTCAAAGTCAATGACTTCTTGTCAACCACAGTCTTTGTCACGTCTTGCTTTGAAAACAGCCTGGAATTAAGAGGCGTCTTCTCCTCCAGGAATGGACCCAAACAATGATCATCCCACTTACTCATTTCTGTATTGACAGAAGTTAAAGGAGTCTCTTCAGAGGACACTGTTGTGAAATGCTCCAACTTTTCCTCTGAACCAGGGGCGTCGAGCTGAGCCTGTGCTCTGGTCACCCTCTGACTCTGTCTAGGAGCCGGCAGCACTGACTCAGAGCTGCAAGGAGGGCTCTCACTTAGCAGACTCGCCTCTGGCCACTCCAGAGAGTGAGGTTTGTGCTGGCTGTGAACCCCTCCTGGCTCTCTCTGATGAACATCATTTCTCTGCTCTAGCACAGGAAGTCCCAAGCTGCTCTCAGCTGTGTTTGTGCAGTCCTTCAGCAGGCCTGGGCTCCTACGTTTCACAGCAGACCGAGCACTGAGAGAAGTCTCACAGTCTCTGTTCTCTGTCTGTGAGTCTGCACAGCCAAGATACACTTTCTTGGAGTCCTTGCTGATTTGAGGTTTGCTTGCACTACTTCTCCTTGGTTTTGTCCTCTTCACACTGAAATAAAAAGGAATTTTGTTTTTTAAATTAAAAACGAACCTTTACTGACTCCACTTACTGTTTTTCCAACTCTGAAACACCACTTGGGCCACCCAATTTCTGAACATGGAAAAAATCCCTGTGTATCATCTTGACAAGCAGCAGTGTTTGCCTAGAGTGGATAATATCAAGCGTTATCCATCTGATTTTCCACTGTGCTAGGGGAGAGCCCTATTTATTAATGACTAAGCCATGAAGAAGTGAGTTCACACTCTTTTCCAAGAGGCAGAACTGGATTCATTACAGATGTTAAAGGTCAACAGAGCAGAAGTATATTGAATTCCTTTCCGAACCGGCTAGATAAAACAGCATTTCCTAAGTGCCTAAATGACTGCAAACCATTCCCATACATCCCCATGTATAATGCATATCTACAGGACAGAGGGGGCAGGCGGGAGAGGCAGTGAGTGCGCCTCTGTGTGAGAGCTCCTAATCTCTATTTTAGAATGTTCCTCTGGAATTTTTCCCAGGACATTTCAAAGCATTGCTTTAAAGTTAACCACTACTCATCTAGTATCAAGCCCATTCATCTGGCAAGGACTTTGGTAATGCAAGTAGATGATATTCTGAAAGGAATTACACAGGAAAACGGGACCACAAGGGACCTGACGGAGTGTCAGTACACAAACACTCCTCAGCACTGTGTTACCTATGGATCCACATTTCACACAGCCCCTAAGATGAACTTTATGCCTCAGTCCTGAAGCTGCATTTTGAGTCTAAAGACGTTGCTAGATCTCAGCCCCAGGCTGAGATCACGTTTTGCTGCCCAGCAGTTTCCAGGACAGCGCATCTAACTCCTGTCAAAGAGGGCTCATCCAAAACAGGTAGAGCTGGCATACCCCCAAAGCTAATCTCATTGCTAAAGACAACACAGATGAGACAACAGTGGTAAAAAGAAAAGTTGCCAGGGTTTACAGCAAATCTCTGATGTCACAGGTGATTTGGGGCTGCTGGCATCTCCCACAAGTTGGGATGGAGTCCTGGTACCACATGGAGCAGTGACAAGTTCAGCTGATCAACTCATTCTCCCCATCCACTCCACCAGGGATACTCTTTAATCGTTACTATTGATCCAGAGTCTCAAAATGAACAACAAAAAAATATTTGTGAAGTGTTTTTCACTCGATTCAAGCGTCATATATTTATTTTGGCTCAGAGCTTCATTCAAGGAAAAACAGCCTGTTTTGACTCTGCCTAGTGCTATGTGTGACATCTATGTGGGTTGTAATAGCTTTCTCCATGCTGTAAAAAACAACAATCATTTTATGTGCTTATCCACACTACAGTAGTAATCTTTCAGTAATTTAAAACACTCTTTTGTAAAGTAGTTTATATTATTTAAAATTTTATATTATTTAAAATTTTATTTCATAAGCTAGATTCTACCAAACCAAATTTTACCAATTATAAATTCAAAAGCTTATAAAGAATAGTGGCATACATTTTTCTCAGGATGTCTCTCTTTATTTGTTCACTCAGACTAATCTTAAGCTTCTTGTTCTCAGCAGATTCAGTAAAATATTCAGACGTCCCATTGGAAAGTTCTTCTTTCTGCTCCAAAAGAAAATACAGGTTTAAAGCAAGACACATCAAACTATGATTATCCAACAGAAAGCCCCATTTCTAATACTAAGATTTACAGCTGTTCTTTATTTTATTTTGATCCGAGCAGTCTAAAAGAAACAATTATTTTTAATCTTTTACTATTTGGGAGTCTAGTCAGTTCCCTCCCCTTGACTCCCAAGCAACATATTTCGTATGCTAAAATACACCGCAAACAAACAGGACTGCAGTGCAAAGGATGTAGCTTTCCAAACCATCTGAGGAAACTGTTGGCAAATATTTGACATCTTTGTGGCTCAAACTGTGACAAATGCCAGGAATCTCTCTTGCAGACAGGAGCACGCTTGTCAGTTTTTTTTCTGAAGAGACTGACTGGCGCAGTGGTCTATACACTTATTCTCAGAGGAATTCCCATAATTTTCCATACTTAGAAAAAAACATACACAGCGTTATTTGCTCATTGAACAAGGCAAGGGTTAAAACTTTTAATTCTAACATTTAAACGCTCACAGCTTGTAGTGGTTGGCTACTACAGGACAACAGGGGAATTCTTTCTGGTCTCAGCTAACAGCAGCACCATCCTTTTATATAATACGAGGTTGGGGCGAGCGGGAGGGAAGGAAAATGCTTTTTCGTCAAGCTGTGAGCACTTCCCTTCACAATGAAACAATCTCAATCAAAGAAGAGCTGTTTGCTGATTTCACTATTAACTACCACACACTTCCAAAGAAGTATTACGCCCGAGGCTATGGAGGGGAGGAAAAAGAAGCGGTGAAGTCAAGAGGAGAAGAGGCTTTGTGCATCTCCTTGTCTTTGAGAGCACTGTTCTCCCTCAGCCCCTGCGATGCAGCCTCTGACGGCTCCCCAAACGCAGGGGAGCTCCAGCCCACTCCTTGGTGAGGCACTGGATCCAGGTGGTGTGGCAGAACTGAGGGACACAGAGACAGCCAGCAGAGGCACAAAGCCACAGCCTGTACATGACCCCTGCCTGGAACACCCCTTGGGAACCCGTCACTTAGGGGAGATTAAGCCCTGCCCATTTTTATTTCTGTTTTAGAGGAGAGGGCAGGGGGGACCGCCATGCTCTTTCCAGAAGAAATAGCCAGTGAAAACAGCTTCTTATTTTGCAAGCAGAAGGAGGGTAGTCAGGCAAAGAAGTAAAGCCATTTTGGCACTTAAAGCTACAGCTGTTCTGCCCTTCCTTTCAGAGACAAGTTACACAAATGTGCACACTGAGCCAGGCATGAAGTTCTGTCCACACGTGGTGTAAGGAGTGTGTTTACAGCAGGCAGAAAACACATGGAGCATACCAGCAATGTGATTCCCAGCCTCAGAAATCAAGCTTAACTAGTTTAATCTGAGGGATTAATTGCTGCTTCTATTCTTGCTGGAGGTAGATTCCCCTAATTTGACTAAATATATTTTCATACTTTTAATACTAAGCCATTAAAGAATGAAATACTACTATGATATTCGAGCCTTGTGCTTATTTTAAGAGAAGGCAGAGACTGCAAAGTCTGTAGAAACTATTTTGATTTCCAGTAACAGCCTCACAACTTGGAGGCTGAAGGGTCTTGCACAATCACCGTGCATCAAAGCAGCTGGAGAGCACTCGTACTTGGCCGGAGAGCCAGAGCCCATATGAGTTCCTGCTGGGTGGAAAGGGGTAAGGTTAATTCTGTTAAACCTTCAGCCCCCAGCATGCTGACCAGGCCAGGATCAGCAGCCTGCCCAGGCAACTCTTGTCACTCTGGTAAGCAATGCACGGAAAGGAGCCCTTGGTACAAAATCCAGGGGAGGGCTGGGGACGGTTCCGTGCCCACGTACTCCCTACTGCAGATCAGGAATAAGCCCCAGCTCTGACTTGCCTCTGACTCAAGACCCTTGCAGGACTGGGTCGTGTCAGGCTGTGAGGAGCAGACCCTGCAGAGAGGCCAGGATGACAAAATCACAGCACTTGTGAATTGAGTCAGGCTGGAGCTAATGGCCCCAAGTTGCAGGGCTAACACATTCCCTCACTGCGCTGTCATCGACCTTTTGTTTTGCTTTCAAATAACTTCTCACACAAAGCAGTGACAGAAAGGGTTAAGGCATCAAAAAAAGTAAAAATCAAAATGATTTATATGTGAAACACTTCTGAACATGCCCTCTAAGTACAGTAGATTTTCCCCTCGGAACCACACCCTGTAAGTGCTGTATTTTGAGAGCTGAACAATTAACATAAGGCATATGAGTCAGGCTCTGAAAGACTCTGTGGGAACCAGAGAGCCTTTTGCTATTAGTAGTGATGTAAACTCCCTAAGGCTGGAATAAGTCCACAATAGAAGGCAAAGGGAGTCATAAATAACAACAGTGGGCACTCCATATACTACTAAGACACACAGCCATTATTGGTGATACTTCCTTTATTTTCTTTATTAGACTTAATAATTTTAGTTAATTAAAAAAAAAAATAAAACACACTGTCTGTTTTGGGAATACTATTTATTTCCTATGGGAACTTCAGGACTTGCTAAAGAAAGAAAAAAAGCTAATCTGCTCTCATCCTGTCTAGTAATCCCAGATTCCTTTTAGGCAGTGAAATAATTAAAGAAAAATATTCCAGGCATAAAAGGGAGGACAGCAGAAGCAGACATCATATAAACAATGACACCATGACAGAGAAAAACGTCAAAGCACCGCCAGACTTGCGACTCGACTCTGAAAGAGCTGCAGGGAGTGGGATTGCTGCTAACAAATTAAAACCACATTTCTTGGCAAATTGTTAAAGGCAGACATATTTACATTTGTATAGAGACTGGGTGGGCACAAAAGATTAAAATGCTTCTCTAGCCCTTGAACTGCCAAGTTCTATTAGAAATATGTGCTCTTAAAATCCCAGGGTAAGCTCAGTCCTTTGTCACTAAAACTGCAGAGAAGGGCCTACAGAAGTGAAGCTTGCAAAGTCTTATCAGCCTACCTGCTCATGACACTGGCCTCCCCAAATCTGAATTCAAGGTCCTTAATACTTATCCAAAGAGATGTTTGGGGGAAGAAAAACCTCTATCAAAACCTACAGAGAACTATCAGACACACTGCTAGGCACAGAACATACTTCCTGTAAGGTTTATCAAATTGAGGATTGTCTTTTTTTTTCTTTTTTGTTTTTGGCTATTTTACTCCACTTACTACACACACAAGCTGAAACAGAAACCCTCAGAACTGTAGAAGTGGCATTCACTGCCCTCTCTGTCCAGCTCTCTCCAGGACAGCTGAATTCAGCAGTACAGCACTAAGTACCTGTTAAAGGACTACCCAGGGACGGGCACTTGCGAGGGACCCTTATCCTGAAGAAGAGCTCATTCCCCTGAAGCAGAGGGAAAGCTTTGGCCTTGCCAGCATGACAATATACTCATACAAATACTCTTTTCTTTTTTTCTTCCAGTCTAATACTGGGTTGAAAGAAAATCTTCAAAGTGAACACTGCTGCCCCCCTTTCCTGCCTCTCTGGTGTCATGCTTGCTAGTTGTTTCTCACTCTTCTCAGTGCCACAAGCTTATGTCCCAATAAAGTAAGACTAAGAGACAATTAAATTTCATGTGTGGTTCCCAACCCCATAATAGAAAACACAGTTTTTAAAATGCATTTATCAATGTGGCTCATCAAAAATACTCAATAGAATACATCAGCTGGTTCAAGAAATCAATTTTTATATCATGGTGGCAAAAGGAAGGGGATTATAAAGACAGTAATATAGGCAAAGCTATGAACTAAAGTATTATTCCAGGTCCATACAATAAAACTAAAATTGGTGAAATGAGTAAGACAGAAACACTTATTTAGGAGAGCTTTATGTAAGCTTGCAATTGGATGATTTCTCTCAGTGCCATTCTAAGCTGCATCATGAGCTCAACCATCAAAGACAACCCTTAGGTTTCAGAGGTGTCCTGACAGATGACGGACAGATCAGAGAGGTCAGACAGGACTCCTTCCAATCTGATAAACAAAAAGGCTCCTTAAAGCAAGTGAGGAGGCTTCTGAGGGAAGGATGAATCAGACATTACAATCTAACTGATAAAAAAGTGACAGAGACAGGACTTTGGGTCTCGTCTCCTGCCCTCTCCCAACCCACATGAAGGAAAAGCTTCCCACAGTTTCAAGATGCAAATTTTTTTGCATTTCCAATGTAGTGATGCATCAGTCCTGGCAGTTCTACTTATGAACTCCAACCACATCATAAAACACTTGCAGAAGTTTTCCAAGTACAGAAATGGATATTATTCTCAACCTGAAATACAGTTCCTTGATCAGATTTGTGGAATATTGCTCTACATTTTAAAGCTGACTGTCCTGCTGTAGAAGTCAGTAAATTCCAGTAAAAACCATTAAGGTTACACTGGAATACTGGTGTTGCCTTTAGAAGTAAGTATTTTTAAGGAATGCTGGTCGTTTTCAAAAACACTCCAATTTCAATCTTGAAAGAATGTAACAACCAGGGCAAACTGCATCTGTCCAGGAGGAGCAGAACTGTTCAACCTTCCCATAACCCAGCACAGAAGGCAAAATCAAACTCCTGGGTCAGCACAGTCTTCACCATCTACCACCAAAATTCCTTTGAATGTGACACCACAGATTTTCAGATCTGCTCCTCAGGAGACCCTATGGTCTGTACGATTTAGTCCAAGCATTGGCCCAGTCTGTTACAAGCCCCTGTGATACACATTCCACTTTCTCAAAACACAAGGTGTGAACCCAAGTTTCTCACTCAATACGCAAGTCCTGGCAATTACAAACATTCCAAAGGTCCCCCAGGCATCACCAGATTAGCTTCAAGCATATGACTTCTATGAGGAAAATGCCTTTTTCCTTTTGAAGTATTTGTTTCAGATTTTAACTGTATTTCACAAACAGAAGGAATCCCAGACTGTTCTGAGTGTAAGAAATTCAGAGCTGTCTAGATTTGCATTTGAACACCCACTAAAGAAGAGAAAATAGAAGAATTCCTGCTGTAAATGGCAGAGAACAAATGAAATGTGATTCTTCCTAAAACTTAAGAGCTGCAGGGGTGCCTTTTTATAAATGCAGACCCATGTGTAACACAGGGAGCAAATACCCCATCACACTTTCTAACGGCACAGAAGTGCTCCCGAAGCAACCGATTTATTTACACACTCAGCAGCACGTGACACAGGCTGGGTGCATTTGCTTGAAGGCAAGAACTGCTAAAATTAATGTTAAGTAATTGAGCTATTAATCATTCTGATTTTATAGACTGGTGCTTCAAGACTCAGATTCTGTTTTCAGAGAAAGTGTCCACTGATAAGAACTGGAGGAGCAGACAACAGCTTTTCAACCAAAATAACTTCTCTCAATGACACTAAAGAAAAATCTAAAGCATATTGACAGTGAATTTTTACTTTTTTAAAGGAAACCCATGTCTTATAAGCATGCATCTTCAGCCAACCATTTCCATCAATTTTTAGGTTCCTGACTCCAGTAATTATGAAAGAGGACATGCATGCTAGACACACATTTCATCCTTGAAAGATATTTTCGTAAAATAAGGGAATCGCAATTTTCTGTGTTGCTTGACCCCTTTCTCCAGCTTACAAACCAAGAGAGAATATCTGATTCAGGCCCCCTGTAATCCTGTACTACAGCTTTTCACAGCTTGGCATGAGGATCCTCTATGTGCCTACCAAACCTCACTGGGTATGGGGTCAGCCAGTGCAGACGCCCCTCAGCATCACCCACCAGCAGCACTGAAGCAAACTTTGCACTTGCCCTTCCAGACATGGCATGGCTTATATGACATGAGGGAATACTCCTTGGAGCACATGATGTGTACAGTGTGATTCAGACACCCAACACCTGGATACTTACAGGAAAAAAAAATACATCCATTTTCTGCTCGTTTGTTGTTTTTATGCAATTACAATATGCAGTAACACCTGGAGGAGATGTTGTAAAGAACAACTAATACTCTTGATCTCACCAGTTACACAAAACCAAAATATGTAAAACAAGAACAGCACAGCTCAGGAAAGAATTACTGTTCAACAATTTAATGTTTTAGCTTGGTTTCCAAAACCAATACCAGTACCACCACCCTGAAAACCCCCAAGACTTCTGAGTCCACACTGGGGATCTATTCCTCCAAATAATTTCAAATCATTACAAATTGTTCAAAAATCCTGCCATGAACTTTACCATCATATATTTCACTTTCCTGTTCAGTCAAGGTATGGACTTCCTATTAGCTCTAAGAGATTTCTGCTGAAGACTGAGGAACAGATAGATTGCTCCTTAAAACAATTTTTTAAAATCCTGTCAAATATTCTTTACCCAACAGGAATATCAGGAATTATTATCAAAACCTTAAGTAAGTTAAACCTTTTCAAATCCTAGAGCTATCAAAATCTTGCAGACGCACCTCAGCTAAATAAAATCTTTAGCTCCCTGCAGCTTCAACATGACCCCTGCCAGCCTTCCCCCTGCCCCCTCTACCAGGGGTGCCCGTCCTCTCCAAGCCTGCAGAGAATCAGGTCAAATCCACATGAACCACCAGCATAAGCTGTGACAGCAACAGTGAGAGGGGAGAGGAAAATGAGGGAGGTGAAAGGATGATGACAGATGATAATATCTTAAATAACCACAAGGCTTTGACAAATGGGATCTTGTGAACACTGCTAAGTAGTGAGATTTAAATCAACTGGAGCACTCATATAAAAAGCAGCTACCAAAATGAGTAAAAGATTACTCAATTTGTCCCTACTTTTTGAGGATTGCTTCATATGGAAATCATTTTACAACCTTAATAATTTATACTGCAGCTACAGGACCATCTATATTTCTGCTCTGCTTCACCTGATTTTGCATAATGAGGTACACTTTTATTGAGGATGTATTCCACTTACTTGTTGGCTTTCAGGCAATAAATATTACTTTTTATTTCATTCCATGCATACTCTTAATATTCTGTCTGCTTTTCAGATAAATAATGCCACAGAACAAAGTTTTCCAATCAATTCCTTGCAGCAATATCTTGACCTTTTTCCAGCCATCACACAGTTAATTCACTCAGCAGTTTGCATGAGCACAGCAATTGCTTTTTTCAGTAAAAATACCGTGCATTTATCAACAGATGATTTTCATTTACAGTGCCTCTCTACCCAGCTTTGGGAGGTTTCTCTGAAATTCTCCAAAGCCTTCTCTGGTCTTGACTAATTGAAATAATTGTGTCAGTTTTCATTTCATCATTTGTCCACTTCTCCGGATAGTTAATGCAGCTGTGAGATGTTTGCCATGCAGGAAATAAATCAGTTTGTAAGCTAAGAGAAGAAACTGCAACAAGTTCAGACAAATCTCACTGAGGCCATTCCCAGCATCACCGCTCTCAGGTCTCCTCCCTCCCCTTCTGCAGGAGGTTCCTGCCCCACTCAGAGCTGGCAGAAGGGAGCACACACAGGCCCCAGCTGCTCCCAGCCAGGGAAGCTCGGTGTGCCCGAATCCAGACTGTGATACCCAGAAAGATGAGATGCAGGCACGCAGCCCTTCTGGCAAGCGCTGCTGCAGGAGCGGGGATCTCCAAGGAGAAGAGGCAGACAGCTGGGACAAAAGGGAATACAATAAAGCTGCTGTAGCTTTCTGTTTATGACCGAGGCAAAGACTTCAGGATCATTCCTCTCAGATGTACCTTCTCAGAGACAGCAGCCTAATGACTGAAGCTAATTGAAAGCTACAGCAACAATGAATGGGAAGTCTCACCCTTACCCAACACGTGGTCCTGCCAAGGATCAACACCGAAGGGATCTGACTGAAAGTGAATCACACAAACAAAAAAAAAAATCCAAACCAAAAACACCCCTTGTTTTCAGAGGCACCACTGAATGACCCCAGCACTGACAAACACTGAAGACAAGAATGCCCAGGGAAGTGAAGGCAGGAGGAGCACAGAACAGGAAGGATGAGTAAAAAAAAAAGTGACAGAAGCTTGAGGTGTCAAAAGTGAAAACTCACCCAAGCAATTCTTTGCCAGTCCCACTAATGTGGTATTTGGATAAAGTTCATTAGTCTGCAGCTTCACCTCTCCATCTTTTTGAAAGAAGTAGTGAACCCTGTTCATATTTACCAACTACAGCTTAATGTTTTTCTCCTGTTTACTATAGTAACTGAAAATAATTCAGCACCTTATCTAAAATCCCAGAAAATTAGATTTTATAAAATTCAAAAAGGACAGTGACATAAAAAAGTCAGCAGCAAGACAAATATTACAAGAAATGTAACATTAATGTGTTGCGGATGTTACTTTCAAACCCAGGTAACTCAGCTGCTACCTAAAGGTTGCTTCGGCTCCATTCATCCAAATCCTGGCTGTGTGCTCCTGCAACATTTTTTTGCATCACAACTGGCAAGTGTGTGGGTACAGGATGAGTTGGTTCAGTGAACTGACATGATGGAAAACTAATCCTCCAACGAAAAACAGAGAAAGTTCACAAATAAATCATTTTCTGCTAGATCAAGTCAATGAATTAATTCATTCTCATCTGAAGAATCACTTGGTCCATTGTGCCCAGAAAGGAAAGGAATATGTGGCTGGATGTAGAGGGGATGTGGAGTGACCTTTTCAGAAGCAGCCCACCCGCACAGCAGCTTCACTGTAATATTTCACACACATATATAGATATACACACATACCAATATTTGTATTTACAGTGTGAAGTGTGCAATTCTATTTCACAGCATTTCCTTCTTCCCCTACCCTATCTGATATTACTTAACAATAAGTCTTTAAAGCATTTAAGATAACTAAATTCCACATGAAGTCCTGTACTGATCTTTACAAATTGCTGCTATCTCAAGTTTTCATTCTACATTCCAACAGACACACTATTCCAGCAGCATACACTCCAGTGGGACAGATCTGTTAATTACAGCTAAGTTTCATGTTTGCATGAAAGAACTAGAAGCCTCTTCCCAGCATAACCAAAATCCAAGCAAACCCTGTCACTACAGCTCTTAGGAGTTTTAAGAATGAGACTTCTCTAATGCTCCTGAAAAGTATTACAATGACACAATTTATAAATCAGACATGTATGAAGAAGATGAAATAGTTTATTTCCCTCCTGGGGATTTAAAAAAGCACTGGGAACATCTTTAGCACTTTTCTCCTCCATGTGTACCTGTGAAGGGGTTGTTTTGGTTGGTTTGGTTTCTAAAGAACAATATTCTGCTGGAAGAGAATCTTTGTCTAATATTCTCTGTAACTTAACAAGGCTCACTGGAAACCCCGAGACCTTTTTAATCAAGACAGGATCTCCTACTGCTCACTTTCCTTCCTGATGTTACTCAAACAGTAATTTCAAATTTCCACTTTAATACCATCTTTAGCTTTGCCTCCTTCATGCTTTCCCTAGAAGTGCTTCCTCTCATAGATTCTGGTATGAAGCCGATGTGGTTATCAATGAATACTCCATTGTTTGCACATTTTCAAATGCTCATAAGCCTTCCACCCATTTCCACTGTTTCCCCAGATAACCCATTTCCAATTTTCCACTTTAGCCCCTACATAATAATAATCGAGAAAATGTCGTCACTGACAAAGATGACTAATCTCTCCAGAGCTCTTATATATTTCCTTGGGTTTCCTCTTTTGCCATGTTCCCAAAACTGTCTTCTTTTTCGAGATAAAACTATTCAAGATTACAAACACAGTTTGGTAAAACAGGAAACAATGGCTTTATGTTTAAACTTGGCATTAATCACTCAGCCCATTCTTCCATCTTTTCCTTAAGACTTCCAATTTGCTTATGTAATTTCAATAACTTGGTATATTGTTTCTTTACTAGAGATTTCCCTTCTTCCAAAATGCTTATTACTGCCTGCAGCCTGAGTTTTAAACATAGCCACAGACAAACCCGTTTACAAATGCATCACAGAAAATTACATATCGATAGATTTTCTTCTGTTTGACTTCATCCCTGCTCCTTAGAGGTGCCCTCAAATATTTTATTGGTTTATGCTTAAAGCTAATTTGACAGAGACTGTCTACTCAGTCTTACATGAGGCATCACAGAAGGATCAAAATTGGTTCTCCCAGCAACTGATGCTGAGGTTGGTGCTTGTGAATATCTCAAAAGCAATCTAATTATAATCTTTCCTATGGTGCAGGACAAAAATTTCATTTCATGGCTGGCTACATCCCTTGAAACTCGTTGTTTAATCACAGCCTATTCCAGAGATACACAGAACTGCCTAAAAGGCAGAGAAAAGGCAAAGAATGAAGGGCTGAAGAGAGGTGAAGGACCAGAAAGGGTCAGTGAAGGAAATGTGCATCAGGCTGACATAAAACTGGTTCCAAGTAAAGGGAAAGGGGAACACTGAGCCTCATTTGTCTTGACAGAGCTCAGGAAAGAAAGCTTGACCCAGACCATAAACCAGCATAAAAACAGTTTAAAAAACACATAATCACTAAGTCTTGACTAGATCAATAACAGTCACAGCAACACAGAAAAGTGACAAAATCTCCATTAATGTATGGTTAACTGCTTTTGTAAAACACAAACAGGCCCTCAAATCCAAGGGTGTGAGCTGATTAAAGGTTTAAAAGAACTTGCATCCAACACTGTGGCATTATTCAAACCCAAACAACATGGAGAAGAAAACAAAACGCAGCCTCATTTTCAGCCCATGACAGAATCTGCAGAGTGTATCAACAGAAAGGTCTTCTGGGTGGTCTTTTGTAGGGCAGAGTTTAGAATTCCAGCCTACTCATGGCTCAGCTGCATGGAGAAAAGCAGGCACACACAAAGTGCAGATTCTCTGCCTTTCTTTTGGAGTGCCAAAAACTTGAAAAACCCTCAGTGGCAACCAAACACTCCCCCAGTCTGGCAAGTACTCAGCTGGAGTATATGACAAATCTGGTACTAATGTGCATTAGGAATCCTGGAACAAGAAAACAGTCTGGAGTGGACCCTTTAAGTGACAGTGGTAAGAATTAAACAGATGCTCCAAAACATTTGCTGAGGGTCTGCTCCCATCTTGCCAAGTTCTTCCAGTCAGGGAAGAACTTAGGGCTAACTTTCTCTTACTTACTGCCTCCTACACCAGCACACTACACTGCCCATCCCAGCCAGGATTGTGCACACACACTGCATCTGTAAGCAAAGCAAACTCCCAACACTTTATTGTTGGTTAGGTTATCAGCTCATGAAGAGATGTTTTCTTTTTAAATATAAAAGTGTTTAAACTTGCCTTTTAAACAACAAGGAGTTTCCACAGATCAAGATCCAATTTTGAAATAGTAAATTTTTAAATTTGCCTTCTCCTTCCTAGAAAAGATTACAAGAAAAACTAAAGAAAACTTTTCAACTCTTATTTTATGGAAAGATGAAAAATACCAAATGAGGGAATTGGATCTCTCTTAAGAGTTACTTAAGCAAGAAGAAACCCCATAATTATTTCGCAGTCAAAACGCAGAGATAGAATTTTCTACTTCAAGCATTAAGTAGTTTTCAAGACAACACTGAAAAAGTAACAATTTTCCAAAGAGCAAAGTACTTCTAGAGCAGGGAGATAGGTTTTTTCCTAAGAGTGCAAAAATACTTTGCTTGATTGTTTGACACTTAAGGGTAGCAAGTTAGGAATTGAAACAAGAAAATCTGCATTTAGCATTACAAATATGAACACCCTAGCTGGTATTGGAAAAAAAAAAGGAGTTGAATGAGTAAAAGAAAACATGTTTTTTCAAGGGTCAAATACACTTTAATACATGTAAGATCAACTCCTAAAATCCACACAGACCTTGGGGTGTGATTGTGACCCTCAGTGTGAGCCACAGAGCGGCACCTGGGCCCATGTGAGCACTCCTGAGACAATCAGCACTTAACTGCAGGATAAAATCCAGAAGCCTTTGACCCTGGTGAAGCCTTCGGGATGAAATATTTAAGGAGAATTGCTTATGGTATTTAACCACACACCAGTGCCTTTTCCTCCAGAAATGTATGGGGATTTTTTTCCCAGCAGGGCCAGCACTGATCTGCTTGAGTTGCCGCGCAGAACAAGTGCTAAGAAAACATACAAGAAACCCGAGGACTTTACAAACTTAGCTACATTAGAATTTTGGAGACTAAAACGTTACAAGGAAAATATAAAGGTAAAAAAGATCCTTAAATCAAGGTGCTACAATCCTACCCAGCTTTCTAAACACATGGTCTCTAAGACTTATAAGGCTCAGAAAATGCTGAGCTTTCAAAATTTCCATTTCTGCCCGCCTTAGGCTCATTTCAGGATGCCCTTTTGAATAGTTTGGCCCAACTGTTCATGTGACTTTCTGGTGCCAAGATGACAGTAACAAATACTTGCATAACTACATCTATATACATAAATATTTGCGCCATTTCTACGAAAACCCCCAAAAATTTATAGAACAGTTTTGTACCTACCAATCCACCATTGTCACATGTCCAAGCACTTGGATCAAAGTCAAGTTTGCTGACACAAACGATAAATTTCTCTGGAAACACACGGAGCTCTACACAAAAAGAATTGAAAAGAGGATTACAAAAATCATAACCACTTTCAAAACCACTCATAACAACATACATGTTATTTTAGTAAACAAAATTACTTGTTTTTTTAATTGCACACTAACTCATTTAATGCACCTCTCTAGCTTCTCACCTACTCTCTTCTACATGCCACCCCTCCTTTTGTTTTGTTTTTATAAGGCATTCCAAAAAATCAATAAGTAGATTAAATTGAGTTCCCAAGAGGACAGTCATGGCTGCACATTAGTCCACCTGCACCCTGGACAGGAAGACCAGACAGAACCAAGAGACAAACCACTTAACAAGGATTTCTTTTGTGCTGTTCTGGTGATGAGTCTTTTCATCACAAAAGCTGAACATCAGGTTTGTAGCCCAGAACAACATTCAGCCAGGGCTTGGCATCAAACCTCAGCATAAAGCCGGGGCACAGAGTTTCACACTCTGGCTACAGAGATTTTTGAAGTCATTAAACAAAGTGGTTAACTACTACTGAATTACACATTTTACTCATGATCACATGGTTTGTTATGAACACAACAAAGTTTCTGTTTACAAAGGATTGAAAATTGAAGGGTTCTCAGATTAGAACAGACAAGACAAAGCTTTGTTCAGTACCTGGCAATGCTATGGGAAGAGCACAGCTGGATATTTTCTTGCTTACATATGGAATTTTTTCCAGATCAGTATCCTCATATTTTCAGCTCTGATTTTTTTTTTTTTTTTTTTTTTTTTTTTTTTTTTTTTTTTTTGTTGCTGGGTTTTGTTTTTATAAAAAGAGAATTTAAAATTTTTTGAAGGTTGTTATATTTCAGAATGAAGCCATAACACTCTGTTTTTGTGTGACAAGAAAGAGACAAGGCTTGCAGAAAAAAACCTATGAGATTGATCTCACAGATGTTTTTTTTTTTAGAATTGAAGAACAGGGCAAGTTGCTTCCAGTAATATGCTTTTATAGTTACATTTTATAACAATCTCATCTGCGGGCTAGCAAAATGCAGGTATCTTTAGGTATTCACTGATGCTTTAGAACAGTTCAAATTTAATAGACAGCAAACAGTGTTGGGATTCCAGTGCAGACACTCTGAAATTCTATTCTAACAGGACAAGTTTGATGGAATATTTAAAGTCAGCACTGATCTCTTCAGCCAATATGGACTTAGAATACAAACAGTTGGCATTTGAAGACAAATTTAAACATTTATGAATATTATGAATGCCTACAAAAACAATACATTATTTTAAAATATCCATTCAATTATTCAGTACTGTTACGGACTTTGCTTTTTTTTGTTTAATGCCAAGAGGACAGAGCAGAGGGCAGTGATCATTACAGCTCCCTTGCATTGGTGTTGGCAGGAGAGGATTGATTTCCCTTCCTTCCAGAGCATCCTGGCCTGAGAGAACATGAAGAGAAGACGTGGTGCAATGACATCACCTACGTCAGGACCGTACAGGTGTGTGCTGAACGGAAGCCTTTCCTGCACACACTTGTGCTGCATGTTGATGTCACAAGACACTCGAGCAATAATGGAGTGATTCATGCTGCAACCTCTGCTTGATTCACCCTGCAGAGACTCAGGAAAATGCTGAGTCTCACCATACTTACAGAATTTGGTGAGGCTTAGCTGATTACCCTGGGGCAAGACATACCCAAATTTAAAATTAAGTTTAAAAAAAAAATCCATCTTATCTCAAGAAACACTTCTCTTTTTATTTTTGTTGTTGTTTCCAGGAAATCATCTTTTTAAAATGCAAACCAAAAAAACCCCACCAAAAAACCCAAGCTCTGAAAGCAATTTTGATTTAAGTAGATGAAAATATGACAGTGTCTTAGCTATGTTCCCTTTCTTTCTCCTCTAAGTAGCTCTGTAAGAAACTGATTTCTTACCACGATAACGTTTCCCTAGAGCACAACGGAGATTAACCCATCTCTTCATAAAGTAGGCAGTAATGTGCAAACTGTTGGCTGCAACATAAAACAAAGGGATAATATTAAGTGTAAGGGTATCTTGGGCATTCTGGTCTCAGTGTTGCACATCTGCTAAGACTGGATTGAGAGAAAGCAGCAGCAGCTCAACGATACAAAGGGAAAAGTAACTTTAATGGAATATTTTTCAAAAGAAACTGCCGCTCATACTGAAGTCTCAAGAAATTAGTGCCTGAAACAGAGCAAAAATCTAGACAAATGAACAACCACCAAGTTCTGTAACCGAACCACAGAAATAAAATTAATTAATTGATCAGAGGTGTCATTTGCTTAATAGTGTGGTGTCACGGTCACTTAATAGTGCGGTGTCATGCTTTCAAACACATTCCACAGGAACACTACAGATATCCATTTTCGTAACCACCTTCTAGAGGAAGGTGACAGACCTGGTGAGGAAAAAAAATACTACAAGGAAACCCAAGCATGAAAGGGCTCAGTTCTACAGTTCCATTTGAATGAGGTGAGAAATGGCCACATCTGAACTCCTCAGTAGGTACAGCAGCCCGAGCTGGCCTGGCTGACTCAGCAGGAACCTGCAAGCTTCAGAGGCTTTTTCACTTTCTGTTCCCAAGAATGACAGAAATCGTTGTGCATTACCAGTGTAGGAAATGGACAGAACAGATTCTATTATGGCTGAGAAATTATTAGGACATCAGCTTTTACTTTTGTTCTACTTCAATTCCCAAATGACCCTGGTAAATCAGTTAGCACTTCATTCATGAAGGTATTTAGCAAGCCGACTCCCACTGAAAGTGCACAACCTGACATCTGTGACTCATCCTCCTCGGTCTCCCTGTGCACCTCGCTGAAATCAAACTGTGAAAGAGGGCTGGTGACATTTCCCCTAACTTGGATGGGGTTTGCAAGACTTACATTATTGATGCTTTGAAGACAGTCAGCTACCCTAGGTGCAATTAGCACAGATACATTAGAATATTAAGTGCTATTGCTGTTTTTATAATCTAACCATTTAAAAAGGAGGGAAAGCTTGCTTGTTCCAGTCTCGATCCCTACAGAGCAAGTGCCAAGGCATGTCTTATTTCTAAGTATAAATGCACGTCCTCCTGAAGGGTCCCCCTCTCTCCTACTTCTGCAAGATCTTCTGGAGCTCACCATCGAGTGCCCTTGAGCCTCAGCTCTCATTAACAACTACAGTTATCAATCACAATCAATCCCTTTGAAATTTATCAGCCATCTTTTTTCCTTCCCCTCAGGAAGACACCCAAAATTTGACTTCCTTTTAGAGATCGAGTCAAGATGTGACAAGTTGAACCATCCCTTAAAAATGATGAGCACCAGAGAAAAATTTGGATGCAATCCACCAGCTTTATTAACTGTTTACTTAAAAGAACAATTAAGGAAAATTACTTTTAGCTATTTCCAGTTTGGCATCTACAATTCTTTATCACTCCTAGTAGGCTTAGTCAAATCAAAGAATTTGCCCTGTATATAAATAAGTTATTAGTGTGATAACAACATATGCCACTGTGACCTTGGACAGCTGAGAAAGTAGCATTCCTAAAAGTACAACTTGGAAAACAAATCTTCAGACAGTAAATATTAAAAGTTTTTCTTTCTGCCTCTTTGTTGGCAATATTCCACATGTTTTGGGTTTTTTGTGAAAGGAATCTAAAACGAAAAAGTGTGAGTCTTTGTTTTTTACAGGAAAAGCAGGATGCTTCTCCCTTGAAATTCTTTTATAGATCAGTGACATCTATATCTGTTTGTTTTTCTTGCTGTCCTGGTATTGTCTGAGAGGTTAAGTGTTCAATCACACGTGATTGACTGAACAAAGTTTCAAATTCTCCTTAGAGGCCCTTGATTCAGCCAGCCACTGCTCTGTGGAAGAGAACACCTACCTCAGATCTGACAAAATAAATAATTATGTAAGAGATCAAGACATCTCTACAAACTATTTTTGCAGCATCAGCTCAAGTCTGAAAGTCTTATAAAGCCTTCACAGGGAACTGCACCTGAGCTGATAAGCTCAGCCCAGAGGGACTAACACTAAAAAATCATTTTAGTTTCCATGATTATTTAATAGTTTGATGAAAAGGCCTGAACAGATATTTGCTGCTAATTGTTGCTAAGCCTGAGAAAATATTAAGATGCACTACATTTAGGATATCTGCATTCTGAAAGTATCACACAGCTACACTCATTAAATGTTCTGAAACCCTCTTGTATGTGACATGTGATCTACTCTGTAGTCAGCTGCAATTTGAAAAACTCCCCGTTTTAAAGCTGTCAGAGTTACTGCAGAACTATAAAAATGGTGATATCCTCTTTCAGCTTCCCTCTGGGGAAATATTTTATCCAATTAACTATTCTGCTTCATGAAGAAAGAAACTTAAAAATAAGACCCACAAGAAAACTTTTTTCTCCAAGAAGCCCATGCGACTCACAGCTTTTTAAGCTTTCTACACAGTTACCCAGCATGAGTTTAAGTCTGTTCATGATCTGATGGAAGAACAGACCAACCGATACGTACCAAATGCTCCATCACTAACTTCTTTTGAGCACAACACAGAAGTTTGAACCTCAAGCTACAGATAGTTTTTTCCAGTAATGTAGAAAGTTCACACATCCTGGGCTCAGCAAACCTAGTTGATCCCATCTTCGATTTCCTCTTCACAGACAAAGCTCCCTTTGTGGATTACCAGCGCACAGGCAGAAACAGAATTGTGTTTAGTGACTTGAAGTTTTGTTTTTGTTTCAAAACTGGGCACTCTAAATCATCAGATCCAGGGTCCAAAAACAAAATGGAAAAACAAAACCAAACAAACAAATCAACCCCAAGGAAAGAAACAGACCCTGAAAGCCAAAAGGAGACTGCACAGAAGTGGTTCTAGAAAAGCCACAGTCCAGTTTCAGCTGAAATAGGCACAAGTGAGCACTGCCTTTTAAGGGAACAGTAATTTGCCCTGCTTGCTGTACTGCAGAGTCCCACGGCACGGAGGGGAAGCGTCAGACACCAACTCTCCCGTAGGAGTACCCAGCAACACTTGTTTCCCAGAGGAGACCAGGCAGGCTGCCCTGCGCTTCCAGAAGGCTGCCAAGAGGCGCCTGTGGTGCGTGTGCAGCCCTGGGAAGCCCTCTCCCACGGCTTGATGGACCATCCAGCTGGAGCCTGGGAAGATGCCTCTGAGCTGCGCAGCTACCTGCAGCAGCCTGGCAGCTGTTCACTCCCCAGCACCACCTGGCACCTGCCTGGCTCCCTGCTGCACTCCAGGCGTGTCCAGAGCCCCAGCACACGCCTAGGGCCAACTGCCCCCAAAACATTTCCATGTCTGACAGGCACCCGTTTCTCATCACACAGTGTTTTTATATCATACCTATTTTCTCTCCCAGCCTAGACACTTCACATTTCTGAAAGGTTGTGGATTAGGACCGACTCTGCTTTTGGAAAGTAACAACAAAGTAAATCATTGCAACACACGTATTAAAAATCTAAGAGGATAAATTTCTAATGTTGCAATGTGAAAGCAAACACATGGGTGCATTAGATTTTCTGAAACACTAAACTGTACATTAAAAAATCTACACTTAGCTCATGCTTGATTAATTTTTCCACACAGATTAGGCTATACCAGTAATAATGTTTACAGTATATAGAGCTTTTCATCTTCAAAGTGCTCTACAGACATATTATTACACTGCTTTTTAGCACTCATATTTCTCCACTTTAAATTATTCACCACAGAATCAAAAGTCCCAATTGTTTGTAAACAAAACAAAAAAAGGAACATTTCATTCTAAACCTACTGTTAACTGGGCAGCTTTCCTTCCCAAAAATGTCCAACTCCATACCAGGTGCTGCAGAGTAGGCTGCCATTTCTAACTTAGAAGAGATTCAAATTAAATATTGGCATTTAAGTTTAAAGCCAAGTCTAAGACAGGGACAGCAGATGCACGATATCACACACAAAAAGCTGCTGAGATTTCCAAAGCCTTTTCTGGAATCCACTTGATATTTTTTTAAACAAGAAGCATCTTCTCCAAGTTCAAAGTTTTATACAGCAAAGAATAGGCTTCAAAACAACTGAAACGTGTCAGGATGACATCCATTCTTTCCACACAGTCTGCCTTCAGGTCAAAGAAGGTGGAAGAATCCTCCCTGCTCTCAGAACCTGGACAGCCTACTGTCCAAACAGACACAGCCCACTGTCCAAATCATTCAGAGTATGAGCCACAAACTGCAAAACTGGCCTGAGCCATTTTGAGAAATCCTACAGCAGGGTTGTAGGGCTCTCCTCCAGCAGGAGAGGTGTGGAATTCACTGCAAAATCAGAACTATCCTGGCCAAACTGGATCCAGGATAAGGCATTTCTCAGGCTGGCTGTTAGTGCTGTTGTGGAGGAAAGAATAAGGAAAAGCACATCTGAGACCATCTGGCTGCAAGATGAGTAATGCCTCTGATGGAGGTCCTGGGAACACACCAGCTCTGAAGGAAAAAAGACCATCTTCCCCTCACTAATACTTAAGGATGGAGAGGAAGGCTGATCCATTCCTGGAAAATCCATGCCCATCCATAATGTATGAGCAGTAACAGCCAGCAGCACCTGCCAAGGCATTCAAGCAGAGAGATGTAGAGCAATAGATTAGGTGGTCAGTGTACCTTTACCACAGACAACTGTTTTCCAACAGGACACAAGATTTCACTTCACCCTTTTGTTGATCTCAGACTCAATAACCACATTATTAATTGCACACGATGGGCACAAACTGAAAGCTATTTAGGAATGCTCCCTGTTTTGAACATCTAAACTGTATTCCAGAGAAAGCCACGTGCCTGGACTTCTTTAACCACTGGAATGAGCACAACAACCAAGAGAAAGGCTGAAAAAGGCATCTGTTGCTACCAGCCAAAAGGCAGAGGGAGCTGGAAGACAAACCCTGTGGTAAACATTGTCTGACAAGTCAGCAGCCCAGAGAAGCCCAAATCTCTTCCAAGTGCCTGGACTGCGATGGGGTTCAGTTCCACTGGCCAGTGCCACTTCTGCACATCAGGACGAGTGCATCCCACAGACTGGCCAGACACAGCTCCACTCACATCACTGAACTCCTCACAGTGATTAAAAAAGGCAGATTCTGGCTCAAATGAGACACAGGCGCTGTGATGGACCCAAGTTTGACTCACAGCGCACTAGGGAATGCATAATACAGCACATGCCTCTTTGACAAAATATGTCCTTTCAGCCTGGCTCTGTGGTTTTTCCTTGAAGAAATCCATGAGCTGCAGGAAATGTTTTGATGCCATGAAGTACTTGAAATGGAGGATTTTGTATTTTAAGGGTGAGGACACTACAAAATAAAGTTTCTTCAAGCACAAGAACTCAACCAAAATGTGGAAATGAGCCTCTTGGAATTTATCAGACATGACTGGATCCCCTTAGTGTTCCTTAGAACAGTAAAATCACTGGTGCCAATATTAGGATGCTGAAGGATTTTCAAATAACGTCAATCAAACCTTTCACAAGTCTCCAGGCACCATTTTTTTCCCTGGCAAGAGGAAATAACTTGTGCAAAACTTTCACCCCCAAGAGGAAAGGGTTTTAACCCTAAAGCTCCTACAGCTGCCAAGACTTTCATCTTCCACCAATAACAAGGTCTCTAGGCAAGGGTCACTAGAAGTGTCAGGAATATATCGTATCACAGGGCTACAACACCTCTGGGCTTGGTGAAAAAGCCCACCACTGCCACTAGAGATATGATGGGAGAGAATGAGAGGGAAACACCAACCTGGAGCAGCTATATTAAGCAGAACTTAAAAAAAAGTGGCTTAAACATGAAAACATCGTTTCTTCAAAGATCTTGATATATAGCAAAAAAATATTCTTTTATTTAATTTTTTATTTTGAGGATTCCTGTTAGGATATCCCAGTGGAGCTAAGAGGTAGATGTTGATGGTCATAACTCCTTTCCTACCCTAACATCTAGAGGACACTTCAAAAGAACATGAGTTCTAAGAGACATGTGTGGACTTGAACCTGCAGTTTCATGCTGTTGTCTGAACAAAGCAAGCTGTGCCAGAGATTCACAGGTTTTTCTCTTTTCACACAATAGACTCTTGTTAGATTTGCAACAACTCAGACCAGAAGGAAATTCTGGGGCACAGCAAATAGGTGGAAAGTACCACAATAGAGCCTCCTGTATTTTCTCTTTCTAAATGCTGGCAAACAGACCCTAACTAAGTCAGCTGCTGAAAGGCTCTATTTCAAAAAAATCTGGATGTCCTTCAGTTCTCACGAGCTCTAATGCAAAGAGGATACCACTAAAAGAGACCAAGAACAACCATGATTGGGAGCATCTCCCCACTGCCACCAGCTCAGCTCTGGTTCTGGTGCAAGAGGGAGCTGGAGATTGCAAAATGGTTTGTATAAAACCACTCATTTTAGCTCACTCAAGAACATGGTGTTAAAAGGGACCACCTGAATGGCACAGCTCAGCAGCCTGCATTTCTGACATCACCTTAACAGATGCCAAGTGCAAAAAACAGAAGTACACAGAACATCCTCTTCCTCAAAACTAAATAGAAAATTTAAGGTCTTTTATGCATAAGACAAACTCCACAATCCTCTCTTTTGCCATGGCAAGAAAACAGCAGACAAAAGACAAGCACTGCCCATATCCTACGACCCATACATGTGCACATAAAAATCCCCCACAAAACTGTCTTAATTAAAGGAATAAGAGAAAGATACTCAGTAAACAAAACTGTCATCTACTATTCTTTCTAAAGAAAGTTTTGGCATTTAAACATGGATTAGTACAGTGAATATGGAGTACAGCTTCTCCCTGAATATGTGTAATTTGCTGTGCATTAGAACATCTCTGATCTGTCTGAAGTTGATGGATACATCAAGTTCCAAGTCCACAACACAGCCAAGATTACACTGAATTTTTTTCCTCCCATTTTCAAGAAGTCTTTATTATTTGCTACACGACTAAATTTTTATTTAATTATCTCTTTTTTTTACTACATTAAGGCATGGGCCCTGCAAAGCTTTGTGGGGTTAGTTTTGTTTGTGGTATGCCACTGTGCCTTTGTAGTCCACAGAAATACTTTGTGTGTAGTAACCACAATATACCTGGTACTCAGTGGTGAATCAAACACCCAGAACTGCTCTCACTAAACGACTAACGTAGAGAAAAGATGCATAATTTTTCTCAGGAATTGGCCCTCCATCTCTATCTGGACAGATTCTCATAAAGCCTTATAAAAATTTTCCAAATATGAATAACCCCACAAAAATGTTTGCAATTTTAAAAGCTGTAATTTCTACCTTGGTCATATGATAATGAAACTTAAGAACAAAGGAGAGTATTATTGTGTAATATGGTAGCATGGAAAGTTTAAAAGAAATTCCTCCTGATATTTAACAGTGAAATTATACCCCCAATTACTTCCAGTTAAAATGAAAATAAAAAGGACTTCAATGCTCAATACATAGCTGCAACGACTTTTTTTTTTCTTAAATTACCATGATGATTTCTCTTCTGCTAGTGATTGCTTGCAGACTTTTACTGAGGCTTTTAGGTAAGGCAAGGGTTAAAGATGTATAAAAGAGATTTTCTCACAGTTTAGAGAGAGCAAAACAACACATTTAGGAAGCCAGACAGCTAAAAGGTCAAAGCGTTACACTTCCAGGTCAAACTTCTGGTTGCAATTAAGTAAATTCCTCTGAACATTTCTAGGGAATTCACATTTCTTTTAGGTTTTATTTCAAATCCCTATTCTTTCTTGCTAACATTTTAACCAAAACAATATTGCTCTCTTTAGAAACATTTAATAAAGACCACTTTGTTTTTTAAAAGGAACCCAATAGTTAATTTCAATATAAGAATCAATCCTTTTTTTTTTTTTTAATCTCATTTAATGTACAGTTGAACTAAAGGCAAAGGAGGCTATTAAACCTGGTTAATTTTTAGAATCAAAACATTTCAACCAAAACAGTGAGCACTCAAAAAACCCCAAACTATGTAGTGCTAGTGCCCAGTGCTAAAGCAGGTCCCTGAGCTGGACACTGAGAATCCATCCTCTGTATTCCTGATTCCAAGGGACTGGAGCTGCTGGGAAACCTACAGAGAGCACACAGGATGAGCACCTCCAAGAGGGAAAGATGCGGCAAATAAGAGTAAGGCAGTCAAGTAAGAAACAGTGCTTAGGGACAGATTTTCAAATTGCCTTCATGTGCCCTCCAAAAATGCTGAATTCCCACTTGGAACAAGCATGCCAAGGGCTCTTTCCAAGGGTACGTTCCCTGGCCTAGATGAGAGTCACTTTGATATTCTCAGGTGAGTATCAAATCAGAAATTAAAGGTGGGGTTCATCTTGCCTAACTTGAAACACCTGCATCAAACTAGTACCCTAAACTTCATTTTTAACTGATAGAGATAAATTACCTATTAACTTCCAGCCAACTCTGAGAAACTGAGACACACCACTCCACTTTGTAAAGACACATGATTAATGGATGCTGATTTTCTGCCTGACTATAGAAAGAAAACTCCAAAGATAAACTTTAAATTTGCATAAATATATGTGTCATTGCATAAACTGTAGTACTAACAGCAAAATCACTCTGCAGAAATATTTGGATGATAAAGGAAGACCTTTATAGCTCATATAGATATGTAAGAGAGTAGCTGTTTGTGCATGCAAACACTTTTTTTTTGCACACACACATAACTAGGACTCATTTCCATACTATTTTTTCTTTTCATAAAATAAAAAAAGTCATATGGGAAAAAGAGACAAACAAATGGAAATAAGATGAAAGCAAGAGAAAGTGATACAATGCATTAAGTCAGAGGGTATTTTAAGGCTAGAGATCAAGACTGTTTTCAAAACCAACACCAAATTCTTCCTTTTCACAAGAATACACCAAATTAAACAACTGTCCTGTTGCTTTTTTCGATCCAATACTACCTATATAAAACACTTTATTAAGGACATCTTTAAAATAAGTGCAACACTTCATTTCTTACCCGAGACCATAAATAATGTCATGAGGAGCTGCCACCGGGGAAGAAGCAAAATATGGAGAACACATTCAACCCAGCTGGCGCTGCAGCTGCAAATGTCCCATGTAACAGGGACAGCCACTGCTGAGGCCTCTGCCACTATCAGTGTCAGCACAGAGGATCCTTCCACAGGCAGATGCTTCAGTCCAGGCAGTGCAGCAGCTCCTCACAGCCTCTGACCCCCACTGACTCTGACTGCTCTCAGTTTCAGAGGGG
The DNA here is from genome assembly GCF_017590135.1 of Pyrgilauda ruficollis. Taxonomy (NCBI): domain Eukaryota; kingdom Metazoa; phylum Chordata; class Aves; order Passeriformes; family Passeridae; genus Pyrgilauda; species Pyrgilauda ruficollis. The sequence goes on from NW_024524489.1 coordinate 393,235, forward strand.
CACAATGGTAAGAAGGCCACACAGGGGAAGACCAAAGGTCCCTACAGCCAAACACCTACAAGGGGAACCTAAAATACAAGGGCCAAGTGCACGTGGTTACCTCCCTGATACTCTGCCAGGCTCCAAGCCCTCTCAGCTCAGGCCTTCAGAGCACCACAGGAGATTCTGTCCCCTCCCTGGAATACTCTCCCATGCTGCTGTGGATGCAGCAAAAGCCTTTATCATATCTGTTATCCTTTGGCAAAGATCTCCACAGCTCTCCTAACTACCAAAGCATTTCCATTCATTTGATACGCCCTTGTTCTCAAACTGGAAGAGGGCAAGACAAGAAATGATTTCATAGATCTTGGTTTATATAATTGATATATTTTCCAGGCTGAAGAGTCCAGGCACATGTAACTGTCCCCTGTATTGCATTTCTTCATCTTAGACCATCTCTGTTGCCCTTGGCATTTTGCCCAATTCTATTGTATTACAGTCTAAGGTAAGATAGGGGAAAAAAAATCACAAAAAAAGAAAACACCCAAAGAGTGTGTAAATACAGACATTTCTTTTGTTCTTGTCAAATGCCCATTACCCTGAGAAATGAACAAAATGACAAAAAAAAAGAGTTCAGATACGTAACCTTGATCTCTAGAAGAAGAATGATTTGGTTAAAAAAAGATACCCTTATTCCCCATTATCTGGCTGTAAAAAACAGGGTGGGGGGGCGGGGGAAGGGAAGTAATCTAAAGCCAAACCAGGAAATCTTAAGTACAAGATACTAATCAAAACATTTTTCATAAGTTATTGCATAAGTTACTGCATACTTCACGGAGCTCTGTTGTCAAAGACAGATGAATGTAAGTTTAAAGTTCACACAGATCTGCAGGCCTTGGCCACAAATCATGAATGAGTCCATTGCAGAGAAGCTGCAATGTAATTCTTTCGAGAGACAGCTATTACAATGTGCAACTCCAAAGCTCAAAGTTCATAGGACAGCCTCCTGCCCAGACCCCTATGGCAGCACCCATCGAAGCGTTGTAGAGCTGCTGTTCAAGCAAGGCCAGTGAAAAGATTCTGGTTCAAACCCAACCAAACAGTTTCACAGCAGAGGAGCACGAGTGAACAGCTGGGAGGGTGGGAATACATCAGTTTTGCTGTTACAGGATTACAGTGTGGGACATACCCTACAAGCATTTCCCACAATTCATGTCCTACAGCAATAGCGAACACTCCTAAAGCAAACTGGGGCAGTCTGAAAAGGGTGTTTCCCTTAAAAACATCATAATGTTCAAATTAAAATGCAAGGCCAAAAGAGTTTGGAATATTTACCATCATGATTTATTGTATACTGTGCTTGCAGGAGCCAAGAAAATTGTTTCATAAGCAAGAGAAATGTATTTTCTTATGAAATTGCATCTTATGTGTTTTTCTTTATACTAAGTAAGACATGAACTTTGACTCCAGATCTTTGTAAGATTGAACTACTCATAACAGCTCTTGTACCTCTTCTCATTTTAGTAAGCTTGTCAGAAGTTAATGTCAGAGTTTCAAGTCTGAGACTTCTACCTGTTAATTAAGTACAGCCACATTCACAAAAATCAACTGGGTGAAAAGATGGACTCAGGAAACATGATCATATTGAGCCCCATTTCATGAGAGAAGAAAGCTAAAAATATATTAAAAAGTACACAGAGTCCCAGGGAAAGCAGATAAAATCAAGCTGGGAGCTCACTGTGCCATGTGACAGCATGCTCTCTAATTATTTTCACTGTAGAAGAGACTGTACAATAAAAAGATCTGAAATCAGAGCAAAAATGTCCCACCCTCAAGCCAAGAAAAACAGCAAGGATGCTAGGGAAGGAATGAGAGTAGGTCTGAAAATTACTTGTAGGAAAAACATAGTTAACTTCTTCCTCCCTCAAGAGGGGGAAGAAGGTCAGTTTACAACGTACCTTCTTCCTTCCTTCCATTTCTAACATTGACATTTCTATCAGCCACATTTTTTTTTTCACTTCTCCTTATTGTTTCCTCTGAGCCCATGTAAACCTTACCTTCTTCCTTATTGTTTTCAGTTCTCCCTTTGGCATTTCTCCTGTATTTAATATCTCTACTCAGACCTCTGTAGTCTCCTCTTAATTCTCACTGCTCTTGATCAAAACCAGACATTTTCTGTGGAACATGAAACTTCAAATAATGCAATCACAAGCCATACCTGGCCGATGCCCTTCTTGCCTGATTTTGGCCATGCAGATTGGATGCAGGCAAAATTCAGCCTTTGAAAATCCACCCCATTTTAAATTTCTCTTTAAAAAAATAAAATAAACCAAAGTCAAACATATTTGGATATTAATTAAACACAAGAAACAGGGAGTTTATACCAAAGCCTAGGTCCAAAGACTAAATTAAAGCTTACTTTGGCAAATTGTTCATACTGGCCATTTGGGAAGGGTGTGGAAATTGTTCAGACAGAAGGAAGAATAGGAAGAACTTGCTTGTCTTGGCTACTTTCTCTCATTTTTCCATTCTTTCCTTCTTTCTTTCTTCTCCTGCGTGTAACACCCACAGATTTCCTAATGAGCTGGTATGCGACCCACCACACACTGCAGTGTGGGTGTAACTCAAATGAAAAAGAAATGTAAATTAACAAGTAACTTGCATTAAGTGTCACGAAAAATGAAAGGTAGTGTCAGTATTAGTATTAAACATAATATAATGTTAGTACTAAAAAGAAGCTGTGAGAGGTGAAAATTTTCTCTTCAAATTGTTGTAAGTAGTAAGGAAGTAGAAGACTTAAGTCTAAGGTAGCTTGGCTTCTAGCTCTGAAATGAAACCTAATACAACATGCCTTGACATTAAAGGTAGTCTAAAATCTTATCAATACTGGTCTAATAATTCTCTTTTCAAGAAATGTTGAATACATCCTGCAGTGTGTACAGCAAACTAGCTAAAATTGACTTGAAAAGATGCAACTACAGCCAGGGGTTGACTGCTGACCTGGGACACTGCAAAGAGTAAGCAAGCAGTTAATAATCCTGTGAAGGATCCCTCTGTAGGTACACACCTCCTTGCAAGAGCAGGGGGTTTACAGCAGTGCAACTCCACGCAGACTTGAATAACTTGGAGCAGAAGAAAGCACACAGAGCTTGAAGAGCTCAGAAACTCTTCCTAAGCTCCCAAGGCAACAAGAGCTGCAGCTGAAGCCTTTTCCCAGCAGCACCGCCGCGGAGCACACCGGGCTCCTGCACTCCTTTGTGTGGTACAGACCCTGCCAGCCAAGCACTTCATCTGTGAGCACAACACAAACCCCCCGCAGCCCCAAACGGGGCCTGTGATCCCGGAGAGGAGGCACAGCACAAGAGGCAGCTGCTGCAGCCCCTGGCCCTGGGGCTCACCTGGAAGGGTCAGTCCTTAGAGGCAGGGCCCGTTGCCCCAGTGAACACCCACCTATTCTGTTATTTCCTTCCCAGGTAAGAACAGACTCCAAGGGAACTTGAAGAAACTTGATTCTTGGGCTTGAACAAAGCACTCCTTTCTCACAAATTACAGCCTTGAGCAAAGCAGGCTGAGAGAAAAAGAAAGAGTTGGCTTTGGAAGTGAAGCTGAACATGAATGTTCGTTATCACAGCCTGTTTTCTTCCTTTAGTTCTTTATTGTTAATTAATGACGGTGAGATTAACTGCAGAAAACTGATGGAACAGTCATTCTGCCTCATCCAAAGTAAATATCCTTTAATCCAACACTGCCACTGATATTACTGATGACCTCCTCAAATGCATATCCCTAAGTTTTTAATTTTCAGGAAACAAGGGGAAGAGTCAAGCAGAAGATCAGCTCCCAACCCTGGGACAGCACACCAGTATTTTTACTGAAAAGTTCACGATATGAAAGGAAAAAGAAGATCCTGAATTCTAACAAACACACTTAAATTAGTGCTGTATCTACGCACGTAGATAAAAACAACTATTATGTCTGGCAGTTTTACCTTATAAAATCATAATTTTTTCGAAACCTACTTTTTATTAGGGCAGGAAACTTTAAAAATAAATAATAAAAAACATCCCTTCGTAAAAGAAAACACAGAAAAAACCCCAACAGATCTTAGAAATTCTGATCCCACCATCCGTAATGCTCACTCACAATCAGAAAAGTACAGGGGTCTGAAAGTCCATGTGCTTCACAAACAATAATAATATTTTAAAGGGATAAAATGTAGTTACAACTTGCAAGGAAGAAAAGGGTTTGGAAATCTTTTAGTGGCCTGAAGCACGTCTTGCTTATGTGGCATTGTGTTCTTGAGAGGTGGCAAACAACCCATGTCATGCCAGAAGAACCTGGCCCCCATATATGCCTAAAGTTTTGCAATATTAAGCCACACAGTATGTAACCTGTCTTTTATCATTATTATTGACAATAGCATGTAAAGCTGTAACCACCAATCAGCATTCTATAGGAATACACCTTTTTCAACAATGGAAAGCATTTTAAGAGGCAAAGAACTTGTTCCCAATTGAACCTGTTCATATAATAGATGTTGAATTGTAAAATTTATGAGCACAGTGATGATCCAATGTAAGTATGTAATCACATGCACTGCATGGCCAGCACAGAGCTTTACTACTGCAGCCCCTCTTTTCTGAGAAAAGTTTGTAACCTGCTCCAGGCTAGTAACAAACACCAGTAATTTTTTTCCTAAGAGCTATTTAAAGATAAATTGCTGGTATGATATAAGACCAACAGATAAGCCTAACAATTGTAAACCCCAGCATTACGCTAACAATGAAACGGTGTTTAACAAAAACTGGCAGCCATTTAGCCCCAAAGCTGATCTAGCAGTAAGGCCCAAGCTAAACTGATCAGGATCTCTAGCTTAAAGTGTGGATGTACTGAAATGGCACCTGCTGGCCTCAACACCCTGACACACACAAAAAATGGGTGAAGGCTCTTAATCTCTGTACTCCCAAGGTCACGGGTGCTGCTGCCAGGCCTGCAGTAGCACTGGTGAAATGACAAACGCCATTTATCACATCACACCAACTTTTTAAGACTGAACAGATTGCCAAAAGTAAAAGGAGAAGATATTATTTCTGTACTTAAAAATTCTACACTAAATGGGTGAGTGGAAAAGAGATTTAACTAACCAGCAAGATTTCAACCAACTTTGCAGGACCAAGGGCTAAATAATTTTTATAAGGTATAAATAATTTTTTTTAGTTCTAATGATAGGCTCTCAGACTAATAGTACAGCATTATATTCACTTTTAAGCAACACAGAAAATTAAAATCAATTAAAATCCACTTAATTTTTTCACTAACATAGCTGAAGTAATTCCAGACCAAAACATCAACTATTTCAGGCCTTGCTGATGGCAAATTTTTCACAGAAAAAATAAAGAACAGTATTTTCCATGGCACTTTCTTGCACACTAAGTGAAATAATTTCTTTTACCAGTAAGAAACAAAGGCCCAGATGATCCCTGTTCCGTGGGCTTCCACTGACCACGCTGCTTAGGTGCCTCCAAGTAGTGTTTGACCCTTGAAGCAACAACTTCTTCTAGCAGCTTGCAGACCTCCTGAAAGAGAAACCACTGGCCTGGTTTGATCTAAATTTACAGAAATGCCCACAGGCACACAGCAGAAACCAATACAAAATTATTCCCTCTCCCATTAAAAGGAAAAACTTTGACAGGAGAAGCACATGAATTAGGAAATGGATGGGAACAAGGACGGGAATCAAACAATTTTTCTAAAGAACAAAAGAGGAAGTATATTATGAAATTCTTACTTGGCAGATGAAATACATTATATTACAATACTAACTTTTTAAAATCAGAAATTAGTTTCATATGCATGCAAAGCAGGAAAAAAATACATGTTAAAAATGTATCACAACATTAGGTATTTAAGCAAAATTTTAGTAAAAATCCTCTCAGGAATTGTCAACACACTATTTCTGTGTAACAATTCTTATAAACCACAACAGATATTTTGCTCCAATTCTGAGTAATTTGGGGGGGACAGGGCGGTGGGTAAGACTGAGCAAATTAGGTCACAGCAACTCAATTGCTCTAATCAATTTAGATTTTTCTGCCCCTAAACATAACTGTTCATATCTTTCATACTTTCTTCAACAAAGCACAATAAAACCACATACAACTCAGGAAGAACAAAACCTTCTGCCAGAATTACCCAGAAAAAAAAATACTCAGAGTAAAAACCAAAAAATCATCTCTTGAATACCAGAATAAGTTTTAAGCTTAATACACACACACACTTGAGACTTTTCCCTCAGTATTCTCACTTTCCTCTGTTCATAACTATGTGCTCACAGCAATGATACTCTGTGGCACACAAAAATATAATTTTACCTCTGTAATGTGTTAGGGTAATAGATAAAATTATATAATAGTATCTAAACTGTCTTGCCTTGAAATTTCCTTTTGAGTAATGTAGAAAGTACTCAGAACAATACTTTTTTTAATGCATTGCTCTAAATGAAAGCAGGGCATATACATTAGTCAATCCCAACCAGCATTTTGTCTTTGTAGTAAGAAATCCATTTTCCTTACTGCTTGTAGAGCACAATTATACGTTTCTGTATTTGCTTGTCCTTCTGTTTAACTCATTAAAGTGCTCCCATTACACATTCCTTCATGGGCCTGTGCTGGGGTTAGAACGAGAAGGTCTCGAAAGCAGCAGACACATGGTGTGTCTTCGGTTCCTTCCACAGCAATAAACATTACCTTGCACTTCCTTCATTTACATGGAACATATTTTACTTGTTAGCCTTATGGAAATGTTATTTAAATGGCTCCCCACAGAGAACCATACAGACCTCAGAGAGCAAAGATAAAACTTTGACTTTGCCCTTCCAGGAGAAAAGGGGTATGAAAGAAAGGGCAAGGAAATTGGAAGGGCAGCATCTCACAGCAATCCCAAGAATCCTGCACACGCAGCTGGCCACAGCAGCGTGCCATGATGGTCGTTCCAACACCCAGCTGTATTCCCTCACACCAGGGCCATGCCTTGGGCACTGGTGCTGCTCCAGCCTGCCCTCTGCACGAGCTCCAAGGAGCCAGCAGCCAGAGGGCCGCGGGGACAGCATCACCAGCATCCTTGTGCTCCAGCCGATGACTTGCAGCCAGGGTTAGCAGGGGATCAGCAGGAACTGTGTTTGTTACAGAGGCATCCACATTTCCCACAGGCAGGCAGACAGGGCTGCACCACCACCAGCATTTTTCAGAGTTTGGAAACAACAAAAATTCAGAAAACCACTGCGATGAACATGTAAAAGCTCTCATAAAAGATGTCGGAATAATCTTTCTTTAGGACCTTTTCTTCTCTCACACAGAGATTCTGCACAGGACTTTCAGGAAGTGAATTGCAAAGCTATTTGACTCACACTTCTCAGTTGCTGAAAATATGCAACCTTTGTACTTCTCTTGAAACATGCAGTCACAGAAATGCACTGAATACTGTCCTATCATGCCTCTTTATTAAATCAATCATGAGTTAATTTCCTGAAATTAATCTCTTTTGTTTTGGCAGTCTTACAAAATACATTTTGAAAACGTTTAAAACTCAGATAACCAGGAGAGTAAAACTGGCTATAAATAGAAAAGGTAATGAGCATTCATTTAGTCATTAACAATATATCTGAACGATTTTCCCTATTTTCTTATTTCTCTGCCTCATAAAGCACAAATCAGATGAACCACATGCTGCTAAATACTCTGCTTTTGCTCCCTCAGGATATTAATGCATTGTTCCTTTAATTCCATTGAAATGTACGACTGTGAGATGGCTGGGGAGCTGTGCAGTGACAAGTTAATGATGGCATTATTAGGGAAGCTATCTGCTGAAAATGACCGTAAGGGAGACTTGCGGGAAAGTCCACAGGCATCCCAAACACGTCCTGCCTTCCTTTTCAACAGGGAACTTCTCACGTTCCCACACACAGGGGAAAGCTCCTGCCAGCAACGCAGCACAAGATCCTCTGCCATTTCTCCACAGTCTGATCAAAGTCACAGACACAATTTTGCTGCTCACCGATTTTCCACTATTTCATCAGGATATACACATGACACATTTAAAAATAATGGAAGTTTCTTTTCATAAGAGGCAACAGTTCTACTACAGTTTATCTTGCATATTTATGTTTTCTTGCACCCTCTAAATGCAACGTCATTTACACTTCTCAGAATGAGGAAAAAAAATTATTAGGAAGATATTTCATAAAACAAAAATCATCCCTGCCACAATCTGGTTTATATCACTCAGGATAATTCGCAAGCATTCATGAGAAACATATTTTTCAATTAAAAGTTAAGTCAGAAGAATCCACACAGCATACATGCATGCATGAATGTGCACACACACAGAGTTTAAAAATTAAAAAGCAAATTTAAAGTGGTCATATGTGCTGTGACCCAAAAAGCACATATGGTTGACTTAGGGGTCCCATGGCAACCGCTGATGGTTAGGTATAACTAACAATATTCTCCTAACACTAAAAAATCCCAAACAGTTTAAGGCAAACCAACTTTTTCCCTGCAGCCATACACTTTTGAAGTAGAATTGATATTTGTTGTACCTCTTTCTCATGATCTGAAAACCAGCTGGTGTCTTTAATGGAGCCTTGAGGCAAAATATGAACATCCACCAAGACAGCAAAGTTCCCACACTGGAAAAAAAAAAAAAAAAAGAAGAAAAAACATGTTGAACTGTAGCTGCTAGGAAGCACATGTCGAGCAGACAGGGAGATAAACAGTCAGGTAAGCACATGCAGCTGATCCAGAGTTACAGCAGGCAGAACATTAAATCATGGAACTTTGTGAAGTATGGAATTACGAATTTATCATTGTTTATGGACTTAACAAAAGAGCACCAGACCTATCCTGGATAGCTCACTGAAATGCTTATATGACAAGCACAAGTATGTGGAATTTTCTTCTGCTATCTAAATGCCACTTTTAAATCTAAGTTCAAGCAAATTTTAATGTGTGAAAAATTAGCTATTCCTTCGCTAAATTCACATCATTCTATTTCTGAAAATCTGGTACCACATTAGTTATCTAGTACTTAAGTATTAGTATCTAGTACTATTAAGTACTTAAAAATTCAGCATCTTAGAAGTATTCTCCTTTCTCCAAGCCGCCTAATGTAAAGAACAGCAAGTCAGAAGGACTTGTCAGTGGATATCTGGTACTTACCACATCTGTCACCTGTACTTTGCATGGTTAAGTAATAAGGCTCACCTGTTACTAAGGACTATATACAGTTAGGATGACACAGGCCACATGCCAAGACACATCAGCTATTTCTGAAATTCCTTGACAGGTACACCCATATGTCAGGCTTATGGTGTAGCACAAGTACAGTTGCTGAGAGTACCCTTACCTAAACCATTAGCACTAAGAGCAACAAGATTTAGCATCAATGTTATTAATCATAACAGCATATTTGGTAAACTTAAAACCTCTTGGTTAATAAAAACACTTGGATCTGTAAATCAGCTGCAAACAGAAATTTCTAAATAATGATTCAAATACAATTAAAATGTAATTCATGGCCAGTATTGTATTGTAGCTACAATACAAAAGCTTGGCAAATGAGACAGGCATTGTGAAATAACTTTGAGAAACTTCTAAGTTACTTATAGGTATCAGTCACTGAAAAAGCAGAATGCTTTGATCTATTGTATCAAAAGGCTTCTCTTTCCTCCAGAGAACCAAGAACTGCCAGATGGCTGCAAGAGCAGACTTTTCCAAGCTTTAAATGGATGACAAAATATCTCACAAAAATCTCTGGTGAATCATTACTCAGCTCCTGCAAACTTTAAATTGACTACTGAACTTCAAAGTTAGCAGACACTGCAGATTATAAAGTGAAAGCCAGTAAATTATTCATGGTTCAACACTATTAACAACAAATAAGTAGTTGATACATCAAGAAAATTCAATTTATCAAATGCTCCACATGAACTGGTATCATTTTCTATTGACTGCAAAACTTCACACATAGATGCGAAGTATAGACCTGTTTTTCAAGGAGACAGAATGTTTGTAATTATTTTCTTCTGAGTGGCACTGTTTGTCTCAGTTGTCAATCTTGAAACAATTGGGAAAAAAGAAAATAATGAACCACACTCAAAACTATACAATGGAACAGTTAAAATGATCTTGAAAATTTTACAAACACACCAAACTTTATAGTGCTTCAAAGAAAAAGGAGATATAAATAGCGCATAAATCCCTGCAATAGGGGTTCCCAATGGAAGATTTCTATCCCTCTGAGCTTCGGAGCACTCTTCTTTGTAGACAGCACACCTGGAAATACTTCTCTAGCCACAAGCCAACAGCCTTGCCACACAATCAGAACAGCTTTGGGACAGGACACAGGGAAGCATAACTGGCACAGGCAAAGAGGAAAAGGGGGAGTCAGAGAACACGGGCGCAGCCCCTCCCGAGCCTCTCTAGCTCCTGTTTTTGTTAAGTCTGAATGTGATCTGAGCGACAGATCCCAGGCAGGTTCCCCTGCATTCCTGAGCTACACCTGTATTTCTGCTTCATGTGCCTTCACAGGGTCCAGCTCTCAGGATGAGGTTTATACTGAGCAGCTCAGTAAAACTTGGACTACTCCAGCAGCAAAGGACAAGTACAGACTAAATGCCAATACAAACAATGGCAGGGAACAGAGGCAAGTGGAGGAAAAATGTACACAGTTTATATTAGCAGATCTAATGCTCTTATAGAAGTTTCTGTTTTTATTTTTATTCTGATGACATGCAATTCCATGAAAATACTCGCTTTTATTTTAGTGGAAATGAAGTGTTTCTAGTCAGTGTGACTGCAAGATGCAACTCGTGACTCCTAAGTACCACAACTCAGAAGCAAACAAAAACAACGGCAACTTTTAATTTCACGCTTTCAACATTCATCTCAAAATTTGCACTGAAAATTGGTTTTTGAGGTGTGATTGTCAAAACTGAAACCTGAATGCCCAATTTGATGGGAAACACATTTGTCAAGAATCAACAGGAAAACATTTCACTCAAAAATTAAAGACAGAAGCAGATGCTCCAAGTTGATATCCCCCATAATTCTAGATTTCAAAAACTCTTCGTTTTACAAGCTGTTTTTAATGTTCACATTCTTACTGTAACAGTCTAATGACATTCATTGTGTTACTAAACAAAGGGCTTTAAATGGTCTCAGAATGTTGTTAGTGTATTGTTGTACAGCATTGGCATTTAATTCAGAACATATTTTCAGAAATCAAATTGTTTATACAAATACATCAAACACTTCACAGACTCTGCAAATTGAAAATATAACCAGACATGCAACGTAAGCAGAACAAAACCCATACAAAGTGGTCATTCAAGCAAAGTCATCTGCCCATAACCTGCTGAAACCTTGAAAGAAGCACATACTAGATGGTGAACTACCGTTGCAAATCCCACAATGAGTAAATAAACCCAAATAAGCACTTTTTATTGCTATACCCATTTTTACAATCAGTGGGCTCCTACATGGGTACTCTTGTTTCTTTAAACTGCATCGCTTGAAGAGCACCAAGCCAGTCCTTAGGAGCAGAGTCCTTGGGATGCTGGGAATGAGCACAGCGGGTTTGTACTCAGTTACAGCGCTCCAGACGTGCTCCCCATTACAGCAGACACGAGTGCAGACCCAGCCTCCCAAGACACATCTTAGGGTTCCCAGATGTGGACTGGAGACTCAGAACTCACTGAAGCTCAGCTGGAACAGCAACATCTGAGAGTTTGCCTGGCCTTTGGGATGGGCAGGGAGGAGCTGAGCTGCAACCCCCCCACACTCAAAACTCCAAAACTGCTCTGTGATGAACACACAGGAACTGTTTATTTCTACTCTTCCCTCTTCCGTGAGCACTGCGCTACTCTGTTGTTACAGAGAGAATTTGACTCCAGCCTCAGATGATGTCTATAGTTAAAAAAAAAAAATACAGACTTGATCTCAATGACCACCCAAAAAATGTCGTTGGAAGCCCTTTCTGGCATTGTGACAAAATTGATAGGACCTATCATCATTCTCCAGAATGCAAGAGCATAGCCAAGAGATTTTGTGGGAAAAAAATGAAATGAACCGCACATAAGCTTATGTGAAATATCTTGTCTTAAAATAAACAGGAAAATTTGAATATTTTCCATTCTCTCTAAGTTCTTTCTGAAAATCAGTAAGTGTTCTGCACTGAGTCAAGCAACTTCTAATATCTACAGCATTGAGTACAATTATGACCCATTAATCATTGGTCTATACACTCTGCCAACAGTATGATACAAAATCAACATTTTCCAAGCTCATTAGAAGTTTATTCTTGCCTTTATCTTTCTGATCCCAAAGAAAATTACACGTTTTCCTACTGTTTATACTATTAGCACCAATGATTTGCAATATTTTGACTTTTTCCTCTTAGCAATAACAAGAGGCAAAAATCACTTAAGCAAGTGAGCATACAGCACAAAAGGCAAATTTGTCATTTTACAACATTAATTTAACTTTCATTTACAAGCATGTCTAGAAGCACAATGATTTGAGGTAATACACAGTTTCCCAAACCATAGAGACACTGTTCCAACTTTTCAATGCCTCAACCTGTATAAACACAGGAGTTAGGATAGGTATTTATGCCACCACCACTGCTGACGGCTATCAGAGGATAAAGGAATTTTGTTGACAGCTAACACTGTAAATTTCTTCTTCTTTTAAGCAGATGAAGTTACAATTTGCTATGTGTATGACATTTCCACATATTACTCTTGAGAATCTCCAGGGATTTTTTGTTGTTGTATTTTTATTTGGGGGGGGGGCGGTTATCATCCTTCTAGGAAAAAACAACCAAAACAAATCGGGGGGGGGGGGAATACTTTTTTTTTTCCTTTTCACCAGGCAGCAAAGTTGCACGGAAATAGGTTCCCTGGTTAATACTCAAAGCAAGATGCTTCTCTAACTCTCTATTTCAGGGGGGTTTAGGCACCAACAGGTCACCAGTGAATAGTTTTGCTGTCATGAGATTAATCAGGAGCTCACCTAACAAGAGCAACTGACAATTATAGAAAAACTTCTCAACAGCTGATACAAAAGCAGAGCAGAACAGATGAGAGAAACCTGCAGAAGAAGCCAAAAGCAGAATCCCTCAAGGAAATCATGTAACAAGCCCACTCTTCAAAATGCTCAAGAAATATGATGCAAATATCAGAAGGGAACGTTTGACCTTTTTTCTGGATAAGAGCTGCTTGGTTCTGGAAAGTGTACAAAGCTTGTACTTTGTCATAAATTTATATCCTGAAGTTGTAGAACAGTTTCAACAAATAAATCCTTCTTATTAAAGAAGGATTATAACCATCAGCTAACATCACCTAGATCTTTTAAATTCCCTGCTTTCACAGATCTGTGGGGTCACTGCAACAGTAAAAAGGGAGCAGCAGATCAAGGGCAATGCTGTAACGTGTTCTAAATAGAAGACCTATCCTCAAAGATAGCTGCACTAAATTGTACACACATTCAGCAAGAACTGGACAATCTAAAATGCAGTCAGACTTTCCAAAAGCAGGGAGGAAATTCCCCTTTTACAACCTGCATACAAATTATATCTAAGTAATCTTCCACAAGAGGTTGGCTTGCTTTTTTTAGAAGAACAGTTTATGTGTGAGGAATTCCTGAAAGGAGGAGTGTTTAATTTTCTGGTGTTTTAGTGGAAGAGAAGAAGCAGTTATCTGAAAATTCAATCAATAAGCTATAGGCACATTAGGAACACATAGAGAGGTTCCCATGCCAAGCAAAGAGGTGTAAGCAGAGAACAAGCCTTTAGAACAATCCTCTGATAAATGTGGCCTGACAACTCATGAAACTACTATACAACATCAAGGCAGCATTTTAGACTCTTAAGAGATGCAGATGGACAGGATATTAAACTTAAGAAATGATGGGAAAAAGAAAACAAGAAATACTTGTGAGTGATTCAACCCTTAGGAAAACATAAAAAAACACTAAGGAGTTTCAGATCTGATGGAACTGTGTATGATACTGCAGACTTTCAAACTGAGGACAAACACACTGTTGTTAAAACACATAACAGTGAGCGATCCACCCAAATCAACAGATTAAAATAAATTAATGAAGACAACTCCTTCAGAAAACCAAGTACCTGCCGAGGTAAAGGAGCTCCATGTTTTCAGCAACGTAAGAATGCTGCAGTGCAAACAGAGCCTTCAGTTCATCACCCACAGCCAGGCTAAGCAGTAATTACTTAATCTAAACATCTGAACTGGTCCCGGAGAACTGCTCTATCAGGTACAATGTTGAAAAAGAGGCCTAAATTGCATGAGAGAATTAAGCTTAATTTAGGTTGTCAATCTGTGCTGGTCTGATCCCAATTCCGTAGGAGGTTTTGTAGCCCACATATTGAAAAGAGTAGTTGGAGCTCAAACAATTGCAAAAAGCAAGTTTTTCCTTGGGGCTAAGTCTCCAAGTAACAGTGCAATCTCACCATCGTTTTGAAAGGATATACCATGTCCCTGCCTGTGTCAGGACTGATCCAGAAAAACAGAAATAGCAGCACAGTATTTGCTCAAGATAATAAAAAGATAATTTGAGATTCCAACAAGCTGCTTTCACCCTCTTGTTGTTAAAGTATTATTCTAAAAACTATGGTATTTTTTGAATCATCGTGAGCAAGTGATGATGAAATACCCATGTCTGCAACATCCTGCTTTTATCCCACTTCAGTCTGGGGAAGGTGAGTGGCCATATTAACTGAGGAGGTGAAAATATTCACAATCTACTCAAATGCAATTAATTCTTAATTGTAAGTTTTTAAAGACACTTCCTAGGGCTTGGCCACAGCAACAGAGTGCCACAGGATACCATATTATTGTGCATCACCTGATCATTGGTAAGTGGGTGCAGATAAAGATTATCACCTTACCGAGCTCTTACCTTGAGCTGTCAATAATAACAATGATAAAAATTTGCTATTACGAATTTGGTAATTCATGACAAGAATTGCCTTGCCATTGCTGCACTAAACTGGAGTTGGGGACATTCTTTCAGGTTTTACAAAGTCAGTGCTGGGATTTTGTTTCTTCCCCAGGTGGAAAGAAAAAGGAACCTGTACACACCTTGTACAAAACACACGTCTGAATTATTTGGTTTGTAATGATCAGGTCCTACAGCAATAGGTATCAAAACAACTGCAGTGAACATTAAAGCTTCCAGAACTCCTAAACATTGCAAACTGTAACATGACAATATAATTTTTTGGAAGAAATTACAGCCAGTAATAAAAAGGTTTGAGGGCCTTTTTCAGACATTCAACTTGTTAAATGATTTTCACAGGTTTTCCCATACATGCTTAACAGGCTATGTTTTAATAGTAATCTGCAAGTCTTTAAAGCATCAAAAAAAGACCACCAAGTGTGCGTTGGCAAGCTTCTGATGGATTTGTTCAGCATGAAAAGAGACACCATACAAGAGGGCTGAGGAAATTAGCAGTGTACCACCTGATTTTATGCATTTCTGCATATACCAAAAAATGAAATGCAATAAAAATTAGGTGGAGACACCACCCTCAGTATCTTCTGATGTAAACTCTGTCAGAGGAAATAAAACCACATGTCAGATAGCATGAAAACAAAAATTTACAAGCTTCCTGTAAGGTGAAGCAGAGAGCAGAGGCAAACCACAGTGTTTGTTTCACAAGGTAACGTGCCCTTTGCTGGGATGAAGGAGCAGCAGTTCTGCAGCACATGATGCACCCACGAATGTATTTCTGAGTTATCTGTCCAACAGCTGCAGGGATGGGCTGACTTCCCTCTCACAAAAACAGAACGGGGAAGTGAGGGCAGGTCCCACGCAGGAAATTGTTTCACGTGTCCAACTTTGCAATTATTTCAGATTCCTTTTTATTCTAAGAGACAAGGTCTCACCTGCTCTGGAACTCCCTTCCTTCCCTGCCTCTCCTGACAACCTTACCTACCGCAGCACACAGCTACTGAACGGGGAAGCAGGAGGCAGCACAAAACCAAACCCAACATCTGCAGCCCATGTTTCAATGTAAAATAGCTGCAGATGCTAAATCTTCATGCCAAAATAATTTAACAGATTAAAGATAAATTAATTGCACATGATCAGATTTTAAGACAAATACATAAAGCAGAAGTATTTTTATTTGCTAAAAAAGTGTAGCAAGCCAAACTTCTTAATATTGTTAAATTTACTGAATTGGTTGAAATGTTGCATTTTCCAAGTACGTAAGAGAAGTACTTTTAACTCTGTGTTTTAACTGATTTGTCTAAACCCAGCCAGGAAAGTTTCAGAACAGCACGAAAGCTTTTTCAGAAACAGCATAAGAAAAAAGTGACTCATGCTGAAAAAGGCGTATTACAAAAGTGACACCCTTTGGACAAAATCCTTCTATTAAGTGGAAGCATATTAAGTCAACACAGCGTAGAAGAAGAGGAAAGTTCAACAAAATATGTGATGCTTTATCTACAGAGGTACAAGGGAAGAAACAGATGAGTCTTCCAAAAGAACAAGTGATGTGCTAAATCTTGCTGCTGAAAAAGCAGAATCAGGTTATGGAGAATCCATCCTATTTCAAAATGGAAACAGATCACCAAAAACCTCAAGGAAATACCAGCTGGCAAGCAAAGGGATATATTTTTTTTTAATGTCCAAGAAAAAAAAATTCATTTCATCTGGCATTGAACAGATTATATAATAGATTTTATGCTTAAATAAAAAGAAAAAAACAATAGGAGCAACAAACAATTTATAAAAATATGTAAAATATGACACAGTTGAACATGGAGGAGCTGGTGAAAGGCAAGAATGGATTGTGGAAAGTACCTGTTGGAATGTTTGTCACCAGAAAGGCTCCTGGGACTAAAACATGACCTGCTAAGGAAGCTCTTTCCCCATTTGTCTGTCCTTGCTCCTGACTGCCTCTACCTTGTATCTCCCACAGGTCAGCACCAACCAGAGCTGAGCAGGTAGAACTGTCCCCTACCTGAAACAGTTTTGATTCAACATGTGTTTTAAAAGGCATCCCACCATCTACCGAGTCTGACAGGAATAAACAGGAAGTGACTATTCATATATCTCTCCTAAAAAACTCAACTGGCAACCTCTGGGAGGAGAGCAGGGCAATGAGAAGCAGGTGGTGGATGACAAGACCTTAACTTAAATCAGATGCAGCTCAAAAAATGCACCTGACTCTGCACCAACCACGGGCCTCCAGGAGGCCCCAGAACCCGGCCCTAGCCTCTATGGAAGGCAGGCGAGTACAGCACTACACTGCACAGGTTAATCAATATTTATTTGCATGCCCCCAGCAGCCACAACAAAGACTTCTAATTCATAAACGTGAATCCTTCTTCAAATATTCCTCTTCCTACAACTCAGTTTCTGAGGCTGGGAAGTTCTGACCATTTTTCTTCTAAAAATTTATTAAAATCAGTGAATTGACTCCAGTGTCTTCCAATAGGGGAAAGGAAGATCCAAACAAAGTGTGATTGTTTCTAACATGAAAATAAACATTTAAAGAAACAAATTCAGTACTTTACATAAGTAGAGCATAATCTCTAACTGGCTTTGTTGGTTTCTACAATTCTTTTTCACACTAAGTGCACTGATAGATATTATATTTACATGTGGTCAATCACATCATGAAAACCCAAGGAAAAACAATGTACAGACATCATGGGTAACACATTGCTCATTTTCACCTATTATGAAGAGTAATAGAAACAACATGCTCCCAAGATTTCAGAGAAGCTCCATTTTACAGATGGAGAGAGGTGGAATGGCAAGAAGGACTGATTTATTCTCAAAAAAATATTCCGGTTTCACTGGGACCAAAAAAGCTGTTGCCTTAAAGAAAAAAGGATATAATTTTAGTACAGTCAAAAAGGATGACCTGTACCTAGGATCTCAACTGCTATTTGGGAATACCTTTTTAAAAAGTTTAAGTTTTACATTTCAAGGTCTTTGTATTATTTTTTCCCAAGTTTCCTGTGGATTATGTTACTAATTGGAAATATGTGGGAAATATTTCCCACAATTATGTTTAGAAAAATTCCAGTGATAATTAGCACCAATCCTCATACATGTGGAAAACATTAAAATCACTGAAAATGATAAATAGCATTGATTTTATGCAACAAAATGTAGACATTAAATATATAAAACACTCTATTGGGTCCATACTGACCCGTATGATCTGACAGCAACAAGAAGTCTACAGGAAGAGGTAAAAACATAAGCAAATAATGATACTTTCCTCAGCAGATGTATTAGAGTTTTGTCAACATGAGACCCTGGGTTTTATATCTCAGGCTGCATCTGTATTTGGAAGTCATCAGTGATTGTTTTCTCTCAGAGTTTGTGAATTGGTTTATAAAACTGCTTGAATATTTGCAAATCCTGTGGCAAATGCAGTCACAGTGCACTAAGAATCACATGTTCTAGTTCATCATCATGCCATTCAATACTTGGAGACTTTTTGCACAGCTGCATTTTAACCTTTCACACCTCAGCTCCCTGCTCAGGTCTGGTACAAATCCAGCATCTGCCCCAAGCTCCCTGTTCAGCTCCAGTACTGCCTCCATCTTCAGCCAGGGAATCTGTGCATGGACCTTCTTCAGCCCACCTAACAGTCTTTGGCAGAGGTCTTTGTCCATCCCTTCTGGAGGATCTGAAAGGGTTATGGCAACCAGATTTCCCTGTCCTAACAACTGCTCCCTCCTGTAAGGTGCCAGAAGGCTGTGATGCATATGACTGCTGTTACAATGGGTGTTTTGAGTTTTTCCCAACGTGTTTCACTGATCCCGATATCCATTCATTCTGCCCCACCGGAGGTTGTGCTCATTTGCCCAACACAGACACTGAACTGACAAATTTCTATTCCTATCACTCAAGGCGCTCTCACATATGTGGAGCAAGGATATTTTAACACGAGTAACATCTGCCAAAGTTTATTCTTCACACCTATTCTAAAACGTGGCTTTTTGTGTACTTATTCCAGTGCAGAGTACAAATTAACTAAAACTAAATAAATTCATAAACTATATTAATACCTGTTGTTTCTTTTGCAGCTGAGAACATGATAATACTGGAAAATTAGCTTCCAAGGTTATTGCATATGTTTCAGAAAGGTCAGCTTTTTAACATATTAGTAAATAGCAAAACTCTACAAATGCATCTTAGCATTCTGTCCTGTTGTGTGCAAATACAGAGAATCATGCTTAAGCTAATGCCTTGTCCTTCAGGAGGTTAATTTGGCTTTACTTGTCTTCCAGGTTCCCTCTATAATGAACTAAATTGCTGAAAAAAGCCACATGCTGTAAAATAGTCCCTTAAAAGTCTTAATTTTATCATTTTCTATCAAAAATTACATATATTTGTACATTCACCAGGTTCTTTTTCTCCCTGCTCCATCTGTAACCCTATTGCACAAAACTCTCATAGGTTGCCTAATTCTTCCATGAAAATTTTCCTGAATTTAAATTCAAGACTTTCTCCACACCTGCCAAGGTCAAAATTCCTCCTTAGTGCATCTTCTAAACAGGCAAAGGCTACAGCAAAACTGACAGCACAAAGCAGCTCAATAAATTCAGCTACGCTGTTATCGGGTATCTAAGATGTCACCTGGCTGAATTAGATCTTGCTTAATTGCAATGTTTATGTCTACCCAGCAAGATGTTAAAATGGAAAATTAAAACTGAATTACTTAACATGTCTGCAGCACACCTAATTTTCCATAACCTGTATCCACCTGCTTAGCCCTCCAAGGGTGAAAGAAAGAGAGTTTAAAGGCAACAAACTTCCCTGCCTGTTGTACTGAAAGTTAATGCCCATAATCAATAAAGATGAGAGAACCATCACTGTCAACTGCTTCAGCTCTCCTGAGTAAGCAAATCATTATCATCAGTTCCAATACTGCTCCTCTGGAAAATGAAATTTTGAGACTGGTGCAGCATTTGCATTAATAAAACCAGTGCAACAATCAGTTGCTAGAGATGTAAAAACTAGGCCCAGACTACACTCCATGCCAACAAAAACAACTGTTCCTTAGCTTGCTAGTCCTTTCAATTTATTGCCACAGCATGGAGATATAACTCCTATTTGTAATCAACAATAAAAAAGTGCAACAGCCTAAGAGAAGACTTTTTTCCCTGCCTGCTCAAGTTCTGGTCTATATCACTCTCAGTTCCCAAGCCTCTTTCCACTTCTCCTTATCTCAGTCTTCATTTTCCCACTGTCAAAGCCCATTTTTCCAGGAAAGAAAGTTATGGTAAAGATGAGGAATATTGTTCAGCACCTCTTTGCCCTTTGGCACTGCTATCAAACACTGGGATTTTATCTGCCACATTAGCAGAGATCTTACAAAAAACACATTCCTTTTTGTATAATGTACATGGTGGTCACTCAAACAATAACCAGTAACAGATGTCTGAAGTGAGGAGAATGGACTATTTAAATAGAACTTTATAAATTCTGATGATCCCTTCCCAGATTTGAGACCTTGACACTTAATTTATAACTATCAGTACGGCCCTATCCTTCCCATTGTGTGTTTATTTCTAGTTCCAGCCTGGTAAGGATCCTTTGCCCATCACGCCTGAAGTTTCTCTGTGACCTTGCAGATAATCTTACCCTCAACTTGCCTTCAGTTAACAGTGTAGAGATAAAAATGAAAAAAAAAAACCCAACCTCTGCAAAGAATCCAGCACCCAAACAAGGAGTTCTGTCAGGGCTATGAACTTACATGCTTACATAAAATTACTGGTTTCATTCAGCACCCTGCAATGACCATCTGGGAAAGCTTTTCTTTCAAAGGAAACACAGAAGTATGAAAGAAATGTAACCTGCCAGAGTCCACTGAAATTCTGATGGTACAAGATTTGTATTTAGGTCTGCTTTCCAGGGGTTTTCAAACTCTGCTCTTGCTCAATATGCATGGGAAATTAAGTAGTAACTGCTTTAAATATCCTTACAGTTCGATATTACAAGAAAGAATGTTAGAATTGGAATTTTAGAAGAAAATTCTCCATAAATCTATAGCTGTGAAACTTACCTGCCAACAGCACTTTCACTCATATAGAAACAGCATAACTGAAGATCCATTTGGCACAGTACAGAAGCAGATTTTAAGACTATGGTCTTTTGGTCTTTATAATGCTGCATTATGTTTAATTACCTCGTTTTCAGAATTCTTTTTAAGATAATAAAGATTTCTGTATGTACTTCTGGATATAGATGCTTAAGAAAAAACTATTTTTTTTAAATGTCATTAATGATCCATCTCACTAAAACAAAGGATCACCAATAGTAGAAGCAATGGAATAGTTTTTTAAAAGACATGGTCAGATTCTCCCACTGTAACACCTCTGCATAGATGCAGAACAAGTTTACAGACACACACAGAGACTGTCAATTGTGGTACTTGTGGACAAAAGTTATCCTCCAGTATCTTTAGGCCTGTAGGTCCAGTAGAAGTTTTACATTCCTGATTAATTTTTTCAACCAGTCAAATAAAATTAAAAATAATCCCAGAAAACATGCAACTCTCAACACTTAAAAACTTACTGCAATCAGTTTCAACAGCAAAGCTCCGCATGCATTTTGCTGAAGGGTTTCAGACATGAATTTCCCGATGATTTGTAGGAAATAGACTTCTCCTCTCTTCCAAAGGCAGTGCAGCAGGATTCACCCTGTGCAGGCAGCAGATGAACACACCTGCGAAGCATTTCTCCAACTGGGCAAAATGTTTCTTTCCTTCCTGGTACAATTCTGACCTGTAGCACTCTACTGGAAATCCACTGCGCTCAGGAGGCCAGGCTGACAAGGAGAAAGGCCTCTAGTACACAGCAGTAACAGTGCTGGGGGGACCTAAGCAATGCCTGCCAGCAGTCAGGAATTTCATATTAAAATACATGACAGCAGATGCTACAAATATAATGTGATTTCACTGGTTACAAAACCAACCCTGTCACTCAATTGTAAGTGTGAAAAGTACAGGAGCGAATCCAAAGGATGAAGCCTCACATGCTGCAAAAATCACCTGCCAAAGACAGGACTGTGCCAACTAAGGAACTTTTACAGTATCTGCAGAGCTAGAACAGCTATGGCTGAGCTTTCACTTCCCACAAGTCTGCATCTTTTTTAAAAGCCACATAGAAAAGAGTACTCTGGATAAGTTAAGTTTAAAAACCTACATTTATTTTTTCCCATGAATTTCAACAGGGGAAAAAAACAAACCAAAAAACCACACCTACTTTACAGACTGAGAGGGAATTACCCTTTGGAAAGCAACAGCTCATTTTTTAATTTAAAAAATTGACAGTATGCTAGCTGCACAACTGTCTTTGGGAAAAGGAATGAAAGAACAGAGACGACAGCACAGGACAGATTACAGCTCCTGGATGTCAGGAACCACAGAGACAGGAACAAATGATCACACCATCCATTCAATCTGATTCACATTAATAAGAGCAAGACAAAAAGAAGAAAAAAAAAAGACTTGGCTTTAACATGTCCATGGACCCTACTAAACTTCGTTATAGTCACCTATGGCCATATATTTATATCTTTGTATTATTTTTTGCTTGAATTTAGTAACTAAGTTCCACTCGGGGCTTTTTAAAAAGACAAAAAGACAAGCATTTGTATACAGCAAAGGCAGCAAAACCACATGTTATTCAACAATACATAAGACCTACTGTGTTGCTAAGGGACACAGATAAATGAAGAGGAAATATTTCCTTATTTGCCTGATATGAAGAATGAACTCATGATCTGCTGTATGTAATTAACATCAAAGAGAACAATAGAGATTTTTTAATTCATTATTATTAATGATTACAACATGGTAGGAGTGCTAGATGCTCCAAATCTTGCTGGCTTTAAAGTTTTTCAATATGCCCTTCAACCTCCCTTTGCTAGGTTTTCAGAGAAATAGGTTTTGAAGAGTAACAACAACCCACAACAAAACTTCAGTTTTATCAACCAAGTATTTCTCCAAAAATTCAGATAAATATACAAGTGCTTAAAAGCCATCATGAGCAATTCACCCTTTTTGTATGAAATATTTTACAGACCTGTAAGAAGACGGGCAGAGCGAAGCAGTGCCATAATAAAACACAACCACAATATCCCACAGAACGACTTCCAGAAAGGCCAAGGCCACCACACGTGCTCCTTGACGACTGCAAGTACATTTATGAAGTTAAACGGTCTCTGAATACGACCTCGGAAAGGACAGGTGGAAAACTGATTAAGGAAAATGTGCCACCTGGTGACACACTGACTCCCACAGGGAAACGCACAGGATTGGAAGCCCCACAGACATCTCTTAACGTGCAGTAAACCACCGGCCTTTCTTTGGATTAGTACTGGGCAAGGATAAAACATTCTGCCACTCTGTGACACCTCAGGGGCCTCAGGTTCTCCTTCTGGGGTGCAAAGGGGAGCATGAAACAGACAACTGTGCCCACCATTCCTCAGAATTTACACCTTCCGACATCTGGATATTCCTGCTCTCCTCCCTGTTCCAAGTGGCTGAAAACAGCTTTTCAACCCATTAATCTTGCCTCTCAAGGCTTTTCACCAGTTTGAGTATCATTTACTACTCCTAATCCTCATCTCATTATCAAGCCACTAGGAAGTCCTGTTTTACTCCCATACCTTGTCTTGTTTCCAGCCTTCTCTACACCTTTAGTCCAGTTCTCAGCTTGCCACTGCCTGCACATCCCTGTTCCAGCACTGACGCCCACCATCCCTTCTCCCCTCATTCCTGCTCCACTGCTCCCCTATCACCAGTCTCTGCTCCTCACACAAACTACTGAATATCCCTGTAGCCCATTCCGTGCCAGCTACCCCCAGGCTCTGCTCCATAAATAACAAAGATCTTCAGCAGGTTTTTTGCTTTTTGTTGTTTTATTTTTATTTTGTTTAGATAAATGATCCCACCCTTTCTCTTCCTTACTTTCAAACTGAACAGGCTCAATCTCCCCCCTTTCTCATCACCAGTGCAGCAGGGGCCACCAAGATCACAGGAGAGTCCCTGTCAGTAGAGGGCTTTCCTAAAGGAAAAGTGAATCTAAAAATTGATTTTCACAGAGGTGTATAACTTGGTGGGAAGATATCCAAACTAAGGGCAAAGGGCTCGTCACAAAATTCGATTTAGAATTACAGCTGCTTCTTAAAGCCTGGGATTTGTTACCGTGCAAAAGACTTGAATACATAGCTGGTAGATATGTCCAAAATAACACCTTTGCAGGGCAAAAAATAAGTCAAAAATTCAACTATTTTACTAAACAAATTCTTAGCAGGAAATTCATCATTTAAGCTAAATGCTTAAAATCTTGGAAAACAAAACTGGTATGAAGAATTTATTTTAACTAACTGATAAGAGATAATTTTGCTGCCTCACTTTTTAAGTTATATTTATCATTTTTTCATCAAAGGAAATGAAACTGGACCAGACAGCAAAACAGGAATGATGAAACACACAGATTCTCTTTGTACATATGCTGTTTAGGAGAACAGTATCTTAGGT
The DNA here is from genome assembly GCF_017590135.1 of Pyrgilauda ruficollis. NCBI lineage: Eukaryota > Metazoa > Chordata > Aves > Passeriformes > Passeridae > Pyrgilauda > Pyrgilauda ruficollis. Next base: position 417,814 of record NW_024524489.1, read on the forward strand.
TTTACTGGGCAAAAGATTAATTCAAATTTTAACAAAACATCTGGTTTGAGCGGTGCTTAGAAATGGCAATAGAATTTAAGCAGCAGAGAGCATTTAAGTCTTAAAAATAAAAATATAGTGATCTACAAACGGAAAGGTTTCCTAATCTCCTGCAGTAATATTGACACACTTATTAAATACTTTATAATAGTGACTAAAAATGCAGGTTTGCCTTTTAAGAGTTCCATATAAGAGCTTATTCTGTCAGGTGACTATCCCTAAAACTGAACTCCCCCAGCAATTTCCCTTATCCACATTACACTATCTGCATTTTGAGATTTTTAAAGTCAGTCTTATGGATTGATGTGCCATTATCTACATCTCTGAAGTGAAATATTCATAGAAAAAACAAACACTTCAGAATGGTACAAGGTCATAGAAAAGGCTCAGGTGAAATACTTTAACCACGTGCCCCTGAGATGGCAATCTTCTGAGGAGCAGTGGTAAGTTTAACTGATTTTACAGCCTACTTCTAACTAAACAAAAAATTCTTACCAAAGTTCTGCACATTTGTCTGCTAAGTTTGGGAGCTGGTTCTTTTTGTTACTTACAAAACCACAAAAATACACTGAAACTAAATTCATAAACATGTTAATAAATTATCTCTGAGAACAGAGATAAAGGCACTATATAAACCCAAATATTTGTTACTTGAACAGATATGTTGTCCATTAAAATGCTTGTATGGCATCTTACTCTTAGTTAACTCCGTATATACATATGCTTATGAAGAACTTGTCTATCAGAACTTGTAATGCTCAGTTCTTTGTGATGAAAATGATATGGCACTAGGATAATACTGCACATGACCACTGCACTTGCAGCTCCTGATGGTAAGAAGAATGCTGAAAACATGCATTAATTACACAAAAATAAGCAAAACAAAAATTCCCAGCTACGTTGGAGCCATGCCAGGTCTCACAATAACTGAGGCTGAAAGAGATGTACATTCCTGTCCCTATAGGTAAATTCCTGTCAAACAGTAGCTACAGAAGGTTATTTAATGTATTGTACCTGTGCCTACCAATACCAAACAGGTATAAGTAAAATATTTATGAAAATTGTTGCTCCAACGGCCCTTTGAAGGTCTCAAAGCCAGCTGGGAAAAAAAAAAAAAGTCCTTTGTTTTACTAAAACCACAGTGATGATGCAAAATAACTCTTTGATCTATTATATATTTGAAAGCACTAAGCTAAATGCAGACAGTAATTGCTGACAAATCCCAGTAGTAAACAAACCAGTCTCACATTTTACATATTATCAAGAGGCTACAGAATTAATGGTTACAGCCAAAGAAATGTTGACACAGTTGCAGATTAAGCCTTAACATGCTGATCATGTTAAAAATACTGCACAAGAAATATTTTTCCACTTTGTAAAAAGCCAGACTGTTTACATGCGTAAGTGGCTGGAGATCTTGTTGTCTGTGTGTGGTCTTAACATTTCAGTATCATAACCATGAACATAAAGAGAAGCAGCATGAAATAACCTATTATGCTTACAATCAATGCCAGACTGCAAATATTAGAAGCACTGAGATTTGAGTTTCTGAAAACGAGCATTACAACATACATGTACCTACATACAAAGTCTTTACTTCCTTTTCTACAAGTAACTAATAAAAAAAACTGAAAGAAACCTTTTCTAAAAGTAAACAGAGGACTCATATTTCACAAAAATTAAGTTTTCTTCCCTTTACATTGCTTAGAAAGGACAATAAAATCAAGAAATTAGAAATAACAAACATCATCTTTGCTAAAAGCCAAGACATTCTGATACTATGGTAATTTCACTTGTATTGTTTTATCACATTAAATGTATTAAATTACTCTAGTTTGTACACAAGTGCACATATATCACAGCTCTAGCTCCTAATTGTCTTAAATGTCTAATCTGCTGATTCTTAGCTGATTTTTGCTACAAATTGCTTTTATAATTTACTTAGGAATCACTGGAAAAATCTCCTGTACCAATTTTTTTTTTTGTTTTTAATCAGAAGCAAAGCCTTTCAGAGGAAAGGGAGCATTGTGAAATCATTAAGAAGATGCAAGCTCCCTTTACTACAGGGAGACCAATTAGTAGCTTTACCATTCACACACAGCTAAGGACTGCCAATAGGTAAAGGGCATCAAACTGCCCCACCTTCCCACTCCCTATGACTAGCAATCTTGCACGCAGCTTTAAAAGGCAAGTATGCAGAATAAACAAAATGTATTTACTTCAATCACTCAATGCAAGAACTCTCAGCATTTTTCACACTAATTGACACTTCCTGCCACAGCCAGCAACAGAAAGCAGAGGCCCTCATCCTTCCAGCATCTACCTGTGAACCTCACTACCTATGGCTGAAATTCCTAAGATTTCAATGGGAAAAAAAAAAAAAAGAAGGATTGAAAGTACAAGGTTGTACCAAGACTGCATCTGTCCAAAGGTTTGAGACAGATTTCTGGTCCTATTGTTCATTTGCATATGTGGGAAGGTGCAAAGGAGAAATAACTTATTAAGTTTTCCCCATGCTTACACCCTATTGATAATTTAATACATGCACAAAAAGCAAAGTTGTTCAAAACAGTTTCTTCTCTAAAATTACAGGATTAACGTTAGAAGAAAAAAAAATGAGGAGCGTAATTGATGAAGAGAATTAACACTGCGGATCATTCTAATTCCATCTGGGGCACACATCCCTTGTGAGGCTGAGTTTCTGTTCCATAAGCATTTAAGAAAAATAAACGTGTCACCGAAAGTCTTTGAAAGTACACTTCCCAAATGAGAGAAGCGATTGAGGAGCCAACAGAAAAGCAGTAGGTATGAAGGGTAATTCACTGCAAACACAAACTGCAAATGACCCTTGAAAGGGGTTCTTCTGAGCTTCCAGGAGGAAGCAGCGTGGCTCTGAACCCTGGCGGAATGGCAGTGCACTATCCCACTGCCCACTCCTGGGAGAGGGGGCTCCTTGGCACAAGTGTCCCTCCAGGGAGAGAGCCAAGCAGCACTACGGGATTTCCAGGGCTCTGCTGGCCTGTCAGCCTGCCTCCTGGAGCCCGGCTGCTGGAACCCGTATTTTTTGGTAAATAAAGCATTATGCTGCACATTTCTTCAGTGTGGAATTATTTGTAAACATTGAGCTTTTGCTCCAGTCCAGAAATATTAATAGATTGGTTGAAGACAGCTGCAAACAACAAAGGAAGGCCTGAGAATTTATTTTGTTCAATGCCAGACTGCAAAACCTTCCTGTGGAAGTCACAGAGGGAAACTCCAGAACACACAAGCATTCAGTGGCAGATTGCCTTTTTCTTCAGGTAACAGAGTACTCATTCCAATCCCATCACTTGTTCACGTGCAATCTGTTCCTCAGGAACTTAATGCCAATTTTTTGCATTTTTATGCTTATGATCTGCATTTATCTGCAATTTTAAAAGTCATACAGACTCCCCTGCAATTCAACATCAGTCATACAGGTGACAGCTGGTGCCACAGTTGCTCCCAGCCCACAGGAAAGATCTTTCACAGCCTGTTCCCTGACCCTGCCACTTTTCACTTTACACCTTCCCCTAGGTCTGTCTGATTTTCAAGCCTATTTACAGTGCTGCTGTAAACATGACAATAACAGCAGGGGAGATTTTTGCCACTGAGAATGAGCCCTCACAGAAGGCAATTTTCACAGTGTTTTCACTTTGTGGAAAATCCTGGAATCATCACCCTAAATACACAGGAAGCTCCATCACACAGCCCACAAAAAAACCAGAAAGCCTTGCTGTTTTTCACCACACTAGTAAGGTAATAGGTAACACAGCAATTAAACTGAATTCTAATTTAACAGATTTGGACTGATGTCTAACTATTTCAACATTTAAACAAGTAGCATATGGACACTTTGAGGAGATCCGAAGCATTACTGAGAACACAAGGGAACTAATCTAAACATATTGAGGGTCACTGAACTGACTTGCAGATGGTCAAATGAGAGAAATGAGCAAGTCACTTGTTGATCAGGGCCTAAGCACCAAATCTGTGTGGCACTCCAAAGAGAAAGAAGGGGTATTTCAAAACCAAGTATGATGGCAGCCAGCAGCAGCAGAGATAATTTGGATTTGGGCAGTACTACAGAGTAGATGCTCTTGGTGAACGAACTTACCTTCTTAAATACCATTACCCTGCCTTTTCTGAAACTACCACTTGTATCAAGTTAAAGTCACCAGTATCTCTGAAGATACAATTTTGAAGTATTCTCTCCTTCTAAACTAGTTTTATATTTGGAGTTCACAGTGAAGATCAAATATTCTATTAGGTTGTAGGAGTCTGTGATCATCACTGGTACTCCTACCATTTTGTAACAGTTCAAAGACCCTAGCCTCCTTACAAGTCTGGAAATTATCTTCTGCCAGCTTCATTTGCTCTGCTTGGAGTGTGAATGCTGCCTCATAATGGTAGATAAAAACCAGTGACCTTCCCTTGTCACAGCACTGGCTACCGACGAGAGAGCTTTAAGTGATTTTCTAGCTGTACAGCTTGAAATACTGTGAGATTCCTTGATGCTTGCTTAAGATAAACAAAGGCAGGTTCTAAAGATATCTGAGTATCATTTCACTTCTGAACTTACAATATTTTTTATTGTATCCTTCATAAGTGGATTTTTCCTTCCCAAAATCTGTACCATAGTTCAAATAGGAATTTACAAAACTAGATTAAATCCCAGCAGTTCCTACATGCTTAATAATGTAGGCCTCTTCAAAATAGCAACAACAAATGAACCATCTCTAATAACCTTACAGAAAATGGCTTCAAATTAGCAGAGAGTTTTCTGAACTATGTAGAATATGCTGAGCATCCATAATTAAATCTCTTTACAGTTCATAATCAAAAAGTACCCCTAGCTGTATCCTCCAGATACTCTACAAATCAAAATTCCTGCCAATTATCAGGGTGAAGGGATATATACAAAGAAATTTTCCTTAACATTTTTTTGTCCTTTGAGGTCATCTCTACACACCACCCCGTTTCCACCAAACAATAAAAGCAAAATTAAATATTCAGTTCAATTTAATGAACCACACATAAATTGACATATAAACATTTAAAACTAGTGACAAATTCTATCAATTTTCTGAAGAAATCTATAAACCAATGTTGCTCTTTTATTCCACACATGGTAGTCAATGATTTAATCACTGCTCTCTGCTATTCAGCTATTTTATGTTATGCTTCAAACTCTCTGGAGTCATTGTTTGAGATGAGAATATGTTGTTGTTTGATTGCTTTTTTAAATTATGGGATTAATTTTCAACTTTTGATGTGTCAGGCTTAATCCTATCATCCAAGTTGTTTGTAAATTCCCTGAACCATGGATTGTGACTATGTCAGTTTAACACCCAGGCAAATAAGAACCAGAGACTTGCAGACAATACCACAGAGGGAATGAATAACTCTTTGTAGGTTTGTTTTCCACTGCTGAAGATTACCTTATTATGGCAGGGCAGCACACTCTGGTCCAGCTCAACGACTCTCCTTCCTATTTTTATGCAATAGGAATGTCAAAATAAAGAAGGGAAAGTTATATTCTGCATGACCCTACTAACTGTCACATCCTAGGATCTTGGCATTGAACAGATCCTCTTTAATGGCCCAAGAGTTAGCTCTCTCCCAACTCTTAAGTTCAGCAAATATTCTCTGTTCAGATATATACATTGCCCTTCTCTCAGACTTTATCTCTATGACACAAAACAGGATAAACCACAGCCCTGTATATTTGGTCCATCAGGAGTGCTATTAAATCACTGGGCTATTCAATGAACAAAGACACTCGTCGGAGTTTACAACAGGAGAATATTGGCTCAAGCTTGAAAGGCTGTATTTAACTGTACCTTATATAAACTATTGTTTCACCAGCTGAGTGGTGTCAGATATGCCAGGTATTGTACTAATCCTGGAAACTAAGCAGGGACATGGAAAGAGGACCTAGCACACAGGACAGAGCTTCACTTGGCTTATTAACCACATAACTTTCTGGAGTAAAATGAGGATAAAATTATTGAAGCAACTTTACAAACCCCAGTCATCAACGATATGAAAATGCTGAGAAAATGTTCTGTGGCTATGACACAGTTTCTTGGGTGGAAACCACTGTGTCATTCTTCCTTATCTCTGTTCCCACTCTCCCTCGAGACTAACAACTGACTATTCTGCAACCAGCTTTGATGCAACATTTTTACAGGGATTCTCCACTTGAATGCTATCACATAGCACACAGCAAGTTACACAGAAAAAGGAACAAAATCTCAGTTTTGCCAAAGCTTGGATATTCAGGATTTCCTGCAAGAGGATCTGTCTGTAAAACACACCTATAGCAAAAACAGCATAGAACCCTCAGTGAAAGTCAAAGACAAAAAAGTACAAACCCAAGAAAAATGGCACTTGCCCTTAAGGCTTCATAAATGGATCCTGCTTCCCTAGCAAAGTGTACACAGCCAACAGGAAAACACTCAAAACACAGCAGCGAAGATTTTGGTTCAAAACATCGGCACACGATCGAGGTCGGGAACTATTTCTTCCACTTTCCCAAGTGAAAAGCTTTCAGTTACTGTTCTGCAGTAAGACGGCAGAGTTGCCTCTCGCGGAGGCTACATTCAAAGCACTGCACTCCTTGAAGCAGGGAAATAAACAACGGGTGAGCTTCACAGGCCACGGCTCAGACGCCACAGCCCAGCTTCACTCACACATCTCTCTGAGTAAATGAACACACACGGCTGACCTGACTCCTAGGCCTTATTGAAAGGTGCTTATTCTTTTGGCCAAGCAACATCACACAAAGGCAGAAGTAGAAGGATTCTGTAAAATCACCACGCCACAACAGCAGAAGGGCCCCGATGCAGACACACTGTACCGGAGTTGTGTTCTGCAGTAATAAGAGTTCTCCTCTGTCAATCAAGAAAACCTCTTCACTCCGTTCTGGGGCTTGTATTTCTAAGGGGTTTTTAATGTTATTACTTAATTTCTTTATTAGATCTGCAACACTTTGCCTTTCCATTACGACAGTGCTTGTGGTAATGAAAATGGTGGAGAGGTATTCAGGGGAAAAAACAAACACCACCATGCAAACAAGCCATGACTTTTCCATATGTAATTTGTTGACAAAGTTTGTATGACTGATATTGTAACAGCTAAGAAATCTTATTTTACCTTTTTTTTTGATATCTGAAGCTAATTTTCAATTCTGATGAGACCATTCTTTTTCAAACTAGTCAAGTTTTTTAGCACAAAATAAACACATGTTTTTTATCATCTAAGTTTAAAATGAATCAGTTGGAAAATGAATGGGAAAAAATCCCAAGCAGAAGCAAAGATGTAACAAAGAAAAAAATGTAGGAGTTTGCATGTTAAATTTTAAAGCATGAATTCCTTAGCCAAAATTTGCTTATACTAGTCATTATTGCAGCAAGTTTCAATCATACACGTTAGGAGCAATTTAATATGGTGACTTTCTTAAGCATTGTGTGTCAGAAATATTTCCAGTCAAAAGAGGGAAACTAGATAAGGACAAAAATCACCAGTTGAACTCCTGATCATTTAAGTGTCAATGACCCATCCCACGCTACCCTATATTCAAATCCTTGTTGAGAATCTTTTTCTGCCTCATAACATAAAATCATCCACATGCAAGTCTTATGCAACAGGTTTTTGTCATATTTCTATTTTAATTCATCCGTCCTTTCACAGTCCCTGGGGAATCACAAGTCAGCAATGCAGAGGATTTAATTTTACTCGTTTCATACTAGAATTAAAATCCATTTATGTTTTATTATTTGGCTGTATTACTTTTCCATATTTTTCCAACCTAACTTCCTTACACACTGACATGACAGACAAACACAACACATTAAAAACACAGATAAATTGGACTGAGGAAGACCATTTATGGAAAAAAATTAGCATGTCCTTAGTTAAGCTATGGCATGCTACCAATATACTTCTACAGGCTCCGATCCAAAACACATTGACTCCAGTGAGGTTTGGGTCAGATCCACTGCAAAAAGAACTTAATTCAGTAGTGGTAAATGAAATCCAAAATGTATAATTTGATTAGAAATCACTTCAAGTAACACTGTGAAGAATGTTGGTGACTGCTTCATAGCTCATAGAGATTTTAGTTCCTTAAACCATTATTAAAAGAAGTCTGGAATTCCAATTTTTTCCAACCACACTGTTGCACTTAATTGGGCAGCTGTCAACTGTTAGAAAATAACTGCAGCATCATCTCTTTTAGAAGAACTAGTGTGGGAAGTGAAACACTTCAAGGGAGCTAAACTTTCTGGAGTCATGGTAATGAATCTGTTTTCATCAGGTGACCATGAGTCATCATTTTATCAGCAGTTTAAAGGGTTTTCACAACAGCTGAGCGTCATAGGTGCCCGTGCACAGCCATGACTGCAGCACAACAATGAAACGGGGCCATGTGCTGTGGTACCATTATTTAAGGAAAAGTCTGGCTACTGACTCAAGAAAAATACTGCAAAGTCATGGCTGAGTAAGCTCTGCAGGGAGCACAAAATGTCCCCAAACTGGAGCACAAAATGTCCAGAAACAAAGCTTTTATTTGAGAATTGAAACTAAGCAATAATTTTGCTATTAAAAATAGATGCCTTCTAAGGAAGTTGTGAACTACATGGATGAAACATCAGGAAAGAATGAAAACGTGTTGTCAGTCATTCTTCTCCCATTTCCTCCACAGTCCTGTCAGAATACACTCTTACATCAAATATTCAGATAGCTCCCACATACTAGAATCCAGCTACATTGCCCAAAGGAACGTGAGACTACATGAAAAATTACCGAAAAACATTATAATAAATTTTCATTATCATACCATCAAGAGCAAAATCTGCATTTCTCCATCATGAAACTCTCTGTACCAGGTAGTGCAGGAAACACGGACCTCTTTACCTCCCAGCCTACTAACCTCCATCTGAACCCACTGGAAAGAATTGAAGAATGTCACCTACAGCATAAGCTGAAGCCTCTCCCAGGACCTAAAGGCACTCGGTGACCCCACGCAGCATCGCTGCTAAGCCCTCATGTTTTGCTGGACTCAGGGAGATTCAAGTTTGCTTCTAAGTTTCCCATCCTTTCCTCCTCCAGGGCTGGACTCTGGGGTCAAGCAGGCAGCACCACCAGGATCTCCACAAAGCCAACAGTGGAGGTGTAAAATCTGGCAGTGCTGGTCAGAAATAAAGCATGTGGCAAGTATCATGGAACTTACATCTTTGAATTAATTAGATTAAAAAAAAACCCACATTACTTAGTACGGTGGGAATTTAGAATCCCATGTCACTGTCCCAGCAGTATAGTGCTCATAGTTAGCAAAAAAACTGATTTTCATGCACAAGTGGTACTTTAAAAACTAATCAGATTTGAATTACCAAAAGAAGTAATGCAAGTTGAATGATCCTTTTATTCCTTATTTGAAGTGATCCCTGTGAAAGCAGTGCTTCCACTATTGTTGTTTATCCCTCTGGCTTCCTATTCCTTTCTCCTTCTGCTAACACTTTAATCTCTCAACTCTTCATCCACTCATCATTTCCCTAGGCTTGAAAATTAATCCTCTGAGGTCAGTGAGGAAACTTCCATTGACTCCAGGAGATTTAGAATTATATTGTACACTTAATTTTCTTCCCCCTTCTACCTCCCAACATCCTCTTTTGTTTCTTCTGGAACTTATTTACTCACCACTTTAGCCGTTTCATATCTGGTCCCATGAAATTGGGAATTTACTGGAGCATTGAGAAAGAGAACTAAATAGATGTCCCTCCAGCCATTATTATTGTTTGCACTTCCTATTTTAAATCACATTCCCTCCTGCCCCTTTTTCATCATCTTCTTTAAGAATTCTAAGCCCTTTTAGACAAGTATCCTATTTTATCTTTTATATAGAAACAAAAATGACAGCTGAGCAAAGTGTGATGCTACTTGACAATACCAATTTCAACCACCCGTATTTCCAGCTGCTCTGAGCAATATACCACCTCAGGAAAGTTCTATCTCTAGAAAACCATTATTTAATGATTAACATAACCATTTCTTAATTTTTAAAGACCCAAACAGCAAATATAAGAACACACAACACATGTAAAACTCTTACAACCCTTAATCTGTTTGGAGAACACCAGCACCTTGGTTTTAGATTTAGAATACTTTAGAAAATTCTATTTAAATCACAGAAACCTAATCTTAGCACGTTTCTATTGAAACATTTGAGTACTCCAACCACAGGAATTTCGCATACAAAATATCTTCATTTTGCAGTGAAGTGGAAAAGAAATGAACACCAGAAATACTGCATTTATCGGTTAATTTAACTAAGTACTCTCTAAAAAAAAGACTAATTCTCAAACCAAAACTCAGAATGCTAACATGCTCACAACTATGTACACAAAAAAGCAGCTGTAGAATCAGTCTCATAACTCTGAGCAGTCACTTTATATAAAAATTTACTTTAAATACAAACAGCATTCCTTATCCTTGCTCTCCACTTGAGAGCACTGCACTCGTATTTGTGGACTTAATGTAATATGTAAACTACATAAACACATCTGTTATCCTTCATCGCTCACTAGATGGGATCAGAGATAAATAAAAAATCAGGTAAGAAAACCTACTCATCTCCATAGTTTTTTTCCTCTCCAAACAACTCCCAAGAAGAAGAAAACACGTCAATTACTCACAAAAATATTATGGCTTAGCTGTATATTTACAGGAATATTGTGCAGCTAACTCAATGGACACTTTCACAGAAATGTGCACTTCAGTCTGTCAAGCCTCTGAGATGTCACCTAAGAACCATCCAGATGGGCACAACTGGTGGAGAAACCTTCGTATTACATTTCAACTGGCAGCCAAAAAAAAGAAAACATTACAAATATCAGAATTAATTCTCATCTTGTTATTCCACACCCAAGACAATGCACAGTGTGTGAGCAGACCCTAAAATGGCCCAGCCAGGGCTGTCAGTCCATACTGGGACACTGTCTGACAGGAACATGGCTTTCCACTTCCTTCTGCCTGCTGTTCCAGCCTATAATCAATGTTCTTGCTACATACACTTTCTTTCATGGACCACTCCTAAGGTTCAAAAGACAGATGTTAGGATGCCTTTGGTTGTAAGTCAGTGTCTTAATGATTAAATTAAGATACACCACTGTAAAAAAGAAAGTACACAACAGATCATATTACAATCCCAATGTCATTTTCCTGTCCAATGATACCCAGTATTTCCATCTTTGTTCCCAATATAAAACAAAAAGCTGTGCTTGCTGTTTCAAATGAACTTGCCACATAAAGCAAGCAAAAAATTAGTAGGAAGGATCAAAAAAGTTACATAAATGTCCAGAATGCAATAATTTAAATTGGTAAAAAGGAGAAACAATGCTGAAAAATCAATTGCAGAGTGAGCTGGATGACCAGAGGGAACACTAAAACTACAATTAGCTTAATCTAAGGCCTCCAAATCTGAGACAGAACAGTGCTCCAAGTAGGAAACAAAGCAAAAAAAAAAAAAAGCTCCCCTTTGAGCTGAGCTATTGAAATGTAGTAACAAGTTACTCTTCTGTCTTTGGAAAATGAACAAATTGCAGAAAACAGTAAATGAAATTTTTCTATTGAAGCCATAAAAATTACTATATTTAGTTCTGCAGCTTGGCATGAATAAAGTCAATTTACACAATTCTGGAAGAGGAATTCTTTCTACTTTGTCCAAAGTTTTAAACAAGGCCCTAGTGATATTATTTTTGAAATCCATATAGAGTTCAAGATTTTGCTTTAAGCCTCACCAATTAAAGTTAAGATTTATTCCTCAGAACAGCAGTAAAATATTTTAGCAACACACAGAGAAAGATTAATTAAATTCATATGGTGGGGGTATTTTACCATGCAATGCTTATGAAATATCAATATAAAAGAGAAAACTGATGATCAAATTAACTTGCACAAATATTATCTCTTGCTAATCACAAAACTGTATCATCCAGCTGCTTAGTAGGTGATGAATGTGTGTTTAGGACCTAAGTGTAGTTTCTGTATTAAGGTTTAAAGTTATTTTACTGCATCAATTAGTTTATTTCAATCGCTCTTACTAGCCCATAAATCCAAGCTTAGGCTAGCCTCCCAAAACCAGACCAATTGCTCCCTCCTCTGGAAGTCACCGACCATTACACCAGGGCGCCGAGATGCGCAGATAAAACGCGCATCAGTAAGAAGCGAAGTTAAACAAATTAGAGGGGGTTTCCACTTAATTACTTGATAGTCGGCTAAGATTTGACAGACTGATAACTTGCACTTTTCAGCCTCTTACCAGAAAGATTCACATGCACAGGCTTACAAAATCTAAACACTTAAAAGCAGAGAATGTAGAAGACGAGGCGAGGCACCAGAAACATGGAATCAGAGTGGTTTGGGTTAAAAGGGACCTTAGAAACCATCCCTCCTCCAGTTCTAACGTCCTGCCAGGGGCAGGAACACCCTCCACTAGACCAGGTCAGACTCGATGGGCTCTGAGTGGCCTTGAACACTTCAAGGGATGGGGCATCCACAACTTCTCTTGGCTACCTGTTCCAGTGTATCACCACTCTCAGAAGGAAGAATTTCTTCCTAATATCTAATCTAAACCTACTCTCCTCCAGTTTAAACCCGTTCTCCTTTTTCCTGTCACTACACGCTCTAGGAAATAGCCCCTTTGCACCTTCCTTCTAGGCTCTTTTCAGATACTGGAAGGCCACAATTAGGTCCCCTTGAAGCCCTCTCCAGGCTGAACAACCCCAATTCTCTCAGCTTTTCCTCACACGAGAGGGGCTCCATCGTCACGTCCCTCCTGTGGACTTGCTGTCCTGAACATTTTCAGACTCAGTAAAATACTCCCATCAGCTTCAAACACAAGGAATCTAAAATAAAGAATATAGTATTTTCTGTACTCTGCCTGCAAAGACAAGTAGGAATAGTTTTCAATGGAAAATCTATTGCATGGGGATCTTCTGTGCAAAACTTATGTGAAAGCTGAAGTCTTAGAAAATATTTACACTAAATACAAATCCAGTGAATTTAAAGAAGCAAGACTTGACATACAAAGTCCCTGACTGAACAAGGAAAATGTTTATCTGTGCACAAAGCGAATTTCAATCAGGTCAAGGTAAAGTTAATTTTCCGCATTTGGTACCTGCAAAAAACTAACTCTCATTCCTCAAACACTGTAAGAAAGAAAAAGTAGTATTTCGTCAGCATTTTCAAAAGCTTTATCTGTGATACTGCTCACCTACAGACGTGCTCAATGAGAACCTAGCCCTGCTCGGGCAGTCAGGGATGCTAAACTTGGTGACTGCAAGGTCCATGCTGAATATCAGCGACACATCCTTGCTGCACAATGAAGCTGTAATGATGCAGGTCAGAAACCAAGAGTCTGCAGGCTCTATATTGAGTAAAGACATTCCAACTCACAGCACTTGTTTTATTGGGCACTTACATGAATATTGACGATATCAAGAGTTCTCAGCTGAGAAAAGCAATGCCCTCAGCCTCAGCTCCTGTTGTTATCAACATCAGTGGCGCACAGAGTTGGAGTATCAGCTAACATGTGCCCAAAATCAAATACATTTCTCCTCTAAGTCCCTCTAAAAACTCAGCAGCACTGAATAATATGATACTGTTAAACTTCTGGAGGTTTACAATCCTGTTAAACAGTAAAAACATAATGCAAACATGCCACTAAATGACAGTGGTTTTGTTTGGAAAAGAACACACAAAAATTAAGTGCTTGGTCTTCTCATTAAACAGGTTGGTTACCCACAAAACCAAGCTCTGACAGCTTCCACAGCCTGATCACTCAGGAAGGATTTTGTAGCTGCCCTCCAAAAAATTCCAAGCATTCCCACAGAAGAAAAATCTGTTGTGTTATGAAAATTCCTGGAAAAACACTTCGAAGAGAATAATATGTTGTGCTAATCACAATTAAGTTTACTTATTGATTAGCTGGGATAGTCACAGTAGTAGAATTATGAAGTGTTATGTTTATTACAGAATGTTTTGAAAAGTTTTGCTTTTCAGCACATAACTAGAAGCCTAGGACTGTTTGCAAAATGAACTTCAATAGCACTTTATTGCACGTGAAACAACCAATCCCTGAAAATGGAAAAGGAGGCAAAAAAAAAAGACAAATAAATAATACTTTAAGAACATTGCTACACCTTAAACCAGGAACCCTGAAACCTGGGAAGTACATAAATAGCATTACAAGATTACAGTACGAAAAGAATCCACCCAAAATTTTACTTCAGGTAGCAAATAATTTTTTACTGAGAATTCATGCAGTTTCTCGCTGCACAACTAATCACTTTTAGTTAAAGCCTTTTAATCCTCAGCTGACCCCAGATACACTCTGCCATGATATAGCAGCAATTCCAAGTTTGCTTCCAGAGGGAGAGAAAAGCTCATATAAAGTATGCTACCGTGACCAGAAGCCTGAAGGAAGCACTTTTCGTATCAACAGACACATTCCAAGCAGTATTACAGATTTATTATTTTTTTTAAAGCTATGACATTCTACTTACCTTAATGACAAATTTGTTGGATGCCATGATAGGTCAGTGTAAGCTGGCCCTATAAAAATACCAATTAACAGTGATCAGTACTGGAGAAACACTCAGATCTCTACAGCAATCAAAAAGGAATTTTACATATGGCCCATTCGTTCATGACTACTGTTCTTCAAAGCCTACACTTTGCTTTTAGAAAAACAAGGAAAACTCTTATTTAAAGGACAATTACTTAGCTACCTGTGTTGGTTTCTTTTAATGAACCTCATAACTTTGGAGGCACTTTGCATCCAACACAGGAAATACAAAGTTAGAGCTCTTTCATGTAAGAAACTATAGCTTTTGGCTCACCTGGTATCCATCCATACATCCACGTTATGTATATTTTAAATTTTATACTACACACATAGAGCAGCATAACCCAAGTCTTACGGTGGTTGCACAAAAATAAAGTGAACTTGGGACATCCTCCTCCCTTGCTTATCCCAAACAGGACCTAAATCACTTAATTTGGAATCCTGAGTGAAAATATTAAAAATTGAGGAATGTGTACACATTCCTCATTGCATGCTTCAAATCATTAAGTACTGTGATAGAGCTGTCAACATTTCAGGACACAAATTACATTGGGGACATGTATTTCTGTCAGGCACTAGGCTTACATGTTCCAAAATGCAGTCGTTATTGCTACTTAACTTCAAAAAAAGTGCAAAACAAGATAAACATCCACTTTAAAACTACACAGAGTAGCACAGATGATTTTAATCTTAAGATTCTCAACAGTCATGCACACAGAAGCTGGAATACCGTCACGCCTTGTGCCATGTCGCTGTCATTCTCCCTTGCACCAAACAGCCCTGGAAACTTCTCCATTTTATCAGATTAAATCCTGACAACTCTACTGATGGCAATTTTGAGAAACACAATGCAAAGAACAGAGCTCTGGACCACTTGTGACATCCTAGTTCAGTTCAGTCATGTAGTAAGTTCAGCTGAACTTACCCTGGCATCACTGATTTCTTTCTGGAAACAATTTACTTTCCAGATAAATACTATTGCAACACGTCTGCTACTACTCATGTGAGAACTGCTGGCAGGCAGAAATCCCCTCCACATACAATTTACAAAATAATAGAAGAAAAACATAAGAAGGAAAAGGACGCACAGGAAAAGTTAGCTTTGGTTCAGTTTGCTCTTCCTGGGAGTAAGCTGACTTTGGGAGTTTGCCAGCTACCCCATTCTTTGCACTGACCACACAGATAAGACAAAGGAAATAGAGCAGACAGACAAAATGTAAGCAAATCCACAGAAAACAAAAAGGAAAATATTTTATGTGTGAACCATCAGGGAAATCACTGAAGTGACACAGGTGAAAAATACTCAATACTAAAACATCAGAAGATGAGGAAAACCACTCATCAATTCTTCAAGGAAAAAAACCAAAACAACTAGCCTCAAAACAACTAACCCCAAAATACTTTGCCATTTCCTGTGTTTAAAAAAAACACCAAAAACACAGATTTGTCACAACTGCTAATGTTTGACAGCAAGGTTCTGTCTCATAGAATGCTTTTTCTGTTGCAAACCTCCAAAGTAAATGCCACATAAGGACATATGAAAATAAGCACATATGACAGAAAAACTCCTCACAAGACTGTATATATATATATTTTTTTTTTTTTTACTAAAAAACAAGTCCTGATGTTGGATGTGTATTATTCCAAGACCTAAAATACAATCTGTGCACGAAGACATGATTTAGAATCAAACACATAAGTTGCCTGTAGCTAGAGTGAGACACGCTTAAAAAATAATGTAGCAGAATATCTTTCTTCCCTAAACTTGAGTCAAATGGAGCGGGGGGTATTCAGGAGAAGCCAGAAAACACGGTGACCCAGACAGCAAGCTCAAGTGTCCTCTGCCAGCTGATGAACAGCATCTTACCTTAGCAAAGCAGCTTCCTGTGGTGAGGAAATTCAGAGGGAGGAGGAACTGAGAACTCCTGACAGACACTCGGAGATACAGCAGCAAACTTCACCCACTGCCCATCTCCGGGCGGGGAGAGGGGGCAGCTGAGAACGACAGAAACAAAACAAATGCTAATTAAGGAACTCTGCAGGGAAAGTTGATATTGACTATTTTTGCAGTACGAAATGAACTATCACAACATAAAAGAGGAGTTTTCTGAACTTTCCCGTCCAGCACCGGTCAGTTTCTGGAGCGGATCCTAAGCTGGGGATGAGCAGCGCAATGCTCAGCTACCCACACATCCAGCAAAGCACCCCCAGTTCTAAAAACACACACCACGGTCTTCCCATTTGCCATTCAGGATTTCTATGCCCACTGTTGCCAATTACGCCACTTAACCCTAGGAAAATACTCTTCCAGCCAGTCAGCACCTTTTCTGCTCGCTGTTACTCCTTCTTTCATACACTGCCCATTCACCTTTAAGGCTCAACAAGTCAGTTTCCAAAACATGACCCAGTCGCCACAGAACTGCCTGGATCTAGAGGGAGAAGAGGTTCTGAGGAGCACCAGAGGGCCACAAACAGATACTGTTTGTACCTTTAACTTTTGTGAACAGCTGAATGCAATTAACAACGAAAAATTACTATACAATTAAAAAAATTATACTGCTTTCTGCACGGAGATCAGGCATTAAATACTTGTCTTTTGGCTACAGTCATAAACTCTGCAACTATAAACGAAATTGAAAACAAACCCATTCATTAACATATGAATATAAAACGAAGTCGTTTTGACAGCAACTGAAGGAGTAGAGAGAAGAGTGAAAACACAGGAAAAGTATAACTGTATTCACAGGAGTATTTCTTGTACTTACAGGAGTGAATACAGGAAAAGTGAATACAGGAAAGCAGAGGAGCTACGGGAAAGCGGAGGTCAGGGAACAAAGTTATTTGAACTAGTTTGGCCCGGGGCACTTCTGCCCGCCCACAGGAAGCCTCAGACAGCTGGGCGCAGGTGAAAGGCGGAGCGGCTGCAGTAGCAGGTATGCAAGGAAGAAAAATCACAGATATATAAACGTATTTTTATGCCTGGCCAGGCTGGGCGGGGGTGAGGAACGGGACAGAGCGCCTGAGGTGGCGGTGACGCGGCGCCTGAGGGATGCTCGGTGGGAGCCGACCGGCACCGCCGCCAGAGCCCCGGCCTTCCGAGCATCCCCTCAGCGGTTTAACCGAGGAGAACAGCGGGGCCGGAGCCCCAGGCGCGGCCCCAAGAGCCGGGCGGCCCAAGGCGGCCGTGCCGTGCAGTCCCTACGCCGCGCCCGCCTTCCGCCGCTCCTCTGCCCTACCCAAAATGGCCGCGCCCGTCGTCGCCGCCGCCCGCCCCGCGCTGCCCGCACGCAAAATGGCCGCCAGCGGCTGAGGCGGGCCGCGCCGCGAGTGACGCTGCGCTCGGCTAATGGCGGGCGACGAGGGGCGGCGCGGCGCGGCACGTCCGGGGCCGTGCTTCCTGCGCTGCTGCTTCTTCCTGCCGGGCCGCGTTTGAACGTGTGGGGGAGCGCTCGCCTCCCCGGGAAGGCTCATCGGTAGCGCCTTCCTCGCTCCCTCCCTCCCAGACCTGGGAGAAGCCTCAGGTGTGCCGCGCCCGCGGTCTGTGCCCGAGGGCGCCGCTGCCCCCTCAGCCGCCCGCGCTTCAAGGTCGCTCGGTCGCGGGGAAGGAGGAGGAGGAGGAGGAGCGGGTTGTGAGGGCTCTGTAGGGCGGTGCAGGGGCGGTTGGTGGAGCGGGGTGCACCTGTCAAGGCCATGGAGTTGGGCCGCCTGTAGGAGCGTTTCCTCTCCGAGTTACAGCTTTGTAGCCGCTCAAACCAGGGAGGCTACTATTTTGGTATAAAACATGAGTGTACGTGCGAAATCCCATGGAAAGCAGGTTTTTTCTTCCAGTTCCTTATTACATAAGGATTAACTTATTGCTCTCTTTGTAATGGTGCCGCTTCTGAATGCTATAAGGTGGTCAGGCAAAGCTGCACAAAGGTAAAGTAGCGTCAGAAGCTTCAGCCTTGCTTTGCCTGCAGTTTCAAAGTTCTGCATTGCCTAGGAGCCCAGCTACTCATTGAATTTTATTAACTGCAGGGGGGAAGGTGATTTTGAACCTGCTTTTGGGCTTCAGATGCTTACCATCTGGGCAGTAGTGCTTGTAATTAGATAAAGCTTTGTTGCTTTGTTGTGTTTAAGATTTAGTATGCCAAAGCTTGAAGCAAATGCAGCAATTAACATTTCAAAATGTCTGAATTAAGGTTATTTTTTTTTGGTTCACAAAGTAAGACTTTTTGTTTAGTGTTTTAGTCATCTGCTGCACTGCAATTAAAGGTATTAACATTGAGCTTCATCTGTTCAGTGTTGTTATTGTAGAGTAAAAAAGGATTTCTAGAGTATGTTTAAATTAATAAATTATCTTTACCTAGGTAGATGCCAGTTTGCAATGGGTCTTAAAACCTTCTGGAAGGACAACAAAGTTCTGATTGTTATGGGAGCTGGCCTGGGGCTAGTGCACTGGGGCTGGTATTACTTGAAGTCCAGTCCTGTTTTCCAGGTGAAGACAGAGGATTTTGATCCAGAACGTGAAATTCTGACATTCATGATGCAAAGCGCTCGCAAAAGTAAAGAGAAATAGCATTAGTACTTTGATTTTTGGGTAAGTTGCCTTATTAGTTGTATCTGTGTCTTTGAGGAAGAAGATGAATTAATTGAGAATTTTCAAACATACAGCCTTGGTGTTCTAACTTTAGTCTTTTGGAGTTTTATTCTACTTTGCAATTAAGCTAAAGTATTGCACCTACATGGACCCGAAAAGTGCATAATAAATCTCAAAAATACTGCTAAATCCCACATGATGAGATCAACTAAGTGAAGATATAATATGTCCTTAAGATATTTTAAAACAAGCTCCAGTAACTTCAGGACAGCAATCAAACTTGTGTGACTGGATCTATAACAGTGTTCTTTCAGGCTTAAAATGGCACAGAAATAATTGTGACTATACATAGTAACATATTCCGTGTTAGTAAGAATGATGATGGCAACAGAGAATGAAACAAAATAGAGTACAAGTGTAAATACTGTAGAGTTTGCATAGAAACGTAAATAAGCATTGATTCAAATTTTACTGTTTTAAGAACTGAAAAACAATCTTTGTGGGCCTCTTGAAGTAAGAAACCTTTGTTGAGCCAGATTTCTTGAAGTTTTGAACATCAAAAGCTGTTGTTTCTGTTGCCTGGCAAGTGCTGCTGACTAGTTGAGTTCTTTTGTTCTTGAGTAAAATCAGGTAGATATCACTGTAGTTTTGATACTTCAGTGAAGTGATGGTAGCCTGCTACTTACAGACCTGCTGGTAAGAATACAGACCAGTGGTCAGAATTGAAGTTAATAATGAACAGGTACAATTGATGCACTCTCTGTGTTTGTAGTAAAATCAGGTTAGTAGATTTTTATCTGTTAGAAAGCATTATAGAATGCATAGGCCAGCGGAGGTTCAACGAGGCCCAGTGCTGTATCCTGTGCTGGGGTCACAGCCCCATGCTGAGTTACAGGGAAGAGTGGCTGGAGAGTCCTGGGAATGCTGGTGACAGCAGCTGAACATGAGCCAGTGTGTGCCCAGGCAGCCAAGGGAATCCTGACTGGACCAAAAATGGTGAGGCCAGCAGGAGCGGGACAGTGATTGTCCCCTGTGCTCGGCACTGGTGAGGGACAGCAGCCTTCAGGGAGGACACGGGGTGCTGAATGAGTCCCGAGAAGGGCGGCGGTCCTGTGAGGAGTGCTGAGGGAGCCTGGGGAAAAGAAGGCTCAGGGCAGCCTTACTGTTTCCTGCAGCCACCCGGGAGGAGGCTGCAGGCAGGTGGGGGCCGGTCTCTTCTCCCGAGTAGCAAGTGCTAGGACAAGAGGAAACAGCCTCAGGTTGCACCAGGGGAGGTTTAGATTGGATATGAGGAAAACTGTCTTCACAGAAAGGGTTGTCGGGCACTGGCACAGGCTGCCCAGGGAGGCGGCCGAGTCACCATTCCTGGAGGTGTTTAATGGATGTGGCATTTTGGGATGTGGTTCAGTGGTGGCTGGGCACTGCTGGGGTAACAGCAGGACTCGACTTTGAAGGGTTTTTTTTTTTTTTTTCAGTATGTGTTTTTCTGTGACTTTTTCTGGTGAAAACTAAAATAGGTCAAGCTATACAATATTTTCATAAGCTTATTTGTTAGAACTCTGACTTGGTTTTCCAACAATTATTCTAATATCTTTCTGGTTTTTATTGTAGGTATAATTAAGCTTGAAGGTTTTCATCTGTGACTGTTACCAGAAAAAATGAAGAAAACTACCTGGAGTAGAAAGAACTTTCTGCTTGTAGCAGGACTGTCACTTATAGGTGTCCATATAGGAAGCATGCTCGTAAACTTTGTTGCAAAAAAGTCTGCTCAATCTCATTCAGAAGCTAAACGAGATCGTTCAGAATGAAATAGATTCCTGCTGTGACTATTTGTCTGTTTTGCAACATGATTTAAGCCTCGTTTTAAGAGAGCTGTGATGAGTAGTTTCATGAATGCTGTATATACTGTTTCACACTGAAAATAATAATCCTTACCTGCAAAGAATTAAAATGTACTACTCTTAAAATTTAGAAGAGCAATGAATTATATATCTAGGTAAAAAAATGAAATGTTTTTTTGGCTAGAATTAAAATCTTACCTTCAAAATGTCTCGCCTTGAAGCTAAAAAGCCTCCGTTATTTATTAGTGAGCCACTAACTAGAGATGCAGTGAGTCAGTCACTGTCTCTGCTGAGTGGGATATTAAAGTCTTCCTACGGTCCTGCTGGTCGACTCAAACAGCTCCACAATGGTGTGGGGGGCTGTGTTTGTACCACTTCCCAATCCTCAACCCTCCTGGGGCACCTTTCCATCAGCCAGCCCGTGCTGCGTGTCCTGACAGCCTCTGTACGGAACCACGTGTCGCGTTTCAGTGACTGTGGCTTATTCACTGCCATCCTTTGCTGTGGCTTCATCGAAAATTTCAGGAGCCTGAATGTTGCACCTTCTACTGTCATTAAAATAAGCAAGCATCTTCTGGGTCTGTGCATGGACCACCTGAAATCTGAGGCCTGTGTTTGCCGGGTGTCTGTGGATTTTAGCAGTGTTGAGACCCTTGTTTGCTTGGTTCGGAGCATTTTAACAAGCAAACCTGCTTGCATGCTTAATAAAACTGAAGTTGATCATCTCACCTCACTGGTTTTAAAGGCTTTTATATTTACTGTTCCGTGTCACGTTGAGGCTAATGCTGTTTTAGGGAAGTGTGTGGTGATACCTATGAAAGGTAGAAGAGTTGTGGATTCTACAGTTCTTCCTGGACTGCTTATAGAGGCGCCAGAAATCCAGTTGGGAAAACCACTTGCTGTC
Source organism: Pyrgilauda ruficollis (assembly GCF_017590135.1). Taxonomy (NCBI): domain Eukaryota; kingdom Metazoa; phylum Chordata; class Aves; order Passeriformes; family Passeridae; genus Pyrgilauda; species Pyrgilauda ruficollis. Next base: position 439,824 of record NW_024524489.1, read on the forward strand.
AAAAGGACTGGTTCAAACATGATCAAGACTGCTCTTTTCAGTGTGTCCATGGCAGGTGATGGCTCTAACCCTGAGGAAGGAACTATAGCGGTCCATCACGGAGTTTCTCTGGAAGTGTCAGAGCTGAATCAGTTGCTTAATGTGGGGAAGCAGCTGGTTAAGGATGAGGTGGGCCTTGTGGTGTGCCAGAAGGTGATGCATCCGTCCTTGAAGCAGTACCTGAAGGAGCATGGTGTTGTGGCTGTGGACAGGGCTGGGCTGTCTCTGATGGAGCCCCTGGGCTGTGTGACAGGTAACAGGCCGGTTCTCTGCCTAAACCATTGTCCTGGAGTTGTCACTGTGAGGAGAGTGTCACCTGGGCTGGTGTCATCACAGAGAAGAGTCTCTTCTTTCCCTCTACCTTAGCTTCCGAGCAGGAGTTGCTCTTTTCTGGTCCAAAAACCATTTTTCAAGGCAAGTAGGTCTTCTGTGCAGGCCTCAGGTGTTATTACTGCTTGTGGCATGAGGGGTATCCAATTCCAGCAACTGTTTGTTTTCAAACTCTGAATCAAGGCAAATGAAACAATCCCTTTTTTCATCTCAAATTTCCACCAAGTCTTGCACTCTAAATGTGTTGGTTTCTGTGATTTCCTGTGTGAATTGGAATGCCAGGTATTGAGCAATGTATGTAAGTTAAAAAGCCAAGAGAAATAAAGTTTATGCTTTATGAAGTGCATCAGTAAGCTGTTCTGATGGTGCCACATACTGTTTTCTCCTTTTTTAATTGACAGGTTCACAGCCTATAGCTTCCATACATTCGTTGCCTCCCAGCTGTTACGGCAGTTTGAAAGATTTGTGCATTGAGAATTTTGCTTCAAAGCATTTTCTACATCTAATTCCTGAGGACACAGTTATCTGCAGCCTGATACTCTGCAACAGAAGTGAAACAGCATGGGATGAGTTGAAGGTAGGCAAATTTTCTTCAAGTCTTTTCTTGGAAAGTCATGGAAAAATACTGAGAAATGTTAAATATGTTGAGTTTAGAAACATAGTTTTTTCAGTACATAAATTAAGTTCATATGTTTCCAGAATTTCAAAATCCTTGAAGTGCTCATGTTCATTTAATACCTCTGTTTTAATACAGAAAGTTGTTTAGGGACAGGCACATCTTTCACCTGTTCTTGAGGCCAGTGCTGGATAAATATTTTCATTTTCATTACTTGGTCTATGAGAACATAAAAATCAAAACTGCCTAGCAAAAAGCCAACAGCAACGCATACAATGATAGTCAAGCATTGTTTTGCATTGAACCTGGAAATGTCATTGATACTGATGGACTTTTTATATATAGCCCTGTTTTGAAAATAGAAGGATTAAAATGCAGCTTTTTATTTCTGCCTTTCCATAGTGTGGACAAATAAAAACAATTTCTCATTAAGTGAACAAGGTCTTGGAAATCTCTCAGCAGCTTTATATCCACATATATTTCAACTTTATGGAAGCTGTACCAGAAACTACAAAAAATTTTATTCTGGTGTTTTTTTAATGGGGACAAATCCCATTAATCATGGTATGTCTAACAAGAATTTCTTGTGATTTTCAGCATGTCTGTGAAACTGCAGAACACGTGTTGCAGTTAACAGTGAAGGAACCTTTGGCATTATTAGGAGGGGGCTGTACAGAAACTCACCTGGCTTCATACGTAAGACACAAGGTACGTAAGATGTAAGGGTTTTAAAGATGCTTAATATACTTAAGAAACAAGGATTTATGTAGAATCACTGTGACAGTAATACACTTCTCTCTTTCTAGATTGATGTGGCATTTTTGCTAACCACTAATATCAAATAAGGGGCCTATTTGGAGCACTCAGTTTTAATTATATCTTTTAAACTTAACACTATATTTGTACTTGTTGATCTTTCTTTAGGTATCTGTTATAGTAACTGCATGTTTTTAAGTGTTGAAAATATGTAGGGTTTTTATATTGAAAGATGATCATGCAGAACTCTGCTTTGACTCTTTCCTATCATGGGATAATAATTAAACATTTTTTAGTTAGAAGTGAACCATCTGTTTTGGGGGAAAAAAAGGCAGCAGTATGATACATGCTTTAAATTATTTCTGTGAAACAGTGTTCTAACTTTGCTGTCCTGGTTCTGGTTTCTTTTTTAGAGTTCTAGCCTGCCTGCCAGCACTTTCAGAGACCTAGGTTGTTCTCAGGCACAGTACCAATTGGTTGCTGACGGGTTTTGCCGTTCCCTGGAGTCTGTAGCTCGCTCTCTGAGTCACGATGGTGAAGAAGTTCTGACAGATGTGGTTTATGGACACTGCTGGTTTGTTCCCCCAGGTTCTCCCTGTGTCTCCAGGTGGTCAGATCTAGTTTCAAAATGCGGCTGTGGGGTGAATGGTAACACAGAGACCCTCAGCTGGAGCTTTTTACCAGGCCAGTGTGGCTCTCCTGTTTTACAGGGCTGCCCTAAAGAGCCCTCAGTAAAGGCTGCTGACCTCCGGACTCTGGATTGCTTTGCTGCCAAGTGCAGTGGCCTGCAGGTAGCTCTGGAGACAGCCAACCTGATTTTGGATCTCTCATACATAATTGAAGATCAAAATTAGCTCTGATCTTATGTGATCTGTGTTGTATAGTAGGACAGCACTGAATTGAAGGCAGGGTAATGTATAATGTTTTAAAATATTTGAACAGGTTAGAATGTGGACAGCAGACAGAAATTTTAAATTCAACAGCTGGCCATTGAATACTCTTCTCATTGTTAATCTGCTGTGCTCTCAAGCATTTTCAAAGGTTCAACCTGTTCGCTCTGCTTAAGGAAAGTTTTGGATGTTGGTTAGCCATGTGGCATCTTCAAAGGATTGGGACAAATGGATTCACTTGCTGAGAAAACATGTTATGTATTAAGATTTATACAGTCTCAGCAAAAGCTTTGCACATCTAAAGAGACTTCTATGTTACAGCAGAATTGTATGATTGGTATTTTTAATTTTGTAGGTAAAAAAGGCTTAGCAGATACCTTGAGCCATTTGTTTTTAATTTTGTCCTGAAGTTTTTGTCACCATATACTATATGTATATGCAGTTTGTATTTCAAAATGGGTGAAAGATTTAAAATCATGTATGTAATTTATTTAACAAGTTATAAAAACTCAACCTGGAGCTCTTAAGGTAGCAGGTAGGTAATTGAAGATTTGAAAAGAAATGGCAGACTGGATGGAAAAAAACTCTTGTCAAGTGGACCTTGATTGTCTTCTGTGGAATACAGGGCAGTCTATAATGAAGTTTCTATCATTCAAGCAAAGCTGCAAGAATGTCCCACTTGCAGTTCAATTAACTCTTTGACTGTGCATGGCTTCTTTTAATGAAGTAAGGCTTTAAGCTGCACAGACTTGTTTTGATCTTTAAATAAGACTGTAGACTGAATGATCAAAATTTTTCTCGTTCTCAGCTTGCATGCAAGATCAAAAAGGGTGCTACATTTTCTTACTTAAGTTCATTTTCTTTGCCACTTTTCTTCTCCCTCTTTGTTTTCAGCCACAAGGGATAAATCATTCATGGTGCATTTCCAGAAAACATCTGAGTTAGTTGTCGCCTAGCATGCTTATTTTTTCCTGGTCTCTTAAGATTTTAATATATTTATTTATTGCATATAAGCAGTAGAATTGTTATATATAACTCAGTTTTGAAATATGTAATTAAAACCAGATATTTCCAGACCTTTTGTACAAAGTCCTTTTCATTTTGAGAACATAGTAATCATTTTCTCACTGGGAAAAAAAAAAAATGAAGAGTTATTTAAAGTTCTTTATCTTTTTATGACCTGAAATGATTGCTTCAGTGCTGCAAGGCATCCTTTGGGGACTTGTGCAAGAATGTTACAAGGGTTGAGAATGGAGGCTGCTGGAAGCTGGTTTGAAAGCTAATAAGGCTGCTTTCATATCTTGATCCTCCCATATGCCATGAACTATATGAAAGCATCAGGAATAATGAAGCCAAATGATGGTGTGTATCTTAAGGCACAGAAGAATCTTGGTAATACTTCATCTAATTATGACTCTCCAGCTCAGAGTGCTGAATTATACTATTTTACTTCCTATAATAACAGCTTGTTATGCAGTGTGGAAAATGTTCAGTTTAGTGACTACAGCTGTGAAGTGAAAATTAAAACAGTATTCAAGTAGAAGTAGTTGTGAGTGTTCTTTTGTCTTGGTATCTGAAGGTCACATCACAGGTCTTGAATCAGAGCTGACAATGGTTTTTATTCTCCCCCAAAAAGAAAGTCACAGATGAAAAAACTGAAAAAATTAAGTTTTGGTAAGTAGCTAAAAAATCATTTATACCTGAACTAAATATTTTTTTGTATAGAGATAATTTTAATAACAATTAGTTTTTGCCTCTTACTGTGACTAGAAAGGATAAATAAGCAGCTTGCTCTGCTGTTTATAGACAGTATGGGTTCAGTTCTCAGCTGTACTACAGTAGGCTTGAGCCTTTCATGTTTAGTGTTGCCTCATCTTTAAGGGGTAACATAGGAGGAGTACAGCTTTGGATACTTTTTAAAATACAAATAAAAAGAATTTTGACTCAGTCTAACAGCAACATAAAGTAACTTTTTTGAACTTAATGTTTTTTAAAAAAATTTGGTTGCAAAAATGGTTGGGTTTCCCTCTGTGTTTTAAAGCTGACAGAACGAGATACCCTCAGCTGTAAGGCCTCTGAGAAGCCACTGTGGTTTTATTCCTGTTCTCCCTGGCATTTGAAGTTCAGTGGGAAAATTAGCACTACGTAAGTATTAGGAGACAAGTGTTTTCTGATCATGACCTCAGTCATGTCTGATTTCCACAGATTGCTCAGATTAAATTAAACTTTAATAATTCTACTGATAATGCACAGGAAGTACAAATATTAATTTCCAGCCTTCTCAGCTACATTCATGCTCCAGGGCTAGAAGGAGAAATAAAGAAATGCTGATATTAGAATCACTCAGGTCAGCATATTTGAGTAAGGTGCCAGTGTAATATAACAAATACTGTAAGTTCAGTATTTGTTTGTCCCATTTGATACTTGAAGCTTCAAAGTGAAGACCTGAAAATGCTGATTAATTAAGGGATCTTTATTTATTGTGACCTGTTTCAAGCAGATGCACCATTAAGTATTATTACTTAGGCATTGGTTAAGCATGTGTAGTACCTGTTTCTCATTGATTCTGCTTCTTATCTGTGAATTTGTAGAGTCACTCTGAGCCATATCTGAGATCTTTTTCTGTCTGTTCTCCTATCTATAAAATGGGAGCAAAGATTTTTGGGTGAAGGATTCTAAGATCCAGATATAAAGTGAAAAAAAAAAAGAGATCTTTTAAAAGTACAAATCCTTGCTAAAATATTAGAGTAATTTAATTACAGTAACTTTGATCAGAATGTATGTGGACTCCTTTAACTATTTTTCTGGGTAAAACACCATATCTTTTTATATTGAACCTGGATGCATTTTCTTGTTCTCTAAGTCCCAGCAGCAGTACATCACTGTTGCTACCAGTAATCTGATTTATTGCTTTACATCTTCAGTACACACACACGCACACACAGAGATGTGACCTTAAACTGTGTGCAGGAGTGGTTGGAATTCAAGATCAGCATGTCAGATGTATCAGCAATCCTTACTGTATCCTGTCTTCAGAGTCTGTGCTCTGCTGTTCAGAGGGGATTTCTAGCCTTGAAGACAGGCTAGAGACAGATTTGTGACTTAGGGAAACTTAACCTTACTCTATTGATGGTTTGTTGGTTTAAAATTTAAAACACTGGTTTGTTGGTTTAATTTTTTTTTTAAATTCAAGTGTTTGGGCTTTTTTAGGCTGAGCAGCCACTACAGTGTTAGATCTGTCCCAGTAAAAGGAGAGTATTGATTGCTGTCAAAGCTTGTAAGGAAAATAGTGCCTGGAATATCACAGGCACAGCAGAGCTTGTACAAAACAATTCACCTTACCCAAAATCTCTACTCTTGAGTTTTACTTGTGCCCTTATTTTGCTATGCTGGTTAGCAAAATGTGGTATTTTTCACATTTTCAGCAGTGCCATGTGAACTGCACCATGTAAGTATTACACTCTTCAATCTCAGAAAAATCAGTATCTTTGAGTCAGTCAGTGTCATAGGAGAGCTTCAACTGAATCTGCATTTACTGCTGTTCTGAAGATGAGAAACAGTCTGACTTTATTGCAAAGGGACTGCCTCCAGCATGCTTACAATCTGCCAGCCAGACTTTTTGAGAAGCCATATTACAGTGGGTAGTTCTAGAATGTTAGTAGCTTTTATCCATTATTGTAAATATGAGTTATTTCTGTTTGCCAGCAGAGACAAGTTGCACAGTACTAATAAATAACTTTTTGACCAGTCACACTGTGATCTTAAATTCTCAGTTAAGTAATAACTTTGCTTTTTGTCTGTATGCATTGCCTGGTTTAAATTAGTCTTGCACATCATAAGCTCAAAAGCATATACAAATTTATTCTCTATGCTGGAAGTAGAAATGTAGTTACAGTGTTTGTAAGTAGAGCCACCATGTCATTATTCTAGGCACCAATAAAATTAATTGCGGAACAGGTTCCAGGATTGGGCTGCTTGACCTAATCATTAAACACATTTTATTTTCATACCTTACTGCAAACATCTTTATAAACTTGAGCTTTTAAATCTACTTGCACATGAAAAGCTTTTACTCAAGCTTTTATCATGTGCCTGAAAGGTCCCAGTGTCTGCCTTCTGGAAACTGATTACTAGTGTCTTTGTTATTTTCTGTCTGGACAACTTCAGGTACACATTAAATAATCATTAAATACTAGCTGCTTTTTTTTTTTTTTTTTTTTTTTTTTTTGTCTCCCTTTCCATT